>NC_091245.1:187329848-187632878 GCF_042477335.2 Ovis canadensis
CACGCCAGGCCTCCCTGTCCATCACCAAGTCCCGGAGTTCACTCAGACTCACGTCCATCGAGTCCATGATGCCATCCAGCCATCTCATCCTCTGTCGTCCCCTTCTCCTCCTGCCCCCAATCCCTCCCAGCATCAGAGTCTTTTCCAATGAGTCAACTCTTCGCATGAGGTGGCCAAAGTATTGGAGTTTCAGCTTTAGCATCATTCCTTCCAAAGAAATCCCAGGGCTGATCTCCTTCAGAATGGACTGGCTGGACCTCCTTGCAGTCCAAGGGATTCTCAAGAGTCTTCTCCAACACCACAGTTCAAAAGCATCAATTCTTCGGCCCTCAGCTTTCTTCACAGTCCAGCTCTCACATCCATACAGGACCACAGGAAAAACCATAGCCTTGACTAGACAGGCCTTTGTTGGGAAAGTAATGTCTCTGCTTTTGAATATGCTATCTAGATTGGTCATAACTTTTCTTCCAAGGAGTAAGCGTCTTTTAATTTCATGGCTACAGTCACCATCTGCAGTGATTCTGGAACCCAAAAAATAAAGTCTGACACTGTTTCCACTGTTTCCCCATCTATTTCCCATGAAGTGATGGGACCAGATGCCATGATCTTCATTTTCTGAATGTTGAGCTTTAAGCCAACTTTTTCACTCTCCTCTTTCACTTGCATCAAGAGGCTCTTTAGCTCCTCTTCACTTTCTGCCATAAGGGTGGTGTCATCTGCATATCTGAGGTTATTGATATTTCTCCTGGCAATCTTGATTCCAGCTTGTGTTTCTTCCAGTCCAGCGTTTCTCATGATGTACTCTTCATAGAAGTTAAATAAGCAGGGTGACAATATACAGCCTTGACATACTCCTTTTCCTATTTGGAAACAATCTGTTGTTCCATGTCCAGTTCTAACTGTTGCTTCCTGGCCTGCATACAGGTTTCTCAAGAGGCAGGTCAGGTGGTCTGGTATGCCCATCTCTTTCAGAATTTTCCACAGTTTATTGTGATCCACACAGTCAAAGGCTTTGGCATAGTCAATAAGACGAATATGTCTCAAATATACATTAAAGCAAAAAAAATTTAAACAAAATTTTAGCATATTGAATTCAACCATATAAAAAGAATAATACAACATGACAAAGAGGGGTGAGTTTATCCTAAGAATGCAAGATTGCTTTATGTTAACAAATAAAATAGTAATTCACTATGTTAGCAAACCAAAGGAGAAAAAACACACAATCACCTCAATAGATGCAAAAACTCACTTGAAATCCAGTATCCATTACTGATTAAAAAATATTCTTAGCAAACTAGGAATGTGAAGGAACACCCTCAATCTGATAAAAGACATTTACAAAAATCTATAGCTAGCAACAAGTTCAATGATGAAAGACAATGTTTTCCCACTAAGATCAGGAACAAAACAGGATTGTCTTCTGCCACCACTTATATTCAATATTATATGTAGATACAAAAATTCAAAACATTTTAATGATCAAATTCAACTATATGTAGAAAGGATACTACATCATGACCAAATGGGATTCACCTCAGGGAGAAAAAAAAAAAATCAATCACTATAATTCATTCAATCAATATAAGTTAAAAATCACTGTAATTCATCATATTAGTAAAAAGAAAAATCAGAGGAATTTATATTTATAAAAAAGTAATAAAATGAATCCAGATTGGAAAGAAAGGGGAAAAAAGTCTTTTCGTAGATAATGTGATCGTTTCTGTAAAAATTCCAATGGAACACACAAATTGTTACAAAAACTAATGAGTTTAGCGAGTTTGCAATAATCTCAGATATGTAGATGACACCACCCTTATGGCAGAAAGTGAAGAGGAACTAAAGAGCCTCTTGATGAAAGTGAAAGAGGAGAGTGAAAAGTTGGCTTAAAACTCAGCATTCAGTAAACTAAGGTCATGGCATCCAGTCCCATCACTTCATGGCAAATAGATGGGGGAAACAATGGAAACAGTGACTGACTTTATTTTCTTAGACTCCAAAATCACTGCAGATGGTGACTGTAGCCATGGAATTAAAAGACGCTTGCTCCTTGGAAGAAAAGCTATGACCAACCTAGACAGCATAATAAAAAGCATAGACGTCACTTTGCCGACAAAGGTCCATCTAGTCAAAGCTATAGTTTTTCCTGTAGTCATGTGTGGATGTGAAAGTTGGACTATAAAGAAAGCTGAAAGCAGAAGAACTGATGCTTTTGAAGTGTGATGTTGGAGAATACTCTTGAGAGTCCTTTGGACTGCAAGGAGATTAAACCAGTCCACCCTAAAGGAAATCAATCTGAATATTCATTGGAAGGAGTGACGTTGAGGCTGAAACTCCAATACTTCAGCCACCTAATGCAAAGAACTGACTCTTTGCTAAAGCCCCTGATGCTGGGAAAGATTGAAGGCAGGAGGAGAAGGGGATGACAGAGGATGAGATAGTTGGATGGCATCACCAACTCGATGGACATGAGTTTGAGCAAGCTCTGAGAACTGGTGATGGACAGGGAAACTTGGCGTGCTGCAGTCCATGGCCGTTGCAGAGTCGGACAAGACTGAGTGACTGAACTGAACTGAATAATAACATCGGTATTCAGAAATGAATTTCTGTACACTAGCAATGAACAACTGGAACTTAAAATGTTAAAATACCACTTACATTATCATCAAACAGATGAAAAGCTTTCATATTTTCACATTTCATAGGAAGAAATGCGACAAAAGATGTGAAAGGTCTTACACTGGAAATAACAAAACACTGCTGAGAGAAATTCAAGAGACCTAAATGAATAAAGATACATACTTTGCTCATGGGTCAGAAGACTCAATATTTTCAAGATGTTCTTTCTCCCAAAATTCACCTGTTAGATTTGATGCATTTCCAGTCAAAATCCCAGCAGATTGTTTTCCTTTAGCGTAGAAAAGCTAATTCTAGAAATCATACGAAAATTCAAAGGACCTAGGACTCTGAAAAATAATTTTGAAAAAGAACAATTACAAATGCTAAGTAAAACCAAAAACCAAAAAAAGAAAGTTTTAAAAAAAGCTAGCATGAAATATAATATGATTTGAACAAGTTATATGGTGTAAGAAAGAAGAATCCACTTGGCCTTGATGCTTGTTTCATTCTTTTTTGAATTGCTCAGATTTAGAGATATTGAATGTTAATCTTCACTCAAAATTCTTTGGCAAATTATATTTGCATAAGTATAAACTGTAAGTCACAAAGTAATTTATTGATTTCAATGTTTAGCATTGATGAACAAATGAAATACAGAAAAATTAATTATATTTACAGAACAAAATGCAAATGTTATAAGCCCTAACGTTGCAAATGTAAAGATAGAAAAGATCAAAACTGAGAGATACAGATTGAGATTGGATGGAAGTGAGGAGATGGGGAGAGGTGAAGAGTAGTGTGAGGGTGTTATTTCTCTCTTACTGTCTAGTAGAGAATCAAGAGTTACTGCCTACATTGATGGAGCAAGAATTCAAAGGCTAAAGATGGCATTTAAATTTATAGTGATAACCAAAAGATAAATGGGAAATAGTAACACTAACAGAGCACATGAAGGGGAAAAGAAATGGAGGGATAGTTTCAATGAATGAGGTTTATTATTGTTCACAGCTTGAGGTTAACAGACCTTGGATAAAGTATATACATTAAGAAACAGTGGTTTTTCTTTTAACTGAAATTGAGTTACAATGTTGTGTTAGGTTCAAGTATACAGCAGAGTGATTCAGTTATTCACATATATTTATATATCTATATGAGTATGGGTAGTTTGAAATAACCTACATGTGAAGCTATTACTCCCCTCTGTGCAGGGACACACATCATAAAACATTCTCATATCCCTGATAGGTATAAACTAAGATATTTTACAAATAGTGATATGTCCAAAATACCATTTGACCTTTAAGTACTGAGGGCAAGGGAGAAAGGTTAAGAACCCCTGATGGACGCTGTGTGTGTGTGTGCTGTATGTTGTTGTTCAGGCGATAAGTCATGTCCAACTCTGTCACCCCATGGACTACAGCATGCCGGCCTCCTCTGTCCTCACTATCTCCTGGAAGTTGTGCAAATTCGTGTCCATTGAGTCAGCAGTGCTTATCTAACCATCTCATCCTCTGCCTCCCCCTTCTTTTGCCTTCAATCTTTAATGCATCAGTTCAGCTCAGTTCAGTTCAGTCGCTCAGCTGTGTCAGACTCTTTGTGACCCCATGAATCGCAGCACGCCAGGCCTCCCTGTCCATCACCAACTCCGGGAGTTCACTCAGACTCACGTCCATCGAGTCAATGATCTCATCCAGCCATCTCATCCTCTGTCGTCCCCTTCTCCTCCTGCCCCTAATTCCTCCCAGCATCAGAGTCTTTTCCAATGAGTCAGGTCTTCGCATGAGGTGGCCATGCACACACATTCACAAATGCCCACTAGATGGCAAACCTACATCTCAGACATTAACCATTACTAGGATGCCCTTTCTGGGCATTTTAATAATACAAGCCAAATTCCTCTAAGGCCACAATACAATATACTGTTTAAGGAGCATACAAATTAACTTTGTGATGATGTTCTTACAAACAATTCCCAGGAATAGAGGCTAAACTTAAAGATCCTCAGTTTCTAGAATCTACTGTGACTTATTTTTCATTCAAGATGTTCCACTAATGCAGATAAATTTAATTCCCTTACTAGACCATCTGGTTTCACATTTAGGTTCAGGACGAACTAAGTGTGGGACTAAAGCAAGTGATGAGGCCAGAATCTGACCCCATGTGGTTTAACTGCAGAAACTAGGTATTAACCAGGATGCATCTCCACCTCGCTGTAGGGTGAATGAGCAGGCAAGGAAGAATGCTTTGGTGTGCCTCCCACTAGTCTGCCGCCCCCTCTGTCCCTGTCTTGACCCCCACATCTCTGCCAGGCTTGGCTGATACTGCCTTGCTCCAAGGTCTTTAGTGACTTTCCACTGCAGAATCAGTTCCGGACTAGCACAGCTATCTCCCACACCCGACCATGTGATGCTTTCCACTCGCTGCACAAGTCCTGGTCTCACGCAAGTCTGTGTCTCTGGAAATGCTATCCTGTGATCCTGAAAATTCCTCTTCCCTACTATCTGCAGGAGCAATAGTCACTCTTCAAGCCTCCACCAGAGTCACCTCCTTTATGATAGTCGGGGCACTCTGACTTCAGGGCTTCCAGAGCGACATCTATCTCATGGTATTCCAGTTGCCAGTGTGCCTGGCTCTCTTGCCCACTAGGTGAGTGGCCAGTGAAGATGTGCATGGAATCTTTTCAACTTTGTGTCCTCAGCATCAAACCCAGTATCTGGCATGGAGAGAGCACTAAGGAAATTTGACTGGCTGAATAATGAGTAAAAGTTGAGTGTAAATAGACTTCGCAGACTCTTCCAGTCTTCAGGAAGGTAATTCCATCCCGGATCCCTTGTTGAGGTGTGGGAAGGGATGGAAAAGCGAGGGGCCAGGGCAGCCCACTGTGTTACCATCACAGTAACCCCACAGTCACAGTGGCCTCAAAGAGCTGCGTTTCTCTGGTACCCCATCAACATGCTTCACAACATTAAAGTATGCACAAAGGAGCCTCCCTCCCCATCTCCCATATCCCACCCATCCTCTACAACCGGGTGTAATCTTGTCTATTTTTGTAACTATTCTTCTTAATCTCCATTGGAACTCCTCAGTTGAAGTGACCATTCATTGTATAAAAGTATGGACTAAGAGATAAAGAATCTGCCTGCAATGCAGGAGGTGTGAGTTTGATCCCTGGGTCAGGAAGATCCCCTGGAGAAGGAAATGGCAACCCACTCCAGTATCTTTGCCTGGAGAATTCCATGGGCAGAGGAGCCTGGTGGGTTAAAGTCCATGGGGTCGCAAAAGAGTCGGACATGATTTAGTGACTAAACACACACAACGTTCATTTCAGTTCAGTTCAGTCACTCAGTCATGTCTGACTCTGCAACCCCATGAATCGCAGCACGCCAGGCCTCCCTGTCCATCACCAACTCCTGGAGTTCACCCAAACTCATGTTCATCGAGTTGGTGATGCCATCCAGCCATCTCATCCTCTGTCGTCCCCTTCTCCTCCTGCCCTCAATCCCTCCCAGCATCAGGGTCTTTTCCAATGAGTCAGCCCTTTGCATCAGGTGGCCGCAGTATTGGAGTTTCAGCTTCAACATCAGTCCTTCCAATGAACACCCAGGACTGATCTCCTTTAGGATCAACTGGTTGGATCTCCTCGCAGTCCAAGGGATTCTCAAGAGTCTTCTCCAACACCACAGTTCAAAAGCATCAATTCTTCGGCACTCAGCTTTCTTCACAGTCCAATTCTCACATCCATACATGACCACTGGAAAAACCATAGCCTTGACAAGACAGACCTTTGTTGGCAAAGTAATGTCTCTGCTTTTCAATATGCTATCTAGGTTGGTCATAACTTTCCTTCCAAGGAGTAAGCATCTTTTAATTTCATGGCTGCAATCACCATCTGCAGTGATTTTGGAGCCCCCAAAAATAAAGTCTGACACTATTTCCACTGTTTCCCCATCTATTTCCCATGAAGTGATGGAACCGGATGCCATGATCTTTGTTTTCTGAATGTTGAGCTTTAAGCCAACTTTTTCACTCTCTTCTTTCACTTTCATCAAGAGGCTCTTTAGTTCCTCTTTGCTTTCTGCCATAAGAGTGGTGTCATCTGCATTTCTGAGGTTATTGATATTTCTCCCGGCTATCTTGATTCCAGCTTGTGCTTCCTCCAGCCCAGCGTTTCTCATGATGTACTCTGCATAGAAGTTAAATAAGCAGGGTGACAATATACAGCCTTGACATACTCCTTTTCCTATTTAGAAACAATCTGTTGTTCCATGTCCAGTCCTAACTTTTGCTTCTTAACCCGCATACAGGTTTCTCAAGAGGCAGGTCAGGTGGTCTAGTATGCCCAGCTCTTTCAGAATTTTCCACAGTTTATTGTGATCCACACAGTCAAAGGCTTTGGCATAGTCAATAAAGCAGAAATAGATGTTTTTCTGGAACTCTCTTGCTTTTTTGATGATCCAGCGGATGTTGGCAATTTGATCTCTGGTTCCTCTGCCTTTTCTACAACCAGCTTGAACATCAGGAAGTTCACGGTTCATGTATTGCTGAAGCCTGGCTTGGAGAATTTTGAGCATTACTTTACTAGCATGTGAGATGAGTGCAATTGTGCAGTAGTTTGAGCATTCTTTGGCATTGCCTTCTTTGGGATTGGAATGAAAACTGACCTTTTCCAGTCCTGTGGCCACTGCTGAGTTTCCCAAATTTGCTGGCATATTGAATGCAGCACTTTCACAGCATCATCTTTCAGGATTTGAAATAGCTCAACTGGAATTCCATCACCTCTACTAGCTTTGTTCGTAGTGATGCTTTCTAAGGCCCACTTGATTTCACATTCCAGGATGTCTGGCTCTAGGTGAGTGATCACACCATTGTGATTATCTGGGTCATGAAGATGGTGCCAGCTAAATATACAGATATTTTCACGAAGGACTTCTGAGTTCACTTAGACTCTTCCCATTCTGATCATTACAGTAACAGTTTCCAATGCAGGACTGCCTAGCTCTGTCTCTTTTCTATATTGGCTATTTTAGTTTCCTAAGGCAGCTGTAACAAAGTACTACAAATTGGGTGGCTTAAACACCAGAAATGTATTATCTCACAGTCCTGGAGGCTAAAAGTCAAAATCAAGGTGTTGGCCTGGTTGGTTTCTTCTAAGGGCTGTGAGGAAGAATTTGTTCCATGCCTCTCCCAGAGTTCCTGGTCGTTTCCGGCCAGCACTTGGTGTTCCTTGTAGAAGCATCACTCCAATCTCTGCCTTTATCTTCACATGACATTAGCTCTGCGTGCATGTCTGTGTTCAGATTTTCCCCTTGTCTAAGGATAACTTTCATTTTGGATGAAGGACCCATTCTACTCCAGTTTGATCACACCTTAATTCATTGCATCACAACCACTCTACTTCCAAAGGAGGTTCACGTTCTGAGATACTGGAGTTAGAACTTCAACATACGAATTTTAGGGGACACAATTCAACCTATAACACTGGCCATAGATTCTAAAGCAAAGATCAGTACACATCCTTTGACATGGTGTTTGACAAAGGGGCAGAATGCTTGAAATCAAGACTGTCTGGGAAATGTAGGGATTTAGGGAAGATATTTTAAGACTAAATCCAGGTATGTGCATCATAATCTGAAAGGTTTTAAGACACCACAAAAGAGATATTCAATTTTTAAAGTTTGAAATACACAGAATTAAGACCAGAAAACTGCAACTGCTTTAAATAATCAGGTCCCACAAAATCTGAAAGGACTTGCCATGAAATTAACTTACTGGGAGATAAATAAACAGATACACACACACAATCTTACTTTGAAAAATAGTACACGATTAAATGAGATTTGTGTGCATTTGACTAGGTTTCTTTAGGATCAGCATGGAGAATTAAATAACTGTGTATGAGGATTGAGAAAAGCAGAATGTTCCCTGAAATATATACAATATTTTTCAAACGTAATTCTTATTACAAACTGGTACCATTTCCCCACCACCACCAACCTTAACAACCTTGGAAATATTTCCAAAAGGTATAATGAAAAACAATAGGAATATATTGTCCAGCTTAAAAATGTTTACAATCGAAGGGATACAATTATATGTTGAGGTAACTTGTATCTGTAACCTATGATAATTCCTGTCCTCAAACTAATTTCTGCATATTTGCTTTCAAGATAGGAGGAAAAACAGCTCTGGGGACATTGGAAATATAAGAAAAGTATGAGCCACAATCAAAACTGCTCCCCAATTCCCCTCTAAGGGCAATATATCTTCAGTATTAGAAAGCTATTTAACGAGAGGCTATCTTACCTTTTCTAAAAATGTTTCCAGGTTCTAAACATTTAAATGTAAAGTAAATCATCTCAAACCATGTGGGAACTCAAACCAATGTGTAAGATATTAACTGAATATATGAAAATAAATAAACTTGTTGTTGTTCAGTTGCTCAGTCATGTCCGACTCTGCAACCCCATGGACTACAGCATGCCAGGCCTCCCTGTCCCTCACCATCTCCCGAAGTTTGCCCAAGTTCATGTCCATTGCATCGGTGATGCCATCCAGCCATCTGATCTTCTGCACCCTCTTCTCCTTCTGCCCTCAATCTTTCCCAGCACCAGGGATTTTTCCAATTAGTCGGCAGTTCGCATCAGATGACCAAAATACTGGAGCTTCAGCTTCAGCATCAGTCCTTCCAGTGAATATTCAGCGTTGATCTCCCTTAAGATTGACTGGTTTGATCTCCTTGCTGTCCAAGGGACTTGCAGGAGTCTTCTCTAGCACCACAGTTCAAGGGCATCAATGCTTTGGTGGTCTACCTTCTTTACAGTCCAGCTCTCACAACCGTATGTGACAACTGGGAAGACCATAGTCTTAAGTATATGACCTTTGCTGGCAGAGTAATGTCTCTGCTTTTCAATATACTGTCTAGGTTTGTGATAGCTTTCCCACCAAGAAACAAACGTCTTCTGATTTCATGGCTGCAGTCACCATCCGCAGTGATTTTAGAGCCCAAGAAGAGGAAATCTATCACTACTTCCACCTTTTCCCCTTCCATTTGCCGTGAAGTAACGGGGCCGGATGCCATGATCTTAGTTTTTTTAATATTTAGTTTTAAGCCAGCTCTTTCACTCTCCTTCACCCTCATCAAGAGGTTCTTTAGTTCCTCTTTGCTTTCTGCCATTAGAGTGGTATCATCCGGATATCTGGGTTATTGATGTTTCTCTTACCTATCTTGATTCCAGCTTGTAACCCATCCAGCCTGGCATTTCTCATGATGTGCTCAGCATATAGGTTAACAAACAGGGTGACAGCAGACTGCCCTGTTGTACTCCTTTCTTAATCCTGAGCCAATCAGTGGTTCCACACCAGGTTCTGACAGGCTTATTGATCCTCATACAGGTTTCTCAGGATAATTGTGTTTTATATGGGACAAGGAGACAGGAAATTTGGAACTCAGCAGTGGAAAAGGACTAGACTGGAAAAGGTCAGTTTTCATTCCAGTCCCAAAGAAAGGCAATGCCAAAGATTGTTCAAACTACCTCACAACTGCACTCATTTCACACACTAGCAAAGTAATGCTCAAAATTCTCCAAGCTACGCTTCAACAGTACATGAACAAAGAACTTCCAGATGTTCAATCTAGATTTAGAAAAGGCAGAGGAACCAGAGATCAAATTGCCAACACCGCTGGATCATCGAAAAAGCAAGAGAATTCCAGAAAACCATCCACTTCTGCTTCATTGATTATACTAAATTCTTTGACTGTGTGGATCACAACAAACTGTGGAAAATTCTTCAACAGATGGGAATACCAGACCACCTTACCTGTGTCTTGAGAAACATGTATGCATATGAAGAAGTAATAGTTAGAATTGGATACGGAACAACAGAGTGGTTCCAAATTGGGAAAGGAGTACATCAAGTGTGCATATTGTCACCCTACTTATTTAACTTATATGCAGAGTACATGATGGGAAATGCCCAGCTGGATGAAGCACAAGCTGGAATTAAGATTGCTGGGAGAAATATCAATAAGCTCAGATACCCAGATGACACCACCCTTATGGCAGAAAGTGAAGAGGAACTAAAGAGCCTCTTGATGAAAGTGAAAGAGGAGAGTGAAAAAGCTGGCTTAACCCAGCATTCAAAAAATGAAGATCATGGCATCCGGTTCCATCACTTCATGGCAAATAGATGGGGAAACAATGGAAACAGTGATAGACCTTATTGTCTTGGGCTCCAAAATCACTGCAAATGGTGATTGCAGCCATGAAATTAAAAGACGCTTACTCCTTGGAAGAAAAGCTATGGCCAACCTAGACAGCATATTCAAAAGCAAAGACATTACTCTGCTGACTAAGGTCCATTTAGTCAAAGCTCTGGTTTTTCCTGTAGTCATGTATGGATGTTAGAGTTGCACCATAAAGAAGGCTGAGCACCAAAGGACTGATGCTTTTGAACTGCGGTGTTGGAGAAGACTTGTGCAAGTCCCTTGGACAGAAAAGAGATCAAACCAATGAATCTTAAGGGAGGTCAACCCTGCTAAGGGAGACTTAGCACATATGCACCCACGTAAATATATATGTACACCTGAAATAACACAACATTGTAAATCAACTATACCTCAATTTTTAAAAAATCACTCTCCTTTGTGTATTGTGCACCGGCCTAGACAAAGGCCAAGTTCTAGGCTATTTCCTTATCTTATTTAATCCTCACAACAACCCTACAAGGTTGTTTGATTTAACAGTGGAGGAACTGAGGCTTAGAGAGGTGAAGCAATTTGTCCAGTCCAGGTCAGCCCCAGCCCACAGCCCAGGCACACAGAGATGGTAAGGGGCCTGTGGGGGACCCGAAGCTTCTCTCTTGTGCCTCTGGAATATTTTCGTCCAGAGGTGACTGAGTAGGAGCACCGGGCGTGTTGAGGAAGGCTGGAATGGACAGGGAGGAGAGTGCGGAGGGAGATCATGGGGCGTCGGGGCCCTGACAACAACTGTGTATGGGGAAAACAATTTTGTTCAACAGGGCTATTTATAGGGATGTTTTTCCTCAGTACTCCCTTCCCCCATCTCCTCCCTTTTGTGTTAAAAGGCTCCTGGCAGATTGGTAAAGGCTTACAGGCAATGCACAGGAAACTCTGGAACACAATGCACGGGGCGGAGACAGGTCCCCACCCACCTAAGAAAATCACTGGTTTCAGTAGTCAGAGACCCTGGGGGAGACCGATGGAGCTGGAACCACGTCTCTGCTCCTTTCACTGAAAGAAAAGAAGGCAGTGTTCCCAAAGGGGTGCGGAACAGAGCAACGCAGGAAGCAGAGGCAGAATGAGAGGTGGCAAAAGCAAAGAAGACACCAAGACAAATGGAATCCGCCAGACAGCCAAGTCATCGCCTCTCCTGAGGGCACCCGCATTACCTGAGGAGTCTAGTTTTTCCTTCCCAAAGTCTCTGTTCAGTCTGTTGAGGAACTCCCAAGGAACAGAGCAGAGAGTGAGAAAAGCGACCCTAAATCCAGTTGCTCTGAGGGATCCCAGAACCTACTGCTAGGTTCTCAGGGCAAATCCAGCCAGGCCTCCAGGGGCTGCTGCTTCCAGCAACGCCTCCCCACCCAGACATCTGTCCCTCTGGGACATTGAACAGACACCTCCATCCAAATGCAGTCAAATTCAGACTCAGAAACGAAGGCCACTACTCTATATGAAATAATCAACAAGGACCTACTCTATAGTATGGGGACCTCTACTCAATATTCTGTAATAACCTTAATGGGAAAAGAATTTGAAAAAGAATAGATATATATATAACTGAATCACTTTGCTGTACACCTGCAACTAACACAAAATTGTAAATCAACTATGCTCCAACATAAAATAACTTTAAAAAAGAGAGAGAAATGAACGCCAGACCCTGCAGAAAGTTCAAAGTCAGTATAATGGTGATTCAGCCCAGGGCACTTGGCCCTCCCTCTGGCCTTGTGAAGTCTTTCTCTGCTTGTGACTCTAGGAAGGAAGTTTCCCGCTGCTGTTTGGCAGTGTCCAGTGCCCATGTGGAGCGGGACAAGAGGGTCTTGTGCTGCCTGGTTTGTTCATCTTTCTGAAACACTGAAGATTCATTTAGTCCCACACTGCATTATGGGTCAAATATGGTTTTTAAAACACTTCGCAGGACACAAAAGATCTCCAAACCTCTTGCTTTTGAACGACATTCATTGCAAAGAAATTAGAATGTAACTAAAGTATTGGAGGAGGAGGAAAATTTATTTCTCAAATAATTTCAAATACTGTGTGCAAATATCTGATCTAATCTCTAGTTTTAACTTCTACCCAGTCCCACATTTTACACCATCAAAGGGCCTTTCCTCCTGAAAGCTCCGACATGGCCCTTGGCAATTACGTTTAATCTTTCAGCCCCCAATCTGATAAACTTGGAGTCTTCTTGGACTCTACCTTCTCCTGCAGCTAGTCTTTTAGATAAAAGTCTGAGGTCCTGAATTAGCATGTAGGGGCACTGATTGATGAATTTTTTTTTTTTTTTAAGTAAGACTTCCTTTTTTATAACTGAAGCTCTGCCGGTGGAGCCCATACATCAGTTCGGGGTGGGGGGTGGTGCAACTTGGGATCAGGACTTTGGAAAAAACCCTCAAGTCATTCCTGTGTGAGATCTTGAGTGAGGCTGGTGGGGGCCAGGAGGGGGAGGAGGGTGGTTGGGGCTGAGATGGGAGGGAAGGGAAGGGAGCTGATCCGGGTTTGTGCCTGTTGTGACATGGTTTCTCCTCCCATCCTGGGCTGCTCTGGATGGAGCTGGAGGAGACAGAAGGGTTATAAAAGAGAAAGTCTTACTTTAAAAAAATAAAATAAAATTGCATTGATCAGTGCCCCTACCTGCTAATTCAGAACCTCAGACTTTTATTAAAAAGACTAGCTGCAGGAGAAGGTAGAATCCAAGAAGATTCCAAGTTTATCAGATTGGGGGCTGGTAAGGGTAAAGGCTATTTCTTTCTCATTATCCCCTCACCTCTGGTAGCACTCCAACCTTTTCGGCATCAGGGACCCATTTCGTGGAAGATTATTTTCCCACAGACCGGGGAGCAGGGGTAGGGGATGATTTGGGGATGATTCAGGCACAATACATTTATTGTGCATTTTATTTCTTTAATTATTACATTGGCTCCTCCTCAGATCATCAGGCATTAGATCCTGGAGGCCAGGGTCCCCTGCCTTCTGCCCTTTCTACTCCAAAATGCCTAGTTGATGGAGAAGCAACTGAATCATACTCTCAGCTGGGGAGCTGACTGTAAAGCTGTGCTCCCCAGTGCTTTCTCATTTATATATTTATTTTTTTGCCCTGAGCAATACAGTTCAGCAACTCTAGGAACTGAAAGGGAACTAAAATACACAATACTTGAGAGACAAAGAGAAGGAGAGAGAATATCATTTATAATAGTAACTATGTCTGTCTTTGAACGTTTAAGCTGGGAGGAGGACCATTTAAAGCCTTCTTCCTTCATTCATATCACTTCATCCGCTTGTTCTTAGAAGCCCATTTAGAAGCAAAACTGGCTTTTATGGTTGCAGAGGTGGCAGAACTGTGGGAGGTCAGCTGCCATGTTTCAGGATGTACCGCTTGCATGCTAAAGGTTACTCCTGCTTCTAGGCTGGGAAGACTTATTCCTGTTCCTTCTCTCCTCCACTCTGTCCTGTTTGATTATTGTTGTTGTTTAGTGGCTAAGTCATGTCTGACTCTTTTGTGACCCCATGGACTGTAGCCCACCAGGCTCCTCTGCCCATGGGATTTCCCAGGCAAGAATAGTGGAGTGGGTTGCCATTTTCTTCTCCAGGGGATCTTCCCAACACAGGGATCGAACCCGTGTCTCCTGCATTGCAAGTAGATTCTTTACTGCTAAGCCACCAGGGAAGCCCCCTCAGAGATTAGTAATGTGGATCTCCCTCAACCCCACCAAAGATCTTTATCCAATCTCACTTGGACAATTAGAAGCAACAACTTGCATTATAAACTACATCTGGGAAAACATCCCCATAGCACAGGGCGGTGCAATAACAGAGTTTGGGATACAAAACTTTCTAGAAGCCCTTTTGCTCTGGCCATCCTCATCCTCTATTAGCTTCGGATGCTCAGGGGTGGTTGGGCTCAGACCTCTCTCATGGAGGAAACTCACTGAATATTATATATCAGTCTGCTAGGGCTGTCATATCAAAATACCATACAGAAGGTGGCTTAAATAATGGAAATTTGATTTCTCACAGTTATGGAGGATGGAAGTCCAAGATCAAGGTGTCGGCAGGTTTGATTCCTCCTGAGGCCTTTCTCCCTGCCTTACAGAAGACCACCTTCTCACCTTTTCCTCACCTGGTCTTTTCTTGCAGTACACATTCCTGGTCTCAGTGTCCTAATCTCTTCTCACAAGGAAGCCACTCATATTGGATCATGGCCAAATCAAATAGCCTCATTTTAACTTAAGTGAAAGTGAAGTCACTCAGTTGTTCAGTCATGTCCGACTCTTTGCGACCCCGTGGACTGTAGCCTACCAGGCTTCTCCATCCATCCATGGGATTTCTCAGGCAAGAGTACTGGAGTGGGTTGCCATTCCCTTCTCCAGGGGGATCTTTCCGACCCAGGGATCAAACCCAGGTCTCCCACACTGTAGGCAGACACTTTACCGTCTGAGCCACCAGTGAAGTCCTATTTTAACTTAACCACATCTTTAAAGGCTGTGGTCCACGTGATCAGATTCTCCAAGCCAGGCTTCAGCGATACATGAACCGTGAACCTCCAGATGTTCAAGCTGGTTTTAGAAAAGGCAGAGGAACCAGAGATCAAATTGCCAACATCCACTGGATCATCAAAAAAGTAAGAGAGTTCCAGAAAAACATCTACTTCTGCTTTATTGACTATGCCAAAGCCTTTGACTGTGTGGATCACAATAAACTGTGGAAAATTCTGAAAGAGCTGGGCATACCAGACCACCTGACCTGCCTCTTGAGAAACCTGTATGCGGGTTAGGAAGCAACAGTTAGAACTGGACATGGAACAACAGATTGTTTCCAAATAGGAAAAGGAGTATGTCAAGGCTGTATATTGTCACCCTGCTTGTTTAACTTATATGCAGAGTACATCATGAGAAACTCGGGGCTGGAAGAAGCACAAGCTGGAATCAAGATTGCTGGGAGAAATATCAATAACCTCAGAGAGGCAAATGACACCACCCTTATGGCAGAAAGTGAAGAGGAACTAAAGAGCCTCTTGATGAAAGTGAAAGAGGAGAGTGAAAAAGTTGGCTTAAAGCTCAACATTCAGAAAATGAAGATCATGGCATCTGGTCCCACCACTTCATGGCAAATAGATGGGCAAACAGTGGAAACAGTGTCAGACTTTATTTTTGTAGACTCCAAAATCACTGCGGATGGTGATTGCAGCCATGAAATTAAAAGATGCTTACTCCTTGCAAGAAAAGTTATGATCAACCTAGATAGGAATATTCAAAAGCAGAGACATTACTTTGCCAACAAAGGTCTGTCTAGTCAAGGCTATGGTTTTTCCAGTGGTCATGTATGGATGTGAGAGTTGGACTGTAAAGAAAGCTGAGCACCGAAGAATCAATGCTTTTGAACTGTGGTGTTAGAGAAGACTCTTGAGAATCCCTTGGACTGCAAGGAGATCCAACCAGTTGATCCTAAAGGAGATTAGTCCTGGGTGTTCATTGGAAGGATTGATGTTGAAGCTGAAACTCCAACATTTTGGCCACCTCATGTGAAGAGTTGACTCATTGGAAAAGACCCTGATGCTGAGAAAGACTGAGGGCAGAAGGAGAAGGGGACGACAGAGGATGGGATGGTTGGATGGCGTCACCGACACGATGGACATGGGTTTGAGTGAACTCCGGGAGTTGGTGATGGCATGCTGCGATTCATGGGGTCGCAAAGAGTCGGACACGACTGAGCGACTGAACTGAACTGAAAATCTTTAAAGGCCCTATCTCCAAATACAGTCAGATTCTGAGGGACTAGGGATTGGGACTTCAACATATGAACATGGAGGGGGCACAATTTAGCTCACACACCCAACAGTCATGACAACACTAGCATCTTTATTTTTCATTATTTATTTGTGGCTGTGCTGCATGGCATGCAAGACCTTAGTTCCATGACCCGGGGTGGGACCTGTGCTCCTTGAACTGGAAGCAAGGACTGCCAGTGGACTGCCAGGGAAGTCCCAATGCTAGCATCCTTAACCTGGAAAGGGGGAGAAGAAAGTGGGAGAGAAAATGTACCTAGAAGAAGGATGAGCTAACACTTATACCCTAGAACAAAGAATTCAGAGCATATTAACCACAGCCCATGAACAAGGAATTATATGACTATTTAATTGGTCGAGCATGAGGATAGGAGGGAGAGCTCTAAAATTGCTGATTTCTAACTTTTAGTTTTTTTCTTCCCCCTGGAGAAGGAAATGCCAACCCACTCCAGTATTCTTGCCTGGAAAATCCTACGGACAGAGGAGCCTGGTGGGCTACAGTCCATGGGCTTGCAAGGAGTTGGACACAACTGAGTAACTGAGCACACAACTCTAGTTTCATGGGCCACCTGGGTAAAAGAAAGGCTAAATCACAGGTGACATTAAAATCTTCCAGTACTGGGTGGGGTGGGGGAGGGATGGAGTGGGAGTTTGGGATTAGCAGATGCAAACTATTATATAAATAATGAAAAACTACAAGGTCCTACTGTGCAACACAGGGAACTATATTCAAGATCCTGTGATATACCATAATGGAAAAGAATCTTGAAAAAGAATGTGTGTATGTATAACTGAATTAGTCTGCTGTACAGCTGAAATTAAGACAACACTGTAAATCAACGAGACTTCAATTTTTTAAAATCTTCTAATACTCTCAGTCTTCTTCATCTATTTATATACAGCATAGAAGATTGCTTCCTCACTTGGTGAGTCAAAGAAGCTGATGGCACAGTTTGATAAGCATCAGTCTTAACCAACTGCAGAGAAGATAAATCACAAGTGCTCAGCCACTCAGATGTGTCCAACTCTTTGCAACCCCGTGGACTGTAACCCAGGGATCAAACCCACGTCTCTTGCATCTCCTGCGTTGGCAGGTGGATTCTTTACCATTGTGCCACCTGGGAAGCCGAAGATAAATCATAGAGAAGGACAGAACTCTTCCTTGGGAGTTATATGTGAGCAAAGTGCTTTTTACATCATGATAATCTGCTAAGAGCATAATTTGTATTATCACCAAATAGCTTAATTAGTCCTCCTGTTAACAGTCCTACACTGTCTCCTTGTAACTTGCTTTCTGGGAAATCCTTAGTCCAGTGGAAAAACCCACTGGAACCCAAATCTGACTTCCTTCCACAGACCCAGAAAAAGCTACACATCTTAGAGTAAGGAAGGGGGAAAAGAACAACGGGAAGAGAAAGAAACAGAGAGAATGTCCAGGACAAGGGCTAGACGTAAATTCAGCACCTATCACAGGGCTTACTCACCACTGGGGAGAGAGCAAATGGGGAGAGGATGACTTTCTAACTCTCTGGGTCAGCCTGTCACCATGTAGCTTCATTATCCAACTTGATAAATTGTGAGTTCTTCCCACCATGAGGCCTAGACAGTTAAGAGCTATCAAACAGAGACAGAGACTCACCGTGTACACATTTCAAATAGGTTTTGTTCTGTTGGTCCAGACATAATGGATGCCTTGTCCAGTGCTCAGTATTACCTTGACCCTGAATCCTAAACAATCCGCAAACCCAGCTTATCATGAAGCAGGGGTGGAAAGGTCTCAGGCTGTTCCAGAAGGAAAATTCTGTGCTTGTGGAGTCCCTCTGGTGAGTCCTCAGTAAAGCACAGAAGAATCTTTGGGCTGAGTCAGTCATTAGCTTTATGGTTCATCTAGGAAAACTTGTTTTGTGACTACCTACACCTGCTGGGTTTGATGGTGCTTAATGGGATCTGGTACATATCATGAGAAGTTTTTTAGAATTATTTGTAAATTACTGTTTATTTAACTGGTGAACTTTACTGTCAGAAAGATCATATTTAATAAAAAATATTATGCAATTAAAAATTAATTGATATTGATTAAGGTCCACTGATTAGTCAATATTACTGTATCAATATAAATTTCCTAATTTTAGACTCTGGTTGTATGACACTAATATTTGGGAAAGCTGAATGAAGGTATATAGGAATTCTTTGACTATTTTCTTGTAGAATTTTTTATAAGCTGAAATTATTTCAACATAAAAAGTTAAACAGAATATTTTAAAACCTATAGAAAGATAATTCACAGGACTTGACGATTTATTCCAAACTTGTGTTTAGGGGCTGGACCCAGGAAAAGAACAACCCTTCAGGATCTCTCCTTTGCTGCCAAGATGATAAAATGCACTGTAGGTCAGATATAGAGGTCTTTGATACAGTAAACTCCTAAATAAATATTAATAGTAATAATTATAGTCTTATGTGGAGATGCTTCTCTATAAATAAAGGAACAAGTCATTATATTAAATACCCTACCAAATATTCTCCAAGTAGCTTCCAAGAAGCTTAGAAACTGCTGTCCTAGAAAAAGGAAACAGGGAGTCATTAAAAAATTTTGAGCAAAGCAGGCAAAGGACAACACCAACAGTTCAGGAAGATTCAACAGGCCTTTAGTGCACAGGATGAAGTGGAAAGAGACCACACTCAGCAAACCCCACTAGGAGTTATTCTAACAATTTAGGAGTGAACGGTCCTCACTGAATGGGCCTGGAAGGAAGAAGCCCAGAGGACAGGCATTTTGAAGCACTCATCAGTCTGGGCCGGGATTAGACTGGAGGTGGAGGCAGAAAGAGAGAAATGAGTCAGTGGTTACTTGAAGATGTCTCATCAAGATGACTGGCGCAGTGCTGGTGTCACTGAGAGGTTGATGGAAAATGGAAGGAAAGATCACACACAGAGCTTGGGGCGCAAACTCCAGTGGCTCCAGAGGCCAGGCAGGTGCAAAGTGGGGACGACAGGCCATGGTGGGCTTTCAAACTGGACAACTGATGTCTCTAAACAAGGTGGTGGTCCATGGGGGTTGATAGAGCTTGGCATCAGCAGTTCTTGCTATGTGGGAATGCACTTTTGATGTTACCAGATCTTCAATTTCTGCAGGGGAAGCCAGAAATCCAGATCTCATATGTGAAAAATATTAACTCTTTAATGTTGGCGATTAACTTTTTAAAACTTTAAAACATGGCATGTGCTAAACCAAACACATCTGTGGGCCAGATTTGGCAGGCAGGCTATCTATCAATTGTAAGCTCTGACAAAGAGAGAAGGTCAAGGGTCAAAGTTCATAAACTGTCTTGGTGATACACAGGAAGATAAGAGACTGTAACGGGATCCAGTAACTAAAATACTATACCTAAACTTTTTCCAGCCTTCTGAGCTGTATGAATGTCCCTACCCTTCAAGTCTATATATGGATTTGAATTTACACAGGAAATCTAATCTAAACCTCAGATGGTTAAATAATAAGAATTTAAGTGCTTACTGTGTGCTGAATACACAGAGGTCAAATAATTTCAAATTAAATAGAGAAGAAAACACATGCCCTCCTGAAACCGTGAGACAAATTATGAAATATCCTGGGAGACTGCTTTCTCCATATTAGGTTAGAATATCTGAGTCACCTTAAATCCGAGACTGCCCCCCAAAATCACTTCCATTTAGCAACCTTTGCAATAACGCCTGTGTGTGTGTGTGTGTGTGTGTGTGTGTGTGGTATGCCTGAATCTCTAACCAGAAATCTGATTTCCTCAGCAGTGGTTGCAAAGCGACAGCCTGCCTCCATGCCTCCCTCAGCTTGGGAGGGACTTAGCTGGGTTGGGGGTACCTGGGCGCCGGCAGAGGAGGCTGGGAGTGGCAGGCGGAAAACCGCTTTCCGTCAGGTTTCTCCGCTGGAATCCCTGTCTTTGTTTCTGTCATTACTCTTTAAGTGTTTATGTAGGAGGAGACAGGCACCGAAATAGAAAGTGTCAAAGAGATGATGACAATGAAGATAAAAACAAGGCAGGACATTTTTTTTCAGTCCCACCTAGCCCCATCCAACCAGAAAGCCAGCGCGCCTCCTCTGGCGTCTTCAAAGAGCCGTCGGTGGGGCAGGAAGCGGGCGGTTCGAGCTGCGGGTGCTCCTAGGAGCGCGGCGATTTCCTCCGAGCCGCCCAGTTATCTCCAGAGCCGCCGAGCAGCTCTCCTAAGAGCGCGTTCTCTCCCCCACCCGGTCCTCCTCAACCCACCCACCTACTTCCTCCGGCTCCATACACACACCAGAGCGGAGCTGCCAAAAATTTCCACCCTCCGCCCCCCTCCCTAGCTAACTTCCTTCCAGCATTTCCTGAGCTGGATGATCCTAGGATTTGTAAGACAGGAAAAAAGGAAGGCGTGAGGGCGGGCGAGAG
Organism: Ovis canadensis; assembly: GCF_042477335.2. NCBI lineage: Eukaryota > Metazoa > Chordata > Mammalia > Artiodactyla > Bovidae > Ovis > Ovis canadensis. The sequence continues at coordinate 187,350,916 of NC_091245.1, forward strand.
AGACAGGATGCTGGGTTTTCGTCCTACCCAAGCCGTCTGAAGACTGGACAGCGCGCGCCGGGCGGAGGACTCACGGCAGCCCCCCCGGGCGGTCTCCGCGCCCCTCGCCGCCGCCGGCTGCCCTGCGCTCTCGGCCACTCCCCGGGCTTCGGGAAGGCGGACTCCGGAGAGCTCGCCCTCCCTCCGAAGGAGAAGAAAACACCCGAAGAAGACACCGCGGGAGGCCGTGAAAGTCCCGGGGACTCCAAGTGAGGAAGTGGCACTCCCAGCGCGCCGGCCCGCCGCCGCTGCCAGCTCCGCACGGCCTGCGGCACCGCGGCCCTGGAGGAGCGCGCCGTGGAGTTCAGGCTCCGCGCCCGCGCCGGGCTCCGCGCCCCGCGGGCTCCATGCGCGCTGCCCCGGGGCCCAGGCTCTTCCCCACGCCCATGCGGCCCCCCAGCGCCGCGCCGCAGCCACTGATCTAACCTCCCCCCGGAGACCATCGTAGGCGCGGTGCCAAGCAGAGAGGGGAGGGCGAGACGGAGGGGCAACCTCTTTGGGACTAACTCATGAAGAACAAGGGTGCCAAGCAGAAGCTGAAACGAAAGGGAGCCGCCAGCGCCTTCGGCTGTGACCTGACGGAGTATCTGGAGAGCTCAGGACAGGATGGTAAAGTGCCTTCTCCCCCTTCCCCCCACCCCCCACCGCTTCTTTTTGTTTCGGAGCGAGAGAGGGAGACTCTCGCAGGGCGTGTTGCATTCATTTCACAAGTTAATGTATTCCAGGCCTGTGCACTCGTGGTACTTTTTTTAAACAAAAAACATATATGATTCTTAAGGTGCATAACGCTGCCACCCCGACGTGCAGAGGTTATGTCACCCCTTCCGTTTGTGTCCCACGAGCCGTTAATGGGCGGTGCTGCCGCACGTCTGACCGGCTACTCTGGGGGGTGCGGGTGAGGGCGTGAGAGGTCCTGCTCCCAAAACTTGGGTGTCGGAGGGGAAGGATGAGGGCTGGACCTGAGGGATGCTGTTCGGTGGGTTTCTCTGGGCACATAATTATGACCGCCTTAGGTGTCCCTCCAGGGCTCTCCAATTTCGTCCGCTCACATCTTTTTTTATTAATGTGCTGGAAGGCAGGGGGTGCGGTGGATCCTGGCTGGGGGAGTGGTTGCACAAACATTTTCTGAATTTCTGAACTGATGCCAAATATATAGTACATCCCTCCCTCCCCCTTCCCAACCCTTCAGACCCTTTACCTCCTCTGGGCTCTCAGAGGAGCATTTGGTGTGTCGGACAAGAAGAGTGTTGTGAAAAGGTCAGAGGGCCTTGATTTTAAAATAGTTTAGGGCATGTAAGAGAATAGGAGAGCCTCTCTGTTTTTAAGGTCAGATTGGAGAAAAAGGAATCCTCCAGAGTAGAGACAATTTAAATATTTGTTGGGGGGAGGGTGAAAGAAAACAATCTAGAACAGAGTGATGGCATTTGAGGTTAGAAGTTTTTAATCATAGGAAAGTTGGGGAAATTGAGCATTAAATGACTCCTTTTGTAAGGTTGACTGGCCCTGCATTTATCCATGACAAAAAGGCCTTGTCTTCAGAAACTTAAGTGAGAGAAGAAAAAAATCCACTATATGGGCCTTGTGTTTATACATAGATAGATACAACAAAGGGGGGAAACTGAAGGGCTAGCTGGGCAGAATAATTCTGCCTCCAGGAAAGTAATCTCAAAAACTATTTGATTAGCTCATATCAAATGTGCATCTCAAAAACAGAGCAGTGCTTTTGTTTCTATTTCTTTTTTTTTTTAAGCCTCAGCACCACCTAGTAATTTGCAGTGGTGTGATATTCCTGTGGTATTCTTGAGTTCAGAGGCTGCCGTGTCTTTTGAACAAATGAATGGCTTAGTATTTTACAGCTTGAGGGACCACAGGTTTCAAAACTGCCTCTTTTAAAACTGGGACACAACGGAGTCAATTCATTTAATCCCATCCAGCAATCTAGAGAGGTAGATTTGAAATAACATCCTTGAATTGATTTTTTTTTTTTTTTGAGAACTCCAAGTATGCATCTTAACCACTACCATCAGGCGTTCAGAATGAAATGTTTTCCTCCACCTGTTTTCAGCAGGGGGACTTCAGGGTCTTGTCCGGGTTCACTTATGAATGTTCCCACCAAGTGGATGTTAAACTCTGGGCCCTCACTCCAAAGCTGAGAGGTACATGGAGGTGCTTCTTAGCCCTGCCCTGTTCTGACCATGTCACAGATCCTAGAATAAGCAAAGAATCCCAGGGTTCTGTGAAGACACCTCAAAGGCAGCCTTAAACAGTTCCTCTTTCACTTGATTTATATTTTGAGTTTTCATATATGTTTTGTGTGGGGGTGGGGAAAGAGAGGGGGATACTGCTTAAAGAAAAAAAAATGTTAAAACCAGTACCCAGTGCATCCTGCCCTGGGGAGAAGGGGGGAAGCCCAGAGAGGTAAACTGACCTGCCTAAGGTCATACAGTCAGTCATGAAGGGTGCAGAGGTCTCTGGCCCACTTGGCTCCTTTCCCCTCCTTGGCTTCCTTGTCTAGGCCAACATTCTCCTCTAATGATTTTTTTTCCCCCTAAATTGAAAGCAGACAGTCCTGCCCCAGAATCAGCAAGCTTTCAAGGCTGACATACCTGAATAAAGTTCAGCTTTGAAAGAGAAGGAAACTGACCCACTTAATGACCCACCATTATTGTGCCACATAGGAATTAGGCTTGCCTAATAAGCGCTTATGTAAAATGAGAATAATTAGGATTTCTTCTCTCTCATATCTAGAACTAGTTAGGCAGTTGTGTCATTTTCTTTAGAGGGTAGCATCAATAAATAGCGTGGAGGCTAATTGTTTTCTCTAAAACAATGTGTCCTCCTCATGACTGTTCTGAAACATGCATTGGTCGGCCTCCAGGGAGGAAAAACTGACTTAGGCAGTGTTCCTTTGCCCATGACCTTGGGAGTTCAGCCCAGAATACTGAGGGTGACAGGTAACTAGGATCTAGAAGGCTGTCACAAAATTAACATTGTGCATGCTAAGTCACTTCAGTTGTATCAGACTCTAGGCGAACCAGTGGTAAGCCTGCCAGGCTCCTCTGTCCATGGGATTCGTCAGGTAAGAATACTGGAGTGGGTTGCCATTCTCTCCTCCAGAGGTTCTTCCCAACCCAGGGATCGAACCCCAGTCTCCTCTGTCTCTTGCACTGGTAGGTGGGTTCTTTAGCACTAGCGCCACCTGGGAGCCCCAAGACTAACATCACAGTTCCTCAAACTTTGGAGGTCAAGGATGGAATGAGACAGAAAAAATGGATTCAGGTCTGGGTGCACAGGGCAGAAGGGAAGAACAGAGATGTGGGGGATCCAAGAAAACCCCTGTGTCGTTGGGGGGAGGGAGGGAAATCTCTGAGCTAGGGTACAAGACAAAGGTGGTTGGTGACAGTTAAATGTTCTCAGGTCACCTGAACATGGGGAATTTACACCCCTGGACTGAGCAGAGAGGAAAAATGTCATTCACCTTTGCAATTTGCAGTAGCTGAGTCCTGCTGCATTCAGTTAAACAAATCTGATGGGGCAAGATGTTTAGGTGACAAATAGGTGTTCATCTTTGAGCAGATGTTGCTTGGGGCCAGTTTTGTCTTTAATCTTTAGGAGGCTGATGAAAAACGGAAACCTTTTCTTAGGAAACAGTCACAGAGACACACACAGATAATGTCCTGTGTACAGTTTCTGTGGGCATCCACACAGATGCCAGGTTCAGATCCTGCTGTTGACTGTCCCCAGCTGCAGACAGAGCTGATGCAAATGGCCAACTTCCCCCTTTTGCTTCTACGGCCACTTTTCTCCAGCCTGGTGAGAACACCCAAGAATGGGGTGAAGTTGCTCCTGGGCAACCTGGCCAGCTTTTCTCTCACTTACCCTCCAGCACAGTGGCTGCTGCCCCAACCCCCAGCTCTCCCCTGGGAACCAGATAATTTTCTCTTCCTGTCTGGAATAGAGGGAGAAGATCATCCCTTCCTCACTGCTGATGCTGAAAACAGTCGTTTTCTTTTTCTTCTTTTTGACCACTGACTAAGAAGACCCTTGCTTGCAGCTATGTCATGAAAACCACAGCATCGTATCGCCTGCAGTTGAAAGGCTGTGGGCGAAGCCCTGTGAGACCAGCACGCATCCAAGAGCATTTCCTACCTCTCCCCTCTGGGCCGAGTGCCTTGGGTCTTCTCACAGTGCCTGGAAACATTGGGGCAAGGAGTCAAGGGACCAGTTAGAGAGCATTACAGGAAAGCTGTCTTCTATTCTGTCTCTATTCTGGTTGCACTCTCAGAGCTGAGGGCTTCCTCACTCTCCCCAACAGTCTCTGCCATCTGACTCACTCCTGGGTAACCACTGTCGGGGTGGTGGTTTGCCATGATGGCAGCACAACAGAACCATGTGGGGAGCCTTAAGAAAAGTTGATGTCTGGGCCTCCTCTCAGAACAATTAAATCAGGATCTCTTGGCGCATGGGTATGTTTTAAAAGCTTCCTAGATGATTCTTCTGCAGGAAAAGTTGAGAACCACTGCTTATAGTGCAGGGATTTACAGATCATTTAGTCTCTGGATAATCAGCCTTGACTATTCAGAAGGTGCCCTCTGAGTGTTTGATAAGAACATTGTTCATGAAGGTTTTTTCAAGTTCTTATCACGTTGAAAAAGAATATGTACCGATTTAATGGACGTGAGTTTGAACAAACTCCAGGAGATAGTGAAAAACAGGGAAGCCTGGTGTGCTGCAGTCCATGGGGTTGCAAAGAGACGGACACAACCTAGTGACTAAACAACAACAAGGTGTATGTGTGTGTATTTGATTTGAGGAATTCTAGAAGGTTCATAATGAATAAATAAACACCCATTACCAAATAAAATTTTCAAGCTTGACGAGAGTAAGATGGCCCTAGTACCTCAAAGAACAAGGATAAGGCAATGAGAACTTTGAGGTGTAGTTATTCTAAGTGTACTTCTTAGGCTAAGTCATTCTCTTACTTGTTCATTCACTTATTTAACAAACAGCTATAAGGTGCTGTAGAGGTATGGTGGAAGAGAAAGAAACAAGACTCAAGAAATTTACAGTCTAAGGGATGTAAACGAACTTTCAGAAACCAATGGCTTTGAAGTTAGTTGTTATAACTGAAGGAGAAAATGCAAAGGCTCTTATCTTCGATTAAACAGACAAGAAACCCAAACATAAACAGGACAAAGTCTGAGCAAGGAAGGTGAATGTTTTTCTGTTCAATAGAAGATTTACCACTGAATGGAGAACCAGGGCAAGGGTATTCCGTTGGCTTAGTGGTTTTCTTCCCAGCGTCTTGCCTGGCACATCATTATCACACCTTCCCTAGCTGACTGTCCATCCTTTGGGTCTTAGCTGCTTCTGGAAACCTTCCTTGATCCTCCCAAGTCAGGTGCCCCCTGCTGGGGGCTTCCATTAGGAGTTCTGGAAGCGTGCTGTCTGGAGCAGAATCCAGACTTTGGCTGTTCCCAGCTGAGTGACTGTGGAGCAGGCTACTTACCCCCTCTGGCTCTCCCTTTCCTCGTTTGTGAAATGGGGATAAGGGGACTGATGTGAAGAGAAATGAGTTACTACAAGCAAAGCACTTAGAAGAGGGCATGCATAAGGTAAGCTCTAAATGTAGCTTCCCTGGTGGCTCAGTGGTGGAGAATCTGCCTGTCAATGCAGGAGACTCAGGTTCGATCCCTGGGTCGGGATGATACCATGGAGAAGGAAATGGCAATCCACCCCGGTATTCTTGCCTGGGAAATCCCATGGACGAAGGAGCCTGGCAGACTGCAGTCCATGACGTGACTGAGCAACTAAACAACAACAACAACAACAACAACAAATGTAGCTATTGTCATCGTAACATTGTGAGTGTGCCCTAAAATAACCACATACTATCTATGCCATGACCGAATGAATGCCTAAGGGCTCCCATGAAACAAATAAATGATGTGGTCTGGTAAAGAATCTGCCTGCAATGCAGGAGACCCCGCTTCAATTCCTGGGTCAGGAAGATCCGCTGGAAAAGGGATAGGCTACCCACTCCGGTATTCTGGCCTAGAGAATAGTTCATGGGGTCGAAGAGTCAGATACGACTGAGCGACTTTCACTTCACTTTCACATGGGTTAGTTAATTACCAAGAGGGACAGGAAGCAGATTGGTTGCTCCACTAAGCGGAGAGTTCACAGAGGGATTTCCCAGAGCCCCAGTGGTGGGGGAGCAAAACGTCAACCTGAAACTATAGGGCCCTGAGAAAGATCTGAGAAAGATACCCTGTCACTCCCAGACCTGCAGGGGACTGAAGAGAAGTCCAGTCCTGGAGGTGGAGCTTGTGGAGACAGAACAGCCACCTCCTGGGCTTGCGTTTGGAGAGGTATCCCCAAATCTGGGCTCTCACAGTGAAACAGGAAGAACTAAAAGAGGAGAATTAAGGCTTTTAAACCTGAAGCAAACTAACTGACAGCGTGAAGCCAAACTGTAAGTAACTGTGTATGGTCTGGATGTGGCAAACAACCCACCCAGAGGATGGAAACAGCCATTCCACCTACGTACATCCCTCCCTCCTGCCCACTGTCTAGACCTCTGCCAAGAGCCCCTTGACCACAGGCATAGCCTTGCCCTTCCTCCATCCCATTACCCCCACTGGCAGCTGCCTAGATGCCTTTTAACCTCAGGAGACCTAGGCCTTTAGACAGTTAAGGAAACCCTTGGTCCTGTTGCCCCAGACCTGCCCTGGAGCCCAGTGGACCATCTGCTGGGGCAGAGGGAAACAGGTTGAAACTAGAAACACATTTTCCCATAGATGATGCTGTGGGTGGTGGATTATCTCCCCAGTGCCATTAGAGCTATGGTTTTTGATGCATTCTTTTTCTTTCCCCCCTTAGTCCATTAGGCATCTGTGGGCTGTCCTGGAAACTTCCTTCTGTGGGAGTGGGGCCTGGGGAAAAACACATAAATTCCAGAAGCTGAGCGACCAAGGCAGTTCTGAATCACTTGTTGAGGACCAGTCGTCCCCAGGAGTCACCTCACTGCAGAAAGTTCCTGGGATTTTGTGGCAGAGGGTGCAAGAGGAAGACAGGGGTTAGAGGCCCAGGATTCCATCTGGGGATGAGAGGTGACACTCAGCTCCTTTTCATTAGATATTGCAGCTAAAAATGTCTGGAACAAAGTACCCATAGACCCTCAGGTTGGGACTCCTTGGTGCTTCCTCCAGAACAACCCATCCTCAGGTTGGGACTCCCTGGGGCTTCCTCCAGAGCAGGCTGCTCAGGGTGAGCGGTACCTCCCTACCCCATCCCTGGTCTCAGGACTCCACTTCCCTCTGTGTGGTTCCTTGACACCAGTCTTGAGGCCCAGGAACATGGCTGTGCTTGCTCTTTTGGTTTTCTGTTTTGTTTTTGCTTATTGCTTGTCCTGTATTGAAGCCAAGGTGGCATTTTCTTTCCAACTCATCATCACACTTCCAGTTAATTTTCTTTTTACTTGCGGGTGCATGTCCCACCTGATCTTCTGTTTCTTTTTTATGCTCCTACAATTGTCACGTGTCAGTTTAATGAGTTTTGGTGTCTCTCCCTCAAAGGACCATCCTTGAGTCCTAATTAAGGTGGGGCCACAGCCTGATAGAACTTAGGCCATCTAAATCGCATCCCCACCTTGTCCCTCTAATCTGCACTGCCCCCCCCCACTGCCCCCGATGCAATTTTAGGTCAGGCTTAAAATAAAGGATCCCTGAGGAAACATGCTGATTTCAATTCAGAAGAGAATAGATACTGGTGATAGATTTTTAAGAGCAGCTTTTTGATAGAGAAAGATGAGAATGTTAGGCTTCTAAAAGGAGGAAGAGGAAGGAGAGAAGAAACCCGGAAATGAAAGCTGAGCCCCAAATCACAGCTACTTGTTATTTTTATTAGTAGAATTACAGTCTGCATTGTTTGTTTACTATGTGCTAGTCACTTGATACATACAAAGTAATATTTTCGAAATCTGTACGAATTGGGACATTTTCCCCCTTTTAATAGCGGAGAAAACTGAGAGGTTAAATCACTTGCCAAGATTATTGAGATAACAAAAGCAGAATTTAAATCAAGATCTGTCTGACTCCCAAAGCCACGCATGGTCTTAGGCACAAAGACAATTTCCCAAAATAGCATATTTCATAATTTGACGTTTATGTCATAGTTTTGTCCGAAAAAAAAAAAAAAAACTTCGAAAAGTGGCCTTTTCTCACTTGCATTGTTATTCCCCCAGCCTAGGTCTGCAATAGTAATAACAGCTAACGTTTGCACAGCACTTCACCCCTACCTACTTGCTTTCAAGTCCAGCCAGGCCCCACCTTTTCCTCCCAGGCCCCTCCCTGACCACTGCAGCCACAGTCCTCCTTCCTTCTTTGAACAGCCCTTGCCTGAGACTCAGAGGCATCCAGTTTAGTCCTCATTCTCCTCGTTACCCTGTTTTCTCACGGGCTTTGTGTTTACAAGGCCGTGAGCTCTGCTAAAGGTGGGGGCATCAGGCAGCTCATGCAGACTGAGGAGCTCGCTGGCCTCCCCGAGGCCAGCACACCGCTGATGTTTGGTTTCCTCCTCAGGAAGCCAGAGGGGGAGCCCTCCTAGGAAGCTCAGGACCTGGGCCACGGCTGCCGTGCTGCTGGAATATAAGGAATCCAAGACTGTCCAAGGTTCCCAAGGGCGCAAAGCTCCTCGCAGATAGAAACAGACCCAGGCTTTGCACAGGGCGCCCCGGAAACATCACCTTTCCCTAATGCCTTGCCAGTCACTCATTGATATGAACCACCTTCTTGGTGGGGTCTTAAAACCAACTGAGTTTGTGGGATCGAGTCTCAGGCACTCTGTTCTAGTTCAAGCGTGGCTGATGCACATCGGGCCTTGGGGCCATGCCCATGACTTGATGCTGGCCAGTATGATGCCCATGACCAGTATGCCTCTGGGGGCCCCCTCACCACTACCCCCAGAGGGAGGGGGGGAGGTCACCCTCCCCCAAAGCAGCTTATACCAGCTCTTGCTTTATAGACAGCGGAAAACTGACATATAAAGCAGCAGGCTGGCAAACTACAAATCTGTAGCTTCAAGAACTGAGCTAATTTGTGTAGTTATGCATATTTCTTTCCCTAGCTCTTTTCATGTTTTTATTCAGAAGCCATCTTATATGGGGCTTTCAATTCAATGCAACAAATATTTAATGGGACTCTAATATGCTAGACGCTCTGGGGTTCACAAAGATGCTCTCAAGTTGCTCTCAGCCTAATGGGTTGTGTAAGACAGGGAAATTACGGAGGATGTAAAGAACAGACTTTTTGGACTCAATGGGATATGATCGGAGAGAATAGCATTGAAACATGTATATTATGACATGTAAAATAGATGACCAGTCCAAGTTTGATGCATGAAGCAAGGCACCCAAAGCAGGTACTCTGGGACAACCCAGAAGGATAGGGTGGGGAGGGAGGTGGGAGGGGGGTTCAGAATGGGGGGACACGTGTATACCTGTGGCTGATTCATGTCGATGTATTGTAATTATCACAATATTGTAAAGTAATTATCCTCCAATTAAAATAAATTTAAAAAATTTTTACCAAAAAAAAAAAAAGTACTGAAAATGAAATGAGGGCTTTACAGAAGGTGCAAGAGGAGATGTTAACATGCAAGGCAGCTGAGTGAAAGAAAACTATGAGTGGGTTGTTTGTAAGGGGAAAAAAAATCAATAAAACAATAAACATCATCTGACCGGTGAGGAATGACGGAGATGTGGGGAGATAGAGCGGGTTGGTTTCTGCAGACAGGAAGCCACATGGCTTCGCCTGATACTTGTAATTGGTCACACCCTTCTGAGCCCTGGGGGAGAAGATGGTGAAACTGTGGGAAAGGTAGTTGAGAGTGACTTCTAAAGGCCAGGCTTGTAAGGGGAGATCCTGGCTGGGGGGTCAAGCCGCCTTCAGGGGCAGCGAGTGATCTACCATCAGGAGAAGGCGCTATGGCTGATCACAAGCGTGGCAGCTGGTTTGGCTGTGTCTGTGCCCTGCGCAAGAGCAGGGGAATGGAAAATTCTGTTTAAAGGGAAAACTCATAATGTTAACTGACCACTCTAATTATGCTTCCTGCCTAATCAAACAGTATAGCATAAATGTGCAACCTCAGTCTCTCCCCACTGTGTGCCAAAGTTCTTGTTTTGCTCTCCATTTTATCTTTTTATTTTTTGGCTGAGCCATGCAGCTAGTGGGATCTAGGTTCCCCAACCAGATTGAACCCTGGCCATGGCAGTGAAAGCTCGGAATCCTAACCATTCAGCCACCAGGGAACTCACCTGCCCCCATTTTATATATGAACACCAACTCTGAGAAGTGAAGCAACTTGCCTAACATCACCAAGCTAGGAATTGGGAGAACCAGAACTCAAATCACGTCTGTCTGACATTCAATTCCCTTTCCACGGCTTTGTCTCCTCTGGACCCAAACCGCTGCAGTTATGCTGGCAGGAAATCTGTCTGATATGCAGAGTTCATTTACCCATGCACTGTCAAGGTGATAAGTTCAGTAGGATTTAGTTCGACTTTACTAAAACTGCTGGCATCCCCAGTTTTTCAAAGTCAAACATGTAGGTTCCAAATGGCAGGATTCTAAAGAGAGAGCATGCCCTGTTACCATAAGTAGCCCCTTCCACCACCGCTTTCCCATCTGTTTCCTGCATGCTGAGTATTATTGGGAAACAATGATGTCAACTCTTCCATATAAATCTACACCTCCCTGCTCGCCCCTCCCCTACAATGCATATTTTTGTTCCTCTTTCTGGCTTTTGTCTTACTGTTCTGTTCTTTAAGACTCACGCTTTTTGGCGTCGATTGTTGGCTTTCTTTTTAATAAGTTTTAGCTATTTAAGCTGCATTGTGGCCTTCAAAGTGCACATGCATTCTTGGGTCCATATTTGGGAAAGCCTTTGTTGGCTAACAGCTAGAGTATGGGCCTGTTGTTAGTGAAGAGAAGCCATTTTGCTTTCTGGAAAAGCAAAAGCTGGGTGCAGGGCTCTGAATCTGGCTCAGAGCTGAGGACACAGACCCCACTCAGGGGCTCTTGGGAGCTGCATTGGACCCTGGGCACAGAGCCTGCAGCTGAACATACCCACTGAGTAATCTGTATTCCCTCACCCAAACCTGACTGTCAAACAAGATGTGGTTTCTTCAGTTCCCCCATTTTTTTTTTTACTGCCCCTAAAGTCAACTTTATTTCAGAAAGGAATGGGGGAGCTGTTCTGGAGGCAGGTGGCAGGGAAGAGTGTGAGTTGTGAATTCTGGGTTAAAGAGTTCTGGACTGCTCTTTTTAAGGCTCTGGCAATGATACTCAAACTCTACCTGGCATTAAGTTTGACTAAAATTGTAGTGTTTACTTTTAAAGTTTAATTTCATTTAAAATTTAATTAAAATTTCAATCAAAAAGTTTAAAAATATTGGTCAAATTTTACTGCACTATTAGGACACTATAAAGAGTATTAGAGATACTCCTTTAATTCCCTTTTGAGCTCCTTGAAACAAAATAGACCTGTAGCAAAAGTTTCAGATGGGCGTTTGCGTAGGTGCTGCAGTACCTGGGTCTAGGGAGAACATGCAGTTCCTCGGAATGAGTTCTGCAGAGACAGGGCTGCCAGCTGTAAGTGTGCCTGCAGGTCGGTGTTCTGAGCTCAGCCCTTCAGGAACTCTGCTCTTGGAGGTCTGAGATGGGACCTAGGAATCCACATTTTTGACGATGAGCTCCAGGTGATTGTTTTATCTTTGGCCTACTGATCTCACTCTGACTAGCTTGTCAAAAGGAGCAGCTAAGTGAAACCACATGATTTTTATTTTTTTCTTGTTACACTTTTTATATTGCCCCAAATGTCAACAGTGAATATGTATTTTTTACCACTTAAATTGAGAGGAAAAAACTTTTAAAACTATGATGGGAATGGGGTGTCTTGATTCATTGAATTTTTCATGAAGCCATTTTGTTCTACTCCTTATTTAAAAGAATAATCTTCATAAAGTCTCAGTTTGGTTTCCTGCCTTGATAGCTACAGGCTCATGAAATCAGTTAACCTCTCTGAGAAGCAAAGCATGTAGCAAAGTGGTTAGTGTGTGGCTTTTATGCTGATAGTCTGCCTTGGTTCAAATCTCAGCTCTACCTCATGCTAGTTTTGTGATTATGGATAGGTTACCAAACCTCTCTGTGCCTCAAGTTTCCTCATCTATAAAATAGTGGTGTGAGAATACAAGTGTGTATCACACAGGGTCATTGCGAGGATTAAGTAGGCTAGTGTACTGCCTGGAATTTAGTTAACCTTCCGTGAGCATTAACTACAGTTGTTTCCTTGGTGATTAGAAATCTTAACCTGTTTCAGCCTCATTACTCAGAATGTGGTTCCTGAGTAATGCTATAGACATTCAAGTTGAGAAGGAACTGAGAACAAATATTCCAAGGCCCCCATCTACCCCTAGGGGCTGCTTCTTCTTTTTTAAAAAATTCTATTATATACACATATGGAGAGGAAATGGCAGCCCACTCAAGTATTCTTGCCTGGGAAATCCCATGCACAGAGGAGCCTGGCGGGCTGTAGTCCATGGAGTGCAAAGAGTCCGACATAACTTAGTGACCAAATAGCAACAAACAGATATATGGATGATTATTTATTTTCTTTGGTTGAATGCATAAAAATGCTAGGTTTTAGATTCTTATTGGTTGATAAATATTTCTGGATGGGAATGTGGTAAAATGTCTAAATTGAACATTTCTTTAGTAATCAGAAAAAGAAAACAATTTAAAAACAAAACTGGAAAGAAATAAAATGAGGGTTATGGGTTATGGCAAAAGGCTGTAATCATAGTGACAGCCCTCCGACCTTCTACTTTTCATCTGTATTTCAGGAGACTTATAAATCTGGCAAGTGAGTCTGTGTCATTGATGGAACAGGGTAAGGAGGGGTTTTAGCCGGCCTGTATGACATTTCAGATATGTCTGTTTCTTTGCTTCACAGTTGCATTTTGACAGTTGTCTGATGAAGTGTATCTGGCTCAATTTTAGGCTGTATGAACAGCATCTTAGGCTGTAGAGTGTGTATGGATTGAGGGACCCACACTGCACTCTTAACATGTTGGATCCACCAGGGAGTCTGTGTTCATTTCTCAGTGCTCCACCTGAAGATGGAAACTGATACACAGACGTGTATTGAGGAACGTGATCAGGATGGTAAAGTTTAGATGTTTACTACTGCTCATGTCCAACAGGGCTTCCCTGGTAGCTCAGAGAGTAAAGAATCGGCCTGCACTGCATGAGACCCAGGTTCGATCCCTGGATTGGGAAGATCCCCTGGAGAAGAGAATGGCTACCCACTCCAGAATTCTCACCTGGAGAATTCCATGGACAGAGGAGCCTAGCGGGCTACAGTTCATGGGGTCGAAAAGAGTCAGACACCACTGAGCGACTAACACTTTCATGTCCAACAACTTGTCATAGTTTCCTAAATTGTCTCCATCTTTGAGTAGAAAGAAAATGAGCTCCTCGAAAACTGACCATTCTCTGTTTAGATGTGTGTTAGATGTTTGCAGGGCTGGTTCCTTTCTGGAGGCTCTCAGGAAGACTCTGTTTCTGTAACTTCTCCAGCATGAGAGGCTGTCTTCATCTTTTAGCTTATGACCCCTCATCACATTACCTTTGTTCCCTCTGCCCCATCCTCACTTGGCCTTCTGTCTGATCTCCTGCCTCTCTCTTCTAAAGGCCTTGTTACTATGTCAGATAAACCAAAATAATGTTATCTCAAGATCTTCAGTTTGATCACATCTATAAAAACCCCTGTAGCCATATGAGGCAACATTTACAGATTACAGGAATGAGGACTTGAACTTCTTTGAGGAACCATTACTCAACCTACCAGGATCTTTTTTCCCCACAACATATGGTCGGCTCCACAGATGTTAATAATGTGAATGAAGGGAATAGGGTAATGATTGCGAGAATGGAGGAAGAGATGAACATCAGCATTTTCTCAGCATCCACCACGCACCAGGCAAAGGGTCAGCTGGGACACAGGGATGAACAGGCATTGTCTGTCCCTGTGGGGCTCACAATCCCGATGCAGGAGGCAGACACATCCTCTACCAAGTCTCACACAAACCACCAGAGGAAGTGGATGTCATTAATTCTGACTCACAGAAGCTAGATCTTCTAAGATGAATGGAATCTAAGTAGTCTCTGCCTGTCCCAGACAGGAGGAACAACATAAGCAAAGGTGTCGAAAGAGTGGCAGGATCAGCATTCTGAAAAGAAGAACAGAGAGAACAGGTTGAAGCCTGAGCCACCTGCCTGCCTGGATGAGGTTTATAGGAACGAATGGCTTATTCAATGATAAGTTTAAATCTTCCAGGGAAAGAAAAGAGTGATAAGGGAAAAAACAAATGATAGGCGAATGTGCCAGTGTGTAAATTCCAGAATGAGAAAGGAAAACATATCTCAAGCCTCATTTAAAGTGTGTGTACTTTTTGCTGTTTCTGTTGTTGCTGCTGAGAAAAAATTGGGCCCCAGACTAGGAATAAACTTCCTCCAGGTGGAGGAAAAGTGAAGTGCACCAAACAGTTGTAACTCAGGCTTTCACAGTTTATATCATCTATTTATTTTCCATCTTGGGAAATTTCACTTCTCTCTTGTCTTGTGGATGATAACCAGAGTGATGTCTAACTTTTCAAATCCAAGTTTTATTTGACATGAAAGTTTTTGTAACATTTGTTCCCACCTGCCTCCGGGTCACATTTCTACTGGAGCCCATCTCTTCCTTCCTCCAGCTTTCTCTTCATCTTTTCTTCCTCCAGTGTAAGAAATCACAGAGCAGACAGCAGATCCCTCATTCTTAGCAATTCTGCTCCCAGGTGGCGTCTTGAGCTTGGCCCCGTGAACTCCTGTTCCCTTCCTGGCTAGGTGCCCCCACTCAGAGCGGTGTCTTCTCCCACCCGCCTGGGTCCGCCAATCGGAGACCTCAGCGTCCCTTGGAGGTGGGCGTCCCTGTCCCGTGCCCATCTTGCCCTTGCCAGATTCCCGAACTAAAAATATACTTAAGTCTTTGCTTCCCCTGCTGGCTGGCGCTCAAACTCATCTTGTCCCTTGTGACTGAAAAGGAGAGTCCTAGAAGGGGGTAAGACTGGTGCGTGGTCAGCCGCTGCCTGAGAGGCTCCCCCCAGACTTGTGTTCACCGCGGACTGAGGGCATCGCCATTCCTTCCCTGGGCTAACTCCTCTAGCCGTGCTCTGCCACACCCCAGCTCCTGAGTGGAATGGCAGGAGTCACGAAAAAAAAAACAAATGCAGGACGCGATTTTCATGAGGAAATAAGTGCCTCCCACAGGTGCGAGCTATCCTTTTCTCCTAAAATTAGAAAAATAATTGTTTAAAAAAATGATGCCGAGATTTATGAAGTACAGAGCCCCTTCCTGCATTGTAGCAGTTCCATTCATCAGTTCACAGCCTGGGCGGGGTTTCTGTAGACCAGTTCTGTCTGGAGAACTTTCTCACTGAGGGAAGTATGCTCGGTCCACATTTTCCCAGATGGCAGCCACTGGCCCCGTCTGGCTGTTAGCACTTGAATGTGGCTAGTGCTACCAAGGAACTGAACTTTAGCCACATGTGGCTCACACTACTGTATCAAACAGCACAGAGACCTTTCTTTGCGTACATACTGAAAAATACACACAATGGATGATTCTCTGGTTATTTTCCCACAAAGTTGCAACATATATATGTCCTGAAAATATGCTGTTTTAAATACCAGTAGATCTTGGAGAACTATCCATTTTTGTAATTATAGTTCGATCTCACTCTTTTAAATCACTGCATGGGATTCTGTGGAATGGATGGTTTTTAAAGTTATTTCTTTTGGCTGTGCTGGGTCTTCCTTGCTGCACAAGCTTTTCCGTAGTTGCAGCGAACAAGGGGCTACTCTCTAGTTGCGGTGTGCTGGCTTCTCATCGTGGGGGCTTCTCTTGTTGTGGAGCTCAGGCTCTAGGGCATGCAGGCTCAGTAGTTGCGGTTCCTGGGCTCTAGAGCACAGGATCAATAGCTGTGGCACACAGGCTTAGTTGCTTCATGGTATGTAGGATCTTCCCAGACCAGGGATCAAACCCATGTCTCCTCCATGTCCAGCAGATTCTTTACCACTGAGCTCCCAGGGAAGCCCTAAAGTTAATTTTTTAAAAAATCAGGTATCACATTTCTGTGGTTCAAAATGGGAAAGTATATAAAGTGAAAGTGAAAGTCACTCAGTCTTGTCTGACTCTTTGTGACCCCATCGACTATACAGTCCATGGAATTCTCCAGGCCAGAATACTGGAGTGGATAGCTTTTCCCTTCTCCAGAGGATCTTCCCAACCCAGGGATTGAACTCAGGTCCCCCACATTGCAGGCAGATTCTTTACCAGCTGAGCCACAAGGGGAGCCCCAAGTATATAAAGGACATAACAAACAAAATCTTCCTCCTATTCTTGTCCTCATCCTTTCTGCTTCTCACATGGGAAGCAACTAGTGTTAATTTTCTTGGAAATCTTTCATAGATATTCTGTGCATATACAAGCAAATATACATACTTTTTATAAAATACCATGATTAATTTTTCTAATTTATTTTTTATTGTAGTTCATTTACAGTCTTGTTAGTTACATATATATACATTCTTTTAAAATATTCTTTTCCATTATGTTTATTGTAGGATATTGAATATAGTTATTTGTGCTATTCAGTAGAAACTTGTTTTCCATTCTGTATATAAAAGCTTACATCTGCTAACCACAGCCCCCATGTCCATCTCTCTCCCAACCCTCTCTCCCTTGGCAACCACTAGTCTGCTCTCTATGTCTGTGATTCTGTTCCTGTTTTATAGATAGGTTTGTTTGTGTCATATTTTATGTTCCGTATATAAATGACATCATTAAAATATCATAATTTATTTGACCATTTCTTTACATAGAAATCTCCCTCTTTTTACAAGTTCCTATAAGGCTAAGGAACTTAGCCTTACTGTCTAAATACTGATGGATTGATTTAGTATTTATTGAATATGGTGTATGGGCTATGCATCATTTTCATTGACCATTTCTATTATCGATAACTTATTGAATATTAATACTGCTTCCCTTTGCTTATAATGAAGGTAGAATTTCCTAGCTCAGTTATTTCTGATTACACTTTAAACTTGTTTTCCTGTCTTCCTGAGGGATGTTGGTTGGTCAGCCCATATTCTGTCGCTTGGGAGTCCAGGCCCTAGGTTATGGCTGAGGCTGGGAGTAGGGAGAGTGAGAAGCTGTTTGCTGGCGTATTCATGGTGTCTTGATCAGCACACTGAGTGTGCTCTGTTCATCAAGCCAGCCTGGCCCAGGCCACAGAGACCCAGGAAGAGCAACAAAAGCAGGTGAAAGGGAGGTAGCGCCTAAACAGAAGCATCCTAAAGTTGGCCATCTACAGTTGTGCAGAAACTAAGGCCAGAGGATATCTTAAAGTAGGATTGAAATTAGTTATGACTGTAGATTCTTACAGTGGGCAAAAAGAGAATGTCTTGATGAAAGCTTGTCATCAGTGTCACTCACTAAACCTTTCAGTGACTCCCCAGTGCCCTCCAGACAAACATCAACTCCATAAATACCAGCAGGGTTTACCAGCCCATCACCTCAGACACCTGTGTCCTCTGAGTCCTCAATGGACACCACCTCCCGACCTGAGCAGGTCCCCGGGCCACACTGTACTTCTCGTGGTTCCACACTGTACTTCTCGTGGTTCTTCCCTCAGGTGTTTGTGCATGCTCCACCCTATGTGTAGCTCCTCTTTTTAGCTCCACTTCAGTGTTGCCAGCTCCAGCCCATCCTCTGGGTCTCTGCTCAGTTGTCTCATCCTCCAGGATGCCTCCCTCATCCCTCTGAGGAGGGGTTAGATGCCCCCCAACACTGTTCTTATCACACTGAGTGTACCACTCTCACCCCTGCTGTATCCTCGCCTCATTCTAGACTCTAGCTGACCTTGGATCAACTCTGTGAGGCTGGGAACCGTGTCTCCTCGTTCATTATTTTACCACCAGCAGCCAGCACAATGCTTATCAATGTGTGTTGAATGAGTGGATGGATCCAGGGAAAGGCAATGCGTCTTGGGTGTGTGTGGTGGTGGGGTGAGGATGGAGGATGTGTTCTACCTGGGTATTTTGCACGTGTATACATCCGTCATATGTCTGTGGATCAAAGTGGAGACTGTGGAGGTGGAAGAGGAGCAGCTTGAGCTCTGGTGGAGTTTAGAATCAAGTCTTCATTTGACAAATGATGTCCTCTGGTTTTGGGCAAGTCATTACACTCACCGAATCTGTTTCCTCATCTAAAAGACAGGACTGAGAATCTGATGAGATAATATATGCAAAGGGCTTTTAAAATGGAAAACAAATACTGTAATTATCCTGCAGTTTAGCCAGTGGTGCTCAAAAAGGGCTGTATTTACTGATACACAGTGAATCTGATGCCGCCTCGTAGACCTCACCCACAGCCATATTGGAGGGAAAAATCAGAAGAGCTGTTTCCCTTACGTGACCCTCCCCCACGGCCTGTGCCTCCCGCAGTCCTGCCAGCTTCAGCCACCCACTCCCAGCAGAGGTACTTCGCGACCTTGCCATATGTCGTGCAGGTGCACCCTGGGGCTCCAGTGGTGCCCTGGTCACTCAGCACCAGGATCAGCCTGGACCAAGGCAAACACAGAGATGAGTGAACCAGACACTAACACGTCATGTTTGAGCTGAAAGCATCTTAGGAAATCGCTATGCAAACCTCTCATTTAACTCATAGAGAACCTGGGACCCTGGGGACTACAGTCATTTGCCCCAAAAGATGCAGCTGGCCCAGTGAGGTTTTCTGGCTGCTTATTGGTGTTGGCCACAAATCACGGGTCAGTGTGTTTCTCAGAACCATCCAGCGTCAGGGATCTGAGATGGGAGAAGAGGGGCAGATGGTGATGCCTTTAGGAGAGAAGGAGGATTCATAAGACCACCTCACAGCTTAAGGAAAATACCTCTTATTGTATAGCTGGTTACAAGAATGACACATAATTACTGTCATAGAATGGTGTCAATATTTAAGTTTAAAAGTTTATAAAACAGCATATGAAATATATGTAATTCCATTTTGGTAACTATGTGTGTAAGAAAAATCATGAAGGAATATGCTCAAAACATTAACGATGGCTTTCTCTAGATGAATCCTTTTCTCTTTCTTTGGCATACTTTGCTGGTTTGCTGTGTTGTCTGAGGTTTTGTTTGTTTTCTAATGATAAACACATACAATGTCTATACTTTGATAAAACAATAAGGCAGTTTCATTTTTGTAAGAGCATACGTATTATCTAAATTATTTCAGCTTTCTTTACTCTGATTTTGTGTTTGATGATCAGACATCTTTTGTCATCTGTAGCTTGCTTTCCTGTGCAAGGCCCTCATCTATATAGAGCCTAGACCTAATTCTGAATTCCTATGAAAAATGGTGAAATTGCCCTTTGACTTTACAAAGTCATCCCCTCAGAACTTGGTTTCAGAAAACAGATCACTCTCAGATGGACTAGCCGAATTCAGGTTCCGATTCTGCCAAGCAGACAAAGAGCCCCACCTGTGATGACTCCACAGAGGCCCATGCACACACCCTTTGAGGCCCTTCCCACACATCAGCTGGACCCAGTCCTTATAGCCGCTGCTTGGGCTTCAGGGTAAAGCAGTCTTGGGAACCTTTGGCAGTGAATCCCTGAATCTCCAACATGGGGTGAGAGCTTCAGTTTGAGATTGTACAAAAGTATGGCTGGCTGCTCTGGCCACAGGCTGACACTCCTAAGAGACTTATATGATACCAAAAGAGTGTGAGATAAATTGGGGGGGGGGGGGTTTGTAAAAGTGAAGTTCGAGCTACCAGAAGGACAGAGAACCTGCTGAGATTGCAGGGGACTGGGGATTGGGGATTAACTAACCCCTAGATGGCACCTTACAGAGTGATTGCACCAAATCATCTCTTATCCCTCACAGCCCTGAGAGTAAGATGAAGCAGGTCATTGTTACACCTGCTTTCTCCAAGGACACAAAACTAGTCACCCCAAATCTGTGACCTTTACTTACTGCTCACTAGGATGTAAGATTTATGTGCATCAAGTTCATGTTTAAAGCTATAGCTTGGGTATCAGAAGATCTGGGTATTTGTGGAATTACAAGTCCTTGTGGGATCCCCTTCATCTTGCTAAATGTTAGCTTCCTCATCTGTAATTTGGGAATAATAATACCTGTTCAACTTGCCCCCAAGAGCTTGGGTAGGGGCTCTTCCAGAAATAGTTGCCTGGAAGACCATATTTTAATCCTAAGAGATTGACCTTGCCTGCTTATTTCAAAGGATATTTAAGTACAAATAATTTTAAATCTGTGCTGTGCTTTTCACATAGCAGGGGCTACTGGAGGGAGGGAGGACCCCCTCCCACCAACACTGCTTAAGCCAGAACACTCTGCTTTCTTCATTGCCCTTTTTTCCTATGCTTTAGGGTGAAATTTATCTAAAGAAAGCACTTCATGCTTTAAAAAAGAAAGTCTGAAAACCACTACTACTTAAATCTTCAAATCACCAAACTTTGTCTCATGATCATCCACCCAGCCAACTAATTATCTCCCATGCCCACTCCTGACCTCACTAATATCTCCTCTCTGAGGTCTGCTGCCCTGGGTTTGCTCTGGAGCCCTTCCTCTGGGCAGTCCAGGTGTTGTGTTGTGTCTTGTTTGGAGACAAGACGTTTCACAGAGCCTGCAGAATACATATGCAAAGCCAGTTCTGAGAGGGGGGTCAACTCTGATATGTAATGTGCTGTTTTATGTTTTATATTTTCAATGGAAACAGTAAAGAAATGAGGCGGAGCTGAAGGGCTGGCCTTATTGACACTTCTCTAAATTTCTATGAGTAATCCTCAGCCTTTTCACCATCGTGGGACTTGCCTGGTGGCTCAGACGGTAAAGAATCTGCCTCCCATGAGGGAGACCGGGGTTCACTCTCTGGATTGGGAAGATCCCCTGGAGAAGGGAATGGCTACCCACTCCAGAACTGCCTGGAGAATTCTGTGAACAGAGAAGCCTGTCCATGTGGTTGCAGAGAGTCAGACAGGACTGAGCAACTTTCACTTCACTTTTCTTCACTTTTTCTCCACTGTGGATATAAATGTTTCTTATGTGAACACTGGCAACATAGAATACTTTCTGACACTACAGGTCTATCCCAGTGAATGTTTGATGAGAGGAAAAGAGAGGAAAAAAGGAAGGGTGATAGGAAGTAAGAATGAAATTGGAAGTTGGCACAGAAAAGTAACTTTAGAATTTTTGAAGTGGCCAACCTAGGTTGAAGTCCTGTTTTTGCCAATGATGTTTTGTGTGACATGGAATAACATATATCAGTGTTGTTGTTTTTTTTAATGTCTTATTTTCGGCTGTGCTGGGTCTTTGTTGCTGCTCCGGCTTTCTCTCGTTGGGGTGTGCGGGCTTCTCATTGCAACAGCTTCTCTTGTTGCTGAGCACAGGCTCTAGGCATGTGGGCTTCACCAGTTGCAGTGTACGGGCTCAGTAGTTGTGGCTTCCCAGCTCTAGAACACAAGCTCAGTAGTTATGGCACATGGGTTTAGTTCCTTCTCTGCATGGGGGATCTTCCCAGACCAGGGACCGAACCCATGTCTTTTGCATTAGCAGGTGGATTCTTTACCACTGAGCCACCAGGGAAGCCCAGTATATCTGTTTTTGTTGTTGTTTAGTCGCTAAGTCAAGTCCAACTCTTTTGTGACCCCATGGCCTATAGCTTGTCAGGCTCCTCTGTCCATGAGATTTTCCAGGCACAAACACTGGAGTGGGTTGCCATTTCCTTCTCCAGGGGATCTTCCTGACCCAGGGATCGAACCCACGTCTTCTGCATTGTGGGAGGATTCTTTACCACTGAGCCACCAGGGAAGCCCATATCCGTTTCATGAGGATAAAAATATTTGTTTCATAGACCTCACAGGGATGCTGTGTGGATGGCTAAAACCATGAACAGGAAGGGACTTTCAGATTTCAGTTAAGAGGCCATTGTTTTTCCCCAGCTGAAGACTCTATCATCAAATTTTTTTTTTTTCAGTGTTCTTTGAACAGATGGTTTGAAGGATTAGGGTCTTTCCCTCTTTCATTTTAATTTTGAAGCTTGAAACTAAACCCAGCTGTTTCTACAGTTTTCAAATGCTAGGTCTCAATGGGTTTTCACCAGGTAGAATTTAAAACTGACATAAACTATGTCCATTGGAACTCTTGAATAATGATAAGAATAAAGATAACACTACTGACAGAGGAGTTTCACTCTAATCTTTTAAAAAAATACATCACCTAATAATTTGAATTTTGCCTTGAATGTAACTTTTCCACTCTGCCAATGCAGGTAAGATTGATTTTTCATGAACCTTGCATTATTTAGAAAAACGAAACATTTTACTTCACAATTAACTAATTTAGTTTTGCAGGGCCTAAAGAAATGATAGTTTCCTTTTTTCTTGGCTAACACACCAAATTTCCAAATGAAACAGATTATTTACATATTTTATTTAGACTTCTTAAGACAACTAGGACTTTTTTATACTTGCGTACACTTAATTAAATGCTGTCTCTCATTTATGACTTACTTTGAGTTAAACATTCAAATCTCTATCTAAAAGATTTTAAAACTAAGCTCAGCTGGTGTGGAGTAGTAAATTCAATGAGCAAATATTTCTGGGAAATAAATGTGAGAAGTGATGAAAACAAGCTAAGCTACATTCCAGTATTGGATGGACATCCATCTCTTGGTCCAACAACATGCCTGTTATTATTATTTTTTTTACATACAGGTCACATTGCTCCCCCAAAAATTCCTTTTCAAAATAAGCTATGCTGCTGATCTAGTCTATCTTGGGACTCATTGTTAAAAAATTCTTCCCTTCTTTGGGGCAATACCAAACAAACATTAACAACTGTGGAGCAGATGTTCTAACTGAAGAAGATTCCAAAGCTGGGCTCAGACATACCCCAACCAGAACCCCAACCACAGAGATTAATCTTTGGTATGGGTGCTATGAGATAAAAGCACCTTCTGGATTTCAGCACATATTTTTATAAAACATACTCTAGAAGGTTTTTTTGTTTGTTTTAAGGACTGAAAAGACCCTAATGGTGGAAAAGATTGAAGGTGGTAAGAGAAAGGGACAACAGAGGATTAGATGGTTGGATGGTATCACTGACTCAATGGACATGAGTTTGAGTAAACTCCGGGAGTTAGTGATGGACAGGGAGGCCTGGAGTGTTGCAGTTCATGGGGTAGCAAAGAGTCGGACATGACTGAGCGACTGAGCTGAACTGAACTGACTTGAGAAGGTTTTTTTGTTTGTTTTAAGGACTGGGTCAAAAAGTTCTTTCATTTTGTGAGCCCAAGTATCATACAAGTGCTTATGTTTGGTGTTTGGGTTTTAAACACCAAACAAAGTAAACAGAAATGCTTTCTGTTCCACTATTCTATTTTTTTATTTTTTATTTTTTAAATAAGATGATTTCTCTGCTGCTTTTTTTTCCTGATGGACAGTATTAAGAAATCATTGTACATTGTAGCATAAGGCTTTTTAAGATGATGAGTTTTGCTATACTATGTGAATTGCAGGATAGCAAAGAAGACAGTTCCTACCTTCTATCTAAGTACCCATACAAAGTCATATGCAACCCAAACACTGTGCTCCCTATTTCTTCATTTAACCAACAAATGTTTCAGTTCAGTTCTGTTCAGTCGCTCAGTTGTATCCAACTCTTTGCGACCCCATGAATCGCAGCACGCCAGGCCTCCCTGTCCATCACCATCTCCCAGAGTTCACTCAGACTCACGTCCATCGAGTCCGTGATGCCATCCAGCCATCTCATCCTCGGTCGTCCCCTTCTCCTCCTGCCTCCAATCCCTCCCAGCATCAGAGACTTTTCCAATGAGTCAACTCTTTGCATGAGGTGGCCAAAGTACTTCAGCTTTAGCATCATTCCTTCCAAAGAAATCCCAGGGTTGATCTCCTTCAGAATGGACTGGTTGGATCTCCTTGCAGTCCAAGGGACTCTCAAGAGTCTTCTCCAGCACCACAGTTCAAAAGCATCAATTCTTTGGCGCTCAGCCTTCTTCACAGTCCAACTCTCACATCCATACATGACCACTGGAGAAACCATAGCCTTGACTAGACGGACCTTAGTCGGCAAAGTAATGTCTCTGCTTTTGAATATACTATCTAGGTTGGTCATAACTTTTCTTCCAAGGAGTAAGTGTCTTTTAATTTCATGGCTGCAGTCACCATCTGCAGTGATTTTGGAACCCAAAAAAATAAAGTCTGACACTGTTTCCACTGTTTGCCCATTTATTTCCCATGAAGTGATGGGACCGGATGCCATGATCTTCGTTTTCTGAATGTTGAGCTTTAAGCCAACTTTGTCACTCTCGTCTTTCACTTTCATCAAGAGGCTTTTTAGCTCCTCTTCACTTTCTGCCATAAGGGTGGTGTCATCTGCATATCTGAGATTATTGATATTTCTCCCAGCAATCTTGATTCCAGCTTGTGCTTCTTCCAGTCCAGCGTTTCTCATGATGTACTCTGCATAGAAGTTAAATAAGCAGGCTGACAATATACAGTCTTGACGTACTCCTTTTCCTATTTGGAACCAGTCTGTTGTTCCATGTCCAGTTCTAACTGTTGCTTCCTGACTTGTATACAGGTTTCTCAAGAGGCAGGTTAGGTGGTCTGGTATTCCCATCTCTTTCAGAGTTTTCCACAGTTTATTGTGATCCACACAGTCAAAGGCTTTGGCATAGTCAATAAAGCAGAAATAGATATACAAATGTTTGTAGATATTCTAACATTGACCTAGTGCCAAAACATCCTGTCTCCTATCTTTAGTTAGCCTTTAATTGTAAAAGTTTGAAAAGAACCATGATTTGGCTCTTCCTGCATACTATAATCTAGTCCGTTAGATCAGATTAATGGAGATAGAATGATTCAGCTGGGGAGGCTGGAGGATGATGATACTGAGGAGACTGTAGTGTTGTTAGAGGAAGAGTCAATCCATGAAGGTCCAGATTCTAGCCCTGAACCGAGTGGGTCTTTCCACCTCATTAGATGGGGAGGGAGATGAGAAATAGTCCACACAATGAGATCAGCAAGGAATCTCCCCTGACGGGGAGAATCAAGGGACGGGAACTAGAATCATTCAAGGGCATCATTAAGCCCAGACAGAGAGCTTTCTGTGTATGGTTTGGTAAATTCCTTCTTTACTACTCAGGGAATCCTACATTTCCATCCCTGAACAAGAGCTTTGCCTTCTACCTAATATAATTTCAGATCCATCAATTGTTTTCACACAATATCTAGCGTTAAGTTACTTGAAGGATACTTCTGTAGTCTTCATTCTATCAGATCCTCACACAAAACCAAAGGAAGCCTGCTTTATATTTTCAGTGCTGCATAAGGATCTCAGGGACACACAGCACGTAGACGTGAAGCCTTCTTGGTTGTCTCCTATTCCTCTCCCCATAGAAAAGGAATGGGCTCCTAATAAGGGAGCCCATCTTGTTAAGCCTTCCTAAAAGCATTTCCCAATCCATAATCATCTGCTTGAGGTGAGATATAAAATACTGCTATCAACAGCCATGGACTAAACAGAAACATGTTGAGTTCCTTTTGAACATCTAATCTCCATGATTAGAAACTATTCTCCTGATAAATACATTTATTGTAAAAGAAATTTTTGTGGTGCCATTATCTTACCATTGACTTCCTTATCTCCTTTCCTAAGTATGTTTAGAATGTATTCTTTCCTTTGCCATTAAAAGTTGTATTCCAATCTTGCTCCCTTCCGCCCTTGAATCAGCATGTCCTTGCCAATCAGGAATCAGCTACAATCACATCATTTCCTTTTTGTGTATTCTAATACTCAGATAATTGTCCCTCCTCTCGTCCACCAAAGGCATGCCCTTCCTTTTCATTAGTGTATTGGATGCATAAAAATTGTCCATTCCTGAACCCTCCTACACTACAGTCAGATTCTCTACCCCTGAGCTATATATCCCCACAACCTAACCGTCTTATGCTGTCGGTGGGAATGTAAGTTGGTGCAGCTATGCAGCCACTATGGAAAAGAGTGTGGAGGTTCCTCAGAAAACTAAAAATAGAATTAACATATGATCCAGCAATCCCATTCCTATAGGACAAAACTATAATTCAAAAAGATACATGACCCCTACGTTCATAGCAGCACTGTTCACAATAACCAAGACATGGTGGTGGGGGTTTAGGCGCTAAGTCGTGTCCAACTCTTTCGACCCCGTGGACTGTAGCCTGCCAGGCTCCTCTGTCCATGGGCTTCTCTAGGCAAGAATACTGGAGTGGGTGGCCATTTCCTTCTCCAGTGGAAGAAGACATGAAGACAACCTAAATGCCCATCGACAGATGAATGGACAAAGAAGATGCGGTACAGATATACAATAGAATACCACTCAGCCATGAAAAAGAATGAAATAATGCCATCTGCAGCAACAAGACATTATTGCACTAAGTGAAGTCAGAAAGAAAAAGACAAATACCATATGATATCCCTTATATGTGGACTCTAACTATGGCATGAATGAACCTAACCACAAAACAGAAACAGACTCACAGAGAACAGACTTGTGGTTGCCAAGTTGGGGGTGGGGTGGGGGTCAGGAAGGGAAGGACTGGCAATTTAGGGTTAGCAGATGTAAACCATTATATATAGGATAGATAAACAATAGGGTCCTACAGTATAGCACAGGGAACTATATTCAATATCCTGTGATAAACCATGATGGAAAAGAATATGTTTAAAAAAGAATCTTAAATGGGTACAACTGAGTCACTTTGTGGTACAGTAGAGATTGGTACAAAATTATAAATAACTATTTCAATTAAAAAATTTTTTAAATTGCCCATCCCCATTAATTCCCACATACCCTTTAAATTATGGAAAATCTTTCATTTAATAGAGAAATTGCTCAAGTACCTCTTACCTTCTTTCACCTAGGTCTGGTGACTTCCTATTCATATATATATATATAAATGAAATTGCTACTATATATATATATTTATATTTAAGAATATATATATCCATAAAACATACATTATATATATCTTACAGAGATAAAAGCTTTTGAAATATTCAATATTAAAATTAATGATACATGCTTATCCTCATTGTACAGAAACTGGAAAATATTTAAGTGTTTTAGAAAGAAAAAAGTGCTTGAGTTAATTTCACCATACAAATCCTTCCAGGATTTTTTTTTCTACGTATATTTTCCACATAATTGTATATTGCATATATCTAATGTATCTTGCTTTCTCCCTTAGCATTATAACTTGTCTTTATTCTAGTTACCAAACTATACTTTTACTATTATTTTAAGGCTCTGTAATATTTCATCATATAAATGTACCAGTTTATTTACTCCTCCCCATACTGACATTTAGATTATATATATATTTATATTAATATTATAAAAAAAGGCCACGGTGAATATTTTGAGGCATATGGCTCTTTGGTTATGTTATAATATTTCTTTGGAGGAGATTCCTAGAAGTAAAATTACTGGATTATAAGGTGTATTATTAGTCACAACTTTTTTGGTTGGGAGTAAAGGAACTCAAACTACTAAAAAAAGGGTGGGGCGGGGAGCAGGCCAGTGATTACTGATTCATATATGCAAACTTGAGCAAGGCAAGAGTGGGGGTAGGGGTGCTTGACCTCTGGAGGCTGGGGCCTGAGACTAGTAGCTTTTCCCTGTCTCTGTAATGGCCTAATAGCATTTATCTTTCAGAGATAAGTGTAAATAGAGATAATGCAATTCAAGTGCCTAACCCACAGTGACAACCCTGCCCCATCTTACACGTTTGGGGGAGGGGGCGTAATATTTTGTTTATAAAGTTGTCTTGCCTGGTGGTTAAGCTTTTCACCCATCACCCCTCCTGGTCCCCTTTCTCCTTCTGGCCGGCTGTGTTCCTTGGATGCCCCCACCCCGTGCCCACCAGCTCCATCTTTGTTTCCACTCCGACCGTCCAGCCCAACCATCTCTGACCCCAGCCGCCCACCACAGTGCTGGGAGGCCGACGTGGAAAACAAAGGAATCTCTGAGGGAAAGCCCGCTAGTCTGGGAAGGACAGGCCGAGAAGGGGATATACGAGGAGGGTTTTTTCGGCGGAGCACTCACTTCACTCCATTTCCCTCTCTGCCTGCTCCTCTGTCGTTTGCTTGCTCACCTGGGTTTAGGTGAGACCGCGCCGGGCACCTTGTCGGGGTGGGACAGGCCCAGCCGGCCCCAGGCAGCTGGGTCCTGCGACCCCCTCCCCTTCCCCGTGCCCGCCCCCCCCCCTTCCCCGTGCCCGCCCCCCCCCCTTCCCCGTGCCCGCCCCCCCCCCTTCCCCGTGCCCGCCCCCCCCCTTCCCCGTGCCCGCCCCCCCCCCTTCCCCGTGCCCGCCCCCCCCCCTTCCCCGTGCCCGCCCCCCCCCCTTCCCCGTGCCCGCCCCCCCGCCCCTCCAATCCACATCGCAGCCCTGCCCCCTCCTCCACCCCCCTGCCAGCCGAAGAGGGACACCGCCCGAAAAGCCCTTGGGACCTGAGAGAGCACAGCCGCTCTCGGTACCCCTTCGGGCGGCATCTTCATCTTTACTATATAGTTAAGGCCACGTTCCTTCGGATCCCTCTCAAAAGGAACAATGACGCTGCCTTCTCCCTGCGCCACGACTTCCTCTCCCGCCACTCCGCCCACGGGTTTCTGATCCTCTTTAGCGTCGGGAAACTGACCCCCTGCGGCTGCGGGGAAAGCTCTGCGCCCCCGCGCGCCTTGCCAAGCTTCCCAGACGCCTCGAACCGCACTGAATCACCCGACGCCCGGCGGACCCCTGGGCACCGCCGCCTTCCCCGCAGGAAGCGGGGATCCCCGGGCAACCAGAGGCCCCATCTCCCCCGAGGTCCCTGGAGCTCACGTCCGGTCGGTGAGGCCTCAGCAGAGGGTGGGATCCTCACCCCCAGGGCCATGGAGCCGACCCGCACACAGAGCAAGAACGGAGGGAGGAGGGACTCCCTGAACACCAAAATGGGCTTTTATTTGTTTGTTTTCTTAACCACACACAGGAAGAAGGAAAACAGGAAAGGAAAAATGAGAGGAGATGCATCAGAACTTTAGGAAATTGTTTTAATTGCCTCATGTGATATACTATCAATTGATAGAGGGAAGCCGGTGGAAACACCAGTGGGGGCTGGCCCAAGGCCTGGCCTGGCCTGGCCATCTGGGGCGGGACAGGGTCCAGGCTGGATCTCACTGGCTGGAGGCTCTTGGGCAGGTCCTCTGGGCTTCAGGGTCTCAGGCAAATTGGAGTGAATCTTTACCAGAAAATGTTTACATCACTTCTGTGATTTGTATCCTTCCTTTCAAAGGGAGGGACTAACTTTATTATATGGACTGCAGGGAGATCCAACCAGTCCATTCTAAAGGAGATCAGTCCTGGGATTTCTTTGGAAGGACTGATGCTAAAGGGGAAACTCCAATACTTTGGCCACCTCACGCGAAGAGTTGACTTATTGGAAAAGACTGATGTTTGGAGGGATTGGGGGCAGGAGGAGAAGGGGATGACAGAGGATGAGATGGCTGGATAGCATCACCGACTCTATGGACATGAGTTTGAGTGAACTCCAGGAGTTGGTGATGGACAGGGAGGTCTGGCGTGCTGCGGTTCATGGGGTCGCAAAGAGTCGATCACAACTGAGTGACTGAACTGGACTGAACTTTAGTCTTCAGCTATAGTGAGAGACTTTCTTTTGCTCTCCTAGCCTGGCATTTTAATACATACTAGTATATGTAATTTGGCTCCAAAGTCCCTACAGATGGTGACTGCAGCCATGAGATTAAAAGACGCTTGCTCCTTGGAAGAAAAACTATGACAAACCTAGACAGTGTATTAAAAAGCAAAGATAGCCCTTTGCCAACAAAGATTCATATAGTCAAAGCTATGGGTTTTCCAGTAGTCATGTACAGGTATGAGAGCTAGACCAGAAAGAAGGCTGAGCACCAAAGAATTGATGGTTTTGAACTGTGGTGCTGGAGAAGACTCTTGAGAGTCTCTTGGACAGCAAGGAGATCAAACCAGTCAATCCTAAAGGAAATCAACCTGAATATTCATTGGAAGGACTGATGCTGAAGCATCAGTGCTTTGGCCACCTGATGCAAAGAGCTGACTCACTGGAAAAGATCCTGATGCTTGGAAGGGCTGAGGGCAGGAGGAGAAGACGGCGACAGAAGATGGCTGGGTATTATGACCAATTTGATGAAAGTGAATTTGAGCAAACTCCAAGAGAGAGTGAAGGACAGGGAAGCCTGGTATGCTGCAGTCCATGGGGTCGCAAAGAGTCAGATATGACTGAGCTACTGACCAACAAACAACAATGTAGGTTTGGACTATTGATGCTGTTTTTTCCACGTGCCCTCTCCTTCATCCTTGCCCTTCCCTCCAGGTGGGACCCCCGAAGAGACAGAGAAGGTACACTCATGAATGAAAAAGAAAAGTTGACACCAGGGACATTCTGCTACTCTTAGTCGCCTTTCTTCAAATATGTGAGGTTCCTGCCATCCTTGCTTTTTAAAAGTGATCAAGTTCCATGCAAGTCCAATGTGGTTGGACTCTGTTATCTGCTATCTTCTCTGTTATCCGTATGTGCTACTGCTACTGCTACTGCTAAGTCACTGCAGTTGTGTCCGACTCTGTGTGACCCCATAGACGGCAGCCCACCAGGCTCCCTCATCCCTGGGATTCTCCAGGCAAGAACACTGGAGTGGGTTGCCATTTCCTTCTCCAGTGCAGGAAAGTAAAAAGTGAAAGTGAAGTCGCTCTTAGCGACCCCATGGACTGCAGCCTACCAGGCTCCTCCACCCATGGGATTTTCCAGGCAAGAGTACTGGAGTGGGGTGCCATTGCCTTCTCCGTATCTATATGTAGTCTGAGGCAAAATGAATGCTGTAGAGTTTTTTCTCTTCTTTGTTTCCACCTTTTAAGAACATGCCACCTTCTTTAGCTCCCATCCATCTTCAGGACATTAAATATTCTTAATTTACTTCAAATCCTCCTAGCACACAGGCAGAGCCCTAGGAAAAGTATGGACCATGTAACATATTTATCTGTGGTATCATCACAGTTTTAAGACTTCAACTGGCCTTTCTTGAAAACAGTCCTTTATTCTGAAATTATGTTCTTTAAAACTTTATTTACTTTGAACTGTCCATTCTACTATGGAATACTAATGTTTTATTATTGTTTTTAGTTGATGTCCTCTCTCAGAAAAATACAGAATCAGTGAACCTATGTGAATCCTCTGAAATAATTTATAATTGATTTGTGAAAACCAGAAATCAGGCACCGTTGTTCTGTTCAACATCTGGTTCAAACCAAGATGGTGGGACCTTCTTATTGCCCCTCCCATGGGCATTTGTATCTATTCAAAGAAACTGCCAGAATGAGAACCTCAAAGAATTTCTCTCTCTCTCTCTCTTTTTTTTTGACATGTACACACTGCTTTGTTTTTGGTTGTGTTGGGTCTTCGTTGCTGCATGTGGGCTTTCTCTAGTTGCCGCTAGCAGGGCCTTCTCCTCCTTGCAGTGCACAGGCCTGTCATTGTGGTGGCTTCTCTTGTTATGGAGCACAGGCTCTAGTTGAAACTTGCTGGCTCTGGAGCCAGTGGCCTTCCATAGTTGCGGCACAGCAGCTCATTGGTTGCGGCTCGCAGGCCCTAGAGTATGCAGGCTTCAGTAGTTGTGGCGCGGGCTCAGTTGTTACTCAGCATGTGGAGTCTTCCCAGACCAGGGGTAGAACCCATGTCCCTGGCATTGTCAGGCACATTCTTATCCACTGCGCCACTAGGGAAGTCCTCAAAGAATTTCTAAGGAGGGATGTGAGGAAAATCTATTTGAGCAAAGATGCCTTTCTGGACTCTCTCCATAGCTAGCGCTTGGTCTGGTTAAAGGCACTACAGTTGTATCTGTTCTTAACTTCTGACATTTGGCAATTAACCTGACTTTTGGTGGACCACTCCTTTCAGTAAAACAGAGAACCTATTTCAAATGTGCCAGAGTCTTTTGGTCTTTCAGTTTACACATTAGCAGAATGACTAATGAAGATGCTATGCTTTTCCTTAAAAGGTGAAAATAGGGCATGTGGGTAAGCAATAAGTAATAGTTTTCAGTAGAAGTGTATTGTGATCTTACGTCTTACCATCTTAAATTGGGCCTCATTGGTTAATATTTATGGAACACTCACAGGGTGTTTGGTGACAATTAAAATATCCTCAAGCCACAGAATTACTGCCTTCTGGTCACTGATGGTGCAGTGAGGTCTATTGAGATCTGTTGAATGGCACTTAGCCACGTCAGGACAGACACTGCACGGTCATACCTGTTCCTTTGGGATGTTAAAGATCAAACTTTGCTTAAAATTGTTTGCTTAGATTTGGAAAGTAGGGGAAAGGCAGATTTTTTAAGTTGGAAATGAACATCCTAAGACTCCTCGCCGGGATGTCCCACCAGTTCTCAAGCACATTGTTCAGTTGCTCAGTTGTGTCAGACTCTTTGCGACCCCATGGACTGCAGCACGCCAGGCCTCCCTGTCCTTCACCATCTCACAGCTGCTGCTGCTGCTGAGTCACGTCAGTCGTGTCCAACTCTATAGGACCCCATAGATGGCAGCCCACCAGGCTCCTCCGCTCCTGAGGTTCTCCAGGCAAGAATACTGGAGTGGGTTGCCATTTCCTTCTCCAGTGCATGAAAGTGAAGTCGCTCAGTCGTGTCCGACTCTTCACAACCCCATGGACTATAGCCTACCAGGCTCCTCCGTCCATGGGATTTCCCAGGCAAGAGTACTGGAGTGGGTTGCCATTGCCTTCTCCACGCCATTTCCCAGAGCCTGCTCAAACTCATGTCCATTGAGTCGGTGATGCCATCCAACTGTCTCATTTTCTGTCGTCCCCTTCTCCTCCTGCCTTCAATCTATCCCAGCATCAGGGTCTTTTCTAATGAGTCGGCTCTTTGCATCAGGTGGCCAAGTATTGGAGTTTCAGCTTCAGCATCAGTCCTTCCAATGAATATTCAGGTTGATTTCCTTTAGGATTGACTGGTTTGATCTTGCAGGCCAAGGGACTCTCAAGTCTTCTCCAGCACCATAGTTCAAAGGCATCAATTCTTTGATGTTCGTTCAGGCATATTAGTACCCTCCGATTTTAAAAACACTTTAACACATGACCTCTGTTGACATTCCCCAAGATCCTGTGACTCCAGGAGGCAGACTGGAGAGTATTGTTGCTCACACTGTACAGAGAAGGAATTTAAGCGGCTTGCCCAAGGCCATGTTGCTGGGTGGGGAGTCTGCTCAGTTTCCCCTCCCACTGCCCTCCTGCCTCCTTCAGCTGTCTTCTTCACTCTGTGTAGTCCTCCACGACGGAGGCGAGTACAGGGCACTTGAGCCAGGGGATAACGGGTAGAGGGGAAGCCACTTCTGGTGCCACATGCCCAAGAATCCACCTCAAGACTAGGGGCGTGCTGTTCGACAGCCAGGGAGAAACAGTGGGGAGAGGACATTGAGGGAAATGAGAGAAGAGCTACCAGTAATTCTCAAACTTCGCAGCATATTAGCATCAAACCTGGGAAGTTTAACTCACCCCATGCTGACTAAATCAGCATCTCTGAAGGTGGAAGCAGGCACTGGTATTTTTTTAAAGTTCCTCAGGGTTTTACAGGGTGCAGCCACTTTTGAAGATGAGTGGCTGAGAGCTCATCAGACTTCAGTGTGTGCAGGAATCACCTGTGGGTCTTGTGAAGCTTGGAGTTCCGATTCAGTTAGGTGGAGGGTGAGGGCTGCTGTTGTTTAAGAGTCAGACAGTCCAATGGCCCGGAAGGGCTCCTTGGAGGAGGATGAGTTCAGGCTGGGCTGAGAAGAGCACTTGGCCTGGGTGGTGGACCATCAGAGGCCTGCAGGTGGAGGCATGTGAGGGTACTTGGGGGACAATGGCTGGTCCAGTGTAACTAAAGGGAAGTTTTCAGATACCTGCAGCTTAGCCCTTGGCAGCTGACTGCTTATTGTTTCGGGTGCAGATGTGTTCTCCTCTTCAGCCTCCTTGTGCAGAGCCCTGTATTGTACTTCTTTTTGTCTCACTTGATGCTAAACCTTCAGCAAGTGTCCAGACCATGACTGAGGGTTTTCATCTCTGCATGCTATTCCCTCTGCCTGAAATGTTCTTCTAATATACTTACCTTGCTCACTCGCTCACTTCCTATGAGACTTTAAACTCAACTGTCACCTTCCTTAGTGGGGCTCCCACTGTTTAAATATATGTAAAGGGACTTGGCCATCTATTTAAATGGAAATATCCTCCTTTACTCACCCCTCCCGCACACTTCAGGCTTCCCAGGTCGCTCAGTGGTCAAGAATCTGCCTGCCAGGAAGGAGAGGTGGGTTCAATCCCTGGGTCGGGAAGATTCCCTGGAAAAGGAAATGGCAACCCACTCCAGTATTCTTGCCTGGAAGATCCCATGGACAGAGGAGCCTGATGGGCTACAGCCCATGGGTCACAAAAGAGTCAGACACAACTTAGCAACTAAACAACAACAACCCACACACCTCTTCCTGCTTTATTCTTTTCTTTAGCCTGTAAAGAATCCACCTGCAATGTGGGATCACATTGGGTTCAATCCCTGGGTTGGGAAGATCCCCTGGAGAAGAGAAAGGCTACCCACTCCAGTATTCTGGCCTGGAGAATTCCATGGACTGTATAGTCCATGGGGTCGCAAAGAGTTGGGCACAACTGAGCAATTCTCACCTTCATTTAGTACATCTAAAGAGAACCATGTAAGATATATTTTATCATGTACATATTTACTTTTTTAATCTTGCCTAGTATCTGTCTCCTCCATTAAAAGGCAGCTCCACAGTAACAGAGAATTTCATCTGTGTTATTCACTGTTGTCTCATCTGGGCCTGGAACAATATTAGACACTCCAGGAATGTTTATTGAATGAGTGAATGAACTGAATTGAATGTGTATACAATGCTGTTGCCAAAACAGTAAATTCAACATTCAAGGGCAGAAAAAGCCAAAAGAGTCTATCTTGCTACTGTTCCCTTTTTAGAAGGGGAAATGATGATGGTATTTGAAATGATGGTCACTAGGTAGGAAAATTTGGAATAATGTGCTCATAAAGGTAAATTACACTCCCTGGTGGACAAGAGATCTGTTTCAGATGTCCTGGATTATGAATCTAGGATTAAATGTTTGGCTGATTAAAAAGGGTCAAGTATCTGGGAAAAGAATTTCTTTAAAGATTCTTCATAAAACCATCAATTATTAATTTCATGTTGAAGTATTTACAAATACAATTAATTCAAGTAAAGTCCACCAAATATAATAGATTAAATGCCATGAAATACTAGGAGGGATAAATATAAGATCTGAGAGGATATTTATGAATTAATTGTGGGATTTAGGAGTACAAAGTGACTTTAAATCCACTCCAGTAATCTTGCCTGGAAAATTCCACGGACAGAGGAGCCTGGCGGATTACAGTCCATGGTGTTGCAAAGAGTCAGACACGACTGAGTGACTGAATAAGTTACTTTGAAGGTCATGGAGGCTTGTTTGCTCCAGTGGTGGTAAACTTACCACCTCACAAAGCAGACGCGTCTGTCTGTGAACAGTGCTGCAGATTGGAAACCCTGCCTACTGTCGAGCAGTCAGCAACATCCTCACACTAGTTTTACAAGCATAAAGAACTGACTGCCTGGGGAGGGAGGTGGGAGGGGTGTTCATGTTTGGGAACACATGTAAGAATTAAAGATTAAAAAAAAAAAAAAAGAACTGACTGCCTGTTTTGATGGCACTGGAGAACTGCCTTCTGCACAGCATTGCAAAGTTTGAAGATCTCTACTCTATCCCTTCTCCTCCTCACCACTCCAACTCCTATGTGTTGCCAGAAACTCCAACTCTTTTCCAAGCCAACAGAGCTCAGATCCTCTGGTTTTCTGCATAGGATATTATTTTGGTTCCTTCAAAGTAGACTTTCTTGAATCTGGCCCGGTTTGCCTGTGCCCCTCTTATACTGTGTTGCCCCAAAAGAGACTTGATGTGCCAGGTGTCAGCTGAGGAGCCTGAGTGGTGTTCTCCCTCTTTCTAGACACTGTGCTGCTAGCAATGCCACCAGAGAGATTCCAGTGTCCACATCACACTTTGGACATCTTGTGCTCCCTGGCTGGTATAAGCAGCAGGGAACTGAGTTGTGCCCTTGGAAATGAAAAAGTGATACTCTAAATTGCATACCCATTATATGGCAATAGACAATGCATAGTGGTTTAGTTGCTAAGTCGTGTCCAACTCTTTGCAACCCCATGGACTGTAGGCCACCAGGCTCCACTGTCCATGGGATTGCCCAAGCAAAAATACTGGAGTGGGTTGCCATTTCTTCTTTCAGGGATCTTCCAGAACCAGGGATTGAACCTGTATCTCCTGCACTGTGGGCAGTCACCTGTATTGCAGGCAGATTCTTTACCAACTGAGCCACCAGGGAAGCCCCTAGACAATGTATAAGATGTTTTAAAATTGAATGTGGCATCTGCTCATTACTCTCTCATCTATGTTTATCATAAAGTTACAAGCTTTGAGATCAGACAGACAAGCTACCATTGCCCCTTCCTACTTGTGCGGGCTTAACCTCTGAACCTCTGTGTTCTCATTTATTAAAGAGGATTATAATACCCACTTTTCAGCATTGTTGGGGAGAGGAAATAAAATAATATATGTAGATGTCTGGCATATATAGTTGCTTGAAATGATAGCTCCTGGAAAAATAATGATCATCATTATTCCAAGAAATTTCTGTTGGGCAACTTAATCACCCAAGAAGGGATGTCGTGACATGATCACCACGTGCCTCAGCACCTTGGAGGGCACCTAAAATCCCTATGACAAGGAAGTTTGTCTGAGAATATGGGCCCAGGGTGCAGAATCTCTGAAAGTTACCCTGAGCTCAAGACTTCAGGGTCCCTGCCACTTCAGTGTCTTTTAAGATCATGATGGCAGATGGTCACCAAGTTCACCATTCTCTGCTGCTTAGTCTCTAGAGCCACTGGAGCTGTGTTGAGTTGACCCCAGGGTTGCCTGAGGTGCCACCGCAGGCCAGAACTGTGTGCATGTGCTGAGCAAACACCACGGGCTCCTCCTGGTCCTCCTGTGTAAAGTCCTCACAGCCTGTGTGTGTGGGAGCAGCTGAGCGGAATCAAAAGGTGTTAAGGGGGAGCTGGAGACACAGAGAGCTTCATGCAATGGATCTGTCCCCACAGGGGTCCTTTTATCATCGGCCTGCAGCGGTTCTGTTTCCTCTTTCCCATTCTTTTCCCTCCTTCTTTGCCAGGCCTAGAACCCAGCCATCCATATCCGCCTTCTGAGGAGCCTCCAGTGACAAACAAAGGCCCCTCACAGGGCCTTGCCACCCCCACCCGGCCGTATCCAAGGTTACAGTGGGGAACTTGGAAGCCCGGCTTGGCTAGCAGTCAGAGGATGCCCTGCATGCCCGCTCACAGAGCTGCGCTCATTCCGCCACGGCCAGTGAAAGGACAGACTGTTCTGGGGCTGCGCCGTGTCCACAGTGTCCCCAAGCTTCATTGTGTGGGTCCTTGCTGGGGCCCAGAAGCCAGTACATGAAGACCCCATCTGCATAAACAAACACTGACACTGAGGGAGTCGCAGTGGAGAAGAGAGGCTGTGTCTAAGGCCAGTGGCTTTTCCACTGTCATCAGCGACTCTGCCAGTTGCTTCATAAATCCAGCTGGTTTGCTGAGTGTTTCCACTCAACTGACTGATGTTTGAACTGAGCTAATAACCGCTCTGTTTAGTACTCTGGGCCGAGCCTTCAGGAAAGGAGTGAACCGAGCTGGAAGGCAAGACTACACACTGGCAAAATGTAGGGAATGGGGTTTGTGTCTTTTCCCATTTGCCTCTTCATATCCTTAGTGGATGGAAACAGCAGTCATAGAGAACCCGGGGCTGCCCCAGAGGTTGAGTGATGTAGGGCTCATTCTACTCTGCAGGCAGGGTGATGCCAGCAGCTCAGCCCGCTGGCTTCATAGGAACAACCCTGCATTGCATGCCAGCAGCATGACTGTTCCTGTGACCCGAGTGAGAACCCCATGGTCTGTATTGCAGCAGCCAAAAAATGGGGCAGGGTATGCCTCCTGGGATGAAAACCAGGGCTCCCGGCCCCCAGTGGCTTTGCCCGTTTTTAGCCTTGCCTTGTGGTTTACAGTATGGATATTTTCTTTCCACCATCACATAATAAACTCTAGTCTTAGAATCAGAAAATCTGGGCCTAGCCTTAACTTTCTGACAACCTTAACACCTCCTCTCTTGGAATCCCAGTTTCCTCATCTATCAAATGAGGAAGATGGAGATGGTGTGGAAGTCGCTGGCAGATAGGGCATATGTAGTATAATACTTTGGGGAGAGGCCTGGCCTTCTCTATCTCTTCATCTTTTCACCCCACACCACTTAGGAGAAGCCATTGCTAAATGAGCTTTGAAATGCTTTTAAATAGCAGTCGTGTATATATACCATGCATAGAAACAGATCTGTGCCGTGTATGTGCAATACATTTATAAAGCGTGCACCTTTGAAAGCATTGGAAATAATCTCTGCTGTCAAACTCTCGCCTCACCAGGGCACTTTAAAGCTGCTCTGCTTATCAATGGCTCCTTCAGATCCGCCACGTTGCACATTCCTTGGGAGGTGGCTGGGCTGGTGGTGGGAGTGGGGTTGTTTATAATTTTTCAGATTAAAATGTCATTGGGTGCTCCTCTGAAACTGCTGACATGTTTCAAATGTCCACTTCTGATGGTCTGCCCCTGCTCAAATGAGTTCAAGGGGTGCTTGGCTAAGAACTCAGGGTTCCCAGATTGCCTTTAGCCCCAGGATCCCATGCTGAATAGTTGAATATTGTGTGAGCACTGAATTGAACTTGCATAGCAGTCCATGCTTGAGATTTAAAAACTGTTGTATTTGGGGGGAGAAAAGAGGGTCAAAATTGGCCCTTTAATCAGTTTCCTTCTATGTGTGTGTGTGTTTAGTGTTCTGTACAAATACTCTGTGAACTTCAGAACAATTGGAGAAAGAAGACCAAAACTAAAATGGCTTAAGGGTAGTGATATGCACTGTCTTTAGATTTTAAACTTAAAAATAACTTAACTTTCAGATGAAGCAATAATAAATAGGATTTGGAGGTCCAGTGGTTAAGACTGTGCTTCTGCAGGGGGCGTGGGTTTGATCCCTGGTTGGGAACTAAGATCACATGTCTCGAGTGCGGCACCCCCCCCACACACACACACAAAAAAACCCCCAAACAAACAGGTCTCTGACTCCAGGATGGATTTTTGAATGGGAAGGAGGAGTCAGGAGAGGTATGTATATGGTGCCTGGAAACTTCAGAAAATATTTATTCTCTAATTCCAGACTGGAATGGAAATCATCAAAAGTGTTCTGAATCTGATAATGAAAGGAAAACAGCTCAACATATTCACTGTTTCCTCTGACTTTTAATGTCTTCAGGCATAACCACCTTAATTAACCGTTTTTAAAAATTCGAGATTTATAAAATATGATTTCATAAGACCAAAAAAAAATTATAACAGGGTTATAAGATCCAGGACTCTGTTAAGGGCCAGTTGACTCAGACAGGCCCTCGAAGGGCAGTTAATCACTCCCATTCCCAGGGCAGGAGTCCTGGACCCTAGTGTTGGTGAGGTGACATTCCCCTGGGTAAAGAGCTCCTGGTGATCGGGAGTCACTCCTGCGTTTGAGCCACACAGTGCGTCTGTCATTTCTACCTCTGGGTCCTGATTTGCTCTTCAGACTCACCGGGAATATGTCTTCACCTTCTGCAGGAAACCCTTTACCTAGTTGGAAACCATTCTCACTTTGTCCTAAGACTTGTCTTTTCTGGGTTCAACCCTCCAGCTCTTCCAACCACTCTCCAAATGAGGCAGTGTTCACACCCACTGGATTCCTCGTCACCTTCCTCTGGATGCCCTGTATTTTAAGAAGGGCATTTGTAAGCTGCACCGGGAGCTCCAGATGTGGGATGTGGTCTAATTGAAGCAGAATACATGGGTCTCTCTCTCCCCCTCTTCCTGCTCTCCATACACACACACAACACACACACACACACACACACACACACACACACATACACACACACATGTTCCAGACCCTATGTTTCCATTTGCAAGGCCTGGGGTGGGTTAGCTTTTTTGGCAGCCTTGTCTCACCACTCACTCACATTAACTAGTAGCAGACAGTTGCCGTGGTTCTGGTCCCGGACTCCCTGGCAGTGCAAGGCAGAGGTCAAAGTGTCTTCACAGTGACAGTGAGTTCCCCCATCTCTTCTCCCCCCATCCCCCCGTTGCCCTGTGCCAGGCGCTATGCTTGAATTGTGGTAGATGTTAGTTCAGTTCTCATAGCAACTAGATTAGGTGGCTACCACCACTTCCATTTTCCAGCTGAGAGCACCGAGACTCAGTGAGGCTGAATAACTTGCCTAAAGTCGAACAGAAGCAGTCAGGGCCAGCTTGAAAAGGAGCCCGGGCTCATTGGATTTCAGGGCCCACACGTTTTCTAGAACACTATGGTGCTTTGATCAAAGGTGCTGCTTGTTCCATCTATTGACATATTGGGCCAGAACAGATCAACTCAGCATTCTGGTTCAAACCAACTGTGTGTGTTGGAAGGAAAAGATCATCCTTCTTCAAAACTGGACTCTGAAATTCCATTAGTATTAATATTCTAATATGGGCCTATTACCCTGTATCTACCTCAACTTTGGGGAACCATATTATGTTTTCTGTTTCCAAAGGTAGGTGTGGTTAGCAACTCCCAGTAACTTATTCAAGAAGCATTTCTTTGGTGTTTGAAATTGTCCTGATTCTAATATAACAGAACCTGTTCATTATGACCTTGTGCTCATTAAGAGAGTCTGTGATGCAATCAGTGAATTTGGCTGTTAACAGAAAGGTTGGTGGTTCGAGCCCACCCAGGGACACCCTTGCCTGCTATTTGGGACTTCCGTAGCAGCCCAGATGGTAAGGAACTTGCCTGCGTTGCAGGAGACCCGGGTTTGATCCCTGGGTTGGGAAGTTCCCCTGGGGAAGGGAATGGCAACCCACTCCAGTATTCTTTCCTGGAGAATTCCACAGGCAGAGGGGCCTAGAAGGCTACAGTCCATGGGGTCGTAAAGAGTCGAGCAAGACTGAGCGACTAACAGTTTCACTTTCAGCTGTATTATTTAATGTGGTGTTATGTCTCTGAGCTTCTTTCTTAAATACAAATCATGAACGTCTGGTTTAGAAAAATATTGCCACATGATTATCTTTCTATGTCTAACTTGTATTTGTATAGCACTCCACAGTCTTTGTAGTGCTTGACTACCCATGTGCTTAGTCACTCAGTCGTGTCTGACTCTTTGCAACCTCATGGACTGTAGCCCATCAGGCTCCTCTGTCCATGGGGATTCTCCAGGAAAGAATACTGGAGTGGGTTGCCATTTCCTCCTCCAGGGATCTTGCCAACCCAGGGACTGAACCCAGGTCTCCCATTGCAGGACTCTTTGTTTACCTTCACAACAATTATTTCTTCATTGACAGTTGGGGGAAATGAGCCCAGGAAGATGAAATGACTCATCTCAAGAATCAATGTCACAAAGAGAGATCCTTCACTGTTCACTTGAAACTGTCACAATATTGTTAATCGGCTGATTAACAATATCACAAAATTGTTAATGTGTGCTGAGTTGCTTCAGTTGTGTCTGACTCTTTGTGACCTCATAGACTATAGCCCGCCAGGC
The DNA here is from genome assembly GCF_042477335.2 of Ovis canadensis. NCBI lineage: Eukaryota > Metazoa > Chordata > Mammalia > Artiodactyla > Bovidae > Ovis > Ovis canadensis. The sequence continues at coordinate 187,392,955 of NC_091245.1, forward strand.
CCCTCTGTCCATGGGATGCTCCAGGCAAGAATACTAGGGGGGTGGGGGTTGCCATGCCCTCCTCAGGGAATCATCCCGACCCAGGGATTGAACCCAAGTCTTTTACATCTCCTGCACTGGCAGGCGGGTTGTTTACCACTAAAAACACCTGGGAAACCCTAATCACCTGTTGGTTAGTTAGTTAGTTCAGTCGCTCAGTCGCGTTCGACTCTTTGCAACCCCATGAATTGCAGCATGCCAGGCCTCCCAGTCCATCACCAACTCCCGGAGTTCACCCAAACTCATGTCCATCGAGTCGGTGACGCCATCCAGCCATCTCATCCTCTGTCGTCCCCTTCTCCTCCTGCCTCCAATCCCTCCCAGCATCAAAGTCTTTTCCAATGAGTCAACTCTTCGCATGAGGTGGCCAAAGTATTGGAGTTTCAGCTTCAGCATCAGTCCTTCCAATGAACACCCAGGACTGATCTGCTTTAGGATGGACTGGTTGGATCTCCTTGCATTCCAAGGGACTCTCAAGAGTCTTCTCCAACACCACAGTTCAAAAGCATCAATTCTTTGGCACTCACAGTCCATACATCGCCACTGGAAAAACCATAGCCTTGACTAGATGGACCTTTGTTGGCAAAGTAATGTCTCTGCTTTTTAATATGCTATCTAGGTTGGTCATAACTTTCCTTATACCCCAATACAAAACAAATGTTCAAAAGAAAAAAATAAAATGAATGTTAAAGAGGCAGAACCAGGATAGAAGCAGATTCTGACTCCCACCCTGTTATTCCTCTCTAATCAAGCTTGCCTCTTGATTAGTAGGGCTTTTAATCATGACTCCTTATTTACAAGATAGCTACTTCATGAGAAGTCAGTACTCTGTGAGTAGTACTCAGGTAAAATTAAAATATGCTGCAAATTCTATTTATTGAATGTGGCAAATTGACACAAGCAGATGGAGGAAATGTTGCCTTGGGAGATTTAAATGGTGCTGCCTATATTATGTTTTTTTTTAATTTTTTAGTATGTATTTATTTATTTGGCAGTGCCAAGTCTTTGTTGCGGCACATGGGATCTTTTTAGTTGTAGCATGAGATTTTTTAGTTGCAGCATGTGGGATCTAGGTCCCTGACCAGGGATCAAACTCAGGCCCCTTCAACTGGGAGAAGAGAGTCTTAGCCACTGGACCACCAGGGAAGTCCCCCTACATTTTGTTTAGTCTTTGTTACCTCCGGCAGTCTCAGAATCACTGATCAACCCTGGCACATATGTGATGTCATGGAGGGTACAACCCGGATGTGCCCTAGACAATGCCTCAGCTCCTTTAAAGATGAGGAAGGATGGAGCCAGATACCATGGGGGCCTAATGTCCAGGTACCCCCTCCATGCACAGTGAGACCCGTTGCTCTTCCGGCACCTTGCTGACCTCCCGTACTGATATCTCTGACACTTTGTCTCCTGGCTCACCCTCACCTCCTGTTTGGCTTGCCGACTTGGCCTCCTCTCTAGCCCCCACCCTGCCCTTGTGGCCTGGCTCCTTGGCAGGACTCCTGGCTGACCAGACATTTGCGTGACTGTCTGTTCTTTTGGCTGGGCTCCCTAATCCCTGTGAGCTTTCTTCCTGGCTTCAGAGCCTCAGCTTTGCTCCTGGAAACATCCAAACAGTAGCTCTCAGCTCCCTGGTGAGATGCTCCTGACAGAGGCCCAACTTTCATGTAATTATGGAGCTCTGGCCTTGGGGTTGTATGATCTTGTGAAGTCACTGTTCCTGGGCCCCACGGGCCAGCCATTTGCAGGTAAGGTGACCATATAATTTATCATCCATATTGGGGCATCTTAAGAGTGAAAGGAGGCATCTTTACTAATTCCGCCTGCACAGCAGGTCCTTCCTGGCCAATGGGGATATATTCTGGGTTGTAGTGAGCCTGACTCCACGCTTAAAACAATATTACACATTTGTTGCAGATGGACTCAGTGCCAAACACTGCACTAGGCATTTTACTTGCCTGCCTATTCATTAATTCTAATAATCCTGTGTGTAATGTTAACCCACCCTGCAGAGGAGGAAACTGAAGCTCAAAAAGTTACATAATTTGTTTGAGATGACATCTAACAAGTGGCAGGCCCAAGCCTGACTCCAGAGTCTTTGTTTTGAATCTTCCATTTGAGTCCTGACTAGTATAATAATGGAATCAATAAAAATGAAATTTCACTGGAGAGATGATAGTCAGCCCTCAAATTAAAAATGACTTGTGCTCTAAAGGAACACTTGTACTTTGAATGCTTGGAATTTGAAATGCATTTTCCCATGAGACAGGGGAAAAAAAAGGTCTAAAATGGTGGGTAGGCTCCAAGACCAATCAACAAAAGTTATGCAGGCTTATAATTTCATTGTGGTTTACTCCTCTGTATAATACTGAACTGGAATAGGAAGCAGAAACCATAGGTTTCTATCATAGCTCCTTCACTTCTTGGCTATGTGATTTGGGATAAGTTAGTTAACCTCTCTGAACCTCAGTTTTATCATCAACATTGAGAAAATGTCTAGAAAGTGTTCTAGGAGCTAGAAAAATGTGTACCTCCTAAAAAGTGCAAGAATTACAGGAGGCAGTGTACATGAAAGTCCTTTAAAAATAGCACTTATAGCACAGTAAGAACCGACCACCATTCATGACATTGACAGGAGGCAAGTCAGCATTCCAAAAACGCTGGCTAACCCTGACCCTCAAAGTGGAGACAAAATCTCTTTTGAGCTGGTGGAGTAACGGGTAGGTCTGGGAGCCTCTGGGGAAATGTGTCGTTCTGAGCTGGAACTGGTGGCACTGTGAGTAGGTGGATGAGGAATACCAGAGAAGAGTGTGGAGGGGGAGAACACACAGGCTCCCACAGACTTGGGGCACGGTCAGGAGAGGGGCCATATGTGGTAGCCATGCTGCCACGGGGCTCTGGACTCAGAGGACCAGGGGCACTGGGCCATGGCTGGTGTCGAGGGTGGGATAATCACAGGATCGGTGTCTCCAAAGCCGTGGGAACAGGGATCTCTTACTGTTTTGGAGTTTGGAAAGAGCGGCAGACATTTATGGACTGTTCATCAGTACAGGGTGCTCTGTGCTGATCAACTGCACAGCAAATCTGAATCCTGGGGTTGAGTTTGAAAACAGTGATTTCTGAACAAAAAGTCTATGGAAAACTCATTTGACTATATAAAGTTTTATTTCATTTTTAACAGGCTGTTTTCAGGGACTACTCAGTTGTAGCATGTATTAGTACTTCATTCCTTTTTATGTTGTGTAATATTCCTTTGTGTGGACATGCCACCATTTATTTATCTATCCATCAGTTAATGGACATTTGGATTCTTTCCAGTTTTTCAGCTATTGTGAATAATGCTGCTGTGAACATTCATGTATGAGGTTTTGAGCAGATGTACGTTTTTATTTCTCGGGTATATATATATATATCTTGGAGTGGAATTGCTGAATCATGCTGTGATTCTATGTTTAACATTTTGAGGGACCGTAACTTTTAATAATACATATGCAAGAACATTTAGTACATTAGTACATTTTTAATACTTATCCTTTAGTAAATATTGTATTCTACAGGGACGTTGACTTGGAGACCACCAACTTTTACAGCCATCCCCTAACACAGGAGGATTCAACTACAGCTGCTCATTTTAACAGTTTATATTGGTTTGAATAGTTTGAGCTTGTTTCAGGTGCAATTTATGTCTTCAGCCCCAGTGGTTTTACACATCCCTGCATTTAAACAGCAGATGTCATATAAACAACAACAGAACAGTGATTACAAATAGGGGGAAACCAAACTTAATTCATTACATGAGCACTTAAGGTTTATGCTGCTGCTGCTGCTGCTGCTAAGTCGCTTCAGTTGTGTCCAACTCTGTGCGACCCCATAGATGGCAGCCCACCAGGCTTCCCCGTCCCTGGGATTCTCCAGGCAAGAACACTGGAGTCGGTTGCCATTTCCTTCTCCAATGCATGAAAGTGAAAAGTGAAAGTGAAGTCGCTCAGTCGTGTCCGACTCTCAGTGACCCCATGGACTGCAGCCCACCAGGCTCCTCCATCCATGGGATTTTCCAGGCAAGAGTACTGGAGTGAGGTGCCATTGCCTTCTCTGCTTAAAGTTTATACTTGTGGTCAAAATTTTAAATGTGAAATAGAGTGTATTTTTGTTTAATATTTATATTAAACAGAATATATTACATGGCAAGGTATAATATTATTTTTCATAAGTTCAAATTGTAGTTCTTACATGAAATAGTTTACTGAGCATGAATATTTTTAAAATAGAATTCTATTTTCCTTTGCAGGTAAATTGATGTGAAATTAAAGAACAAAATACAAAAATAACAATTATTACTGTGTTACTATTATATATTTATCACTGAAAGTAATTCCATTACATAAAAGAAGATGGTATTAAAAAGGACGTGCTCTGGATGTCAGATATGCTGGTGTGCCTCTGTATATGAGCATGTGCAAGATGACTGAGTTATTTAGGGAATGTTTCTGGCATGGAGTGAGCTTGACTTGGTAGAAGAAAGTGGAAGCAGATTAGCTTGGCAGTGTGGAAGGAGTTCCTGACTAAGTTCTAGGAATAGAGAAAAGTCCAGAGTCATGAGTTACTGGGTATATCAAGAATGAATGAGAAATGGAAGTTTCGGGAGTCTGCAGAGAGGGTAAACTTGAGTAGAGAGCCATTTGAGACCCCCGGACAAGAACTTTGTGGAGGAGGGTTCGAGGGCCATCATTTCAGCAGCAATAGGCAGGATGAATGGGGGAGCAACGGAGAAGCACAATCCAAAGGCAAGTTATAAGGTTAGTCAAATAATTCAGACAGGAACTAATGACATTCTCCTGTGGGTGGCAGTGATAGGAATAGAGAAAGAAACAAAACGAAACAAAACAAAAAGGTTCTTGTAGCCTCACCACAGGAAATGATGTCAGTTTCCCCCTAAAGTGACCTATATGTTTAATGCAGTTCTTATCAAAATCCCAGCAAGGTGTTTAGACACGCTTATTCTAAAATATATATGGAAAGACACAGGTCCTAAAATAGAGCAATCTTGAGAAAAAGGAGAAAATGGGAAGAATCACTCTACCCAATATTAAGGCCTAGTACATAGCTACAGTAGAAAGAGAGTGTGGTACTGGGAAAGGGACAGACACACAGACCAATGGGACAAAACAGAGACCCAGTAATAGCCCCACATGAGTGCACCCAACTTGTTTTTGACAAAGATACAAAGGCAATACAGTGGAGGAGGGATGACCTTTTCAAAAAAATAGTACTGGAGCAATTGGATATTCACAGTTCGAAAAATAAACCTCTACCTAAAACTTACACAAAAGTTACCTCAAAGTCAGGACTTCCTGGTGGTCCAGTGGTTAAGACTCTTCTAATGTAGGGGGCCTAGGTGCAGTCACTGGTTGGAGAGCTAAGGTCCCACATGCTGTGCTGAGTGGCAAAAAAATAAAAGTTAACTCAGAATGGATCATGAACTTACATGTCAAATGTAAAACTATAAAACTTTTAGAAAAACAATTAAAATCTTTAGGATCTGGGACTAGGTAAAGAGTTTCTAGACTTTATACCAAAAGCATGATTCATAAAAGAAAAAATATTGATAAACTGGAGCTCACCAAAATTAAGAACTTTTGAACTTCACTGGCAGCCCAGTGGTTAGGACTCTTTGCTGCCATTGCAGGGGCACAGGTTCTCTCTCTGGTTGGGGATCTCTGATCTCACATACTGTGCCACATGGCCAAAAAAAAAAAAAATGTTTCTAAACTTTTGCTTTGCAAAAGATCCTGGTTAATAGATAAGAGACAAGCTATGGAAGGGGAAAAGATATTTCCAAACATATCTGACTAAGGACTAGTATATAGAATATAAAGAATTCTCAAAACTTGGCAATAAAAAAAAGAAAACCTGAAACAATCCAATTAGAAAATAGACCAAAGATATGAGCAGATATTTCATTGGAAAGGATATACAGATGGATAAATACATGAAAAGTATTTACCAACATTAGCCACTTGGGACAGAGAAGGCAATGGCAACCCACTCCAGTACTCTTGCCTGGCAAATCTCATGGACGGAGGAGCCTGGTAGGCTGTAGTCCATGGGGTCGCTAGGAGTCAGACATGATTGAGCAACTTCACTTTCACTTTTCACTTTCATGCACTGGAGAAGGAAACAGCAATCCACTCCAGGATTCTTGCCTAGAGGATCCCAGGGACGGGGGAGCCTGGTGGGCTGCCGTCTATGGGGTCACACAGAGTCGGACACGACTGAAGCGACTTAGCAGCAGCAGCAGCAGCAGCAGCAGCCAGTTGGGAAATGCAGCTTAAAAACCTCAATGAGATACTTGTCATGCAGTCACTTCCAGTTTTGCTGAGCCACACATTTATGGCAGTCACTGAGGGTCTGATGTGCAGAAATTAGTAATTTAGCCAGCAGAAGATCATAGTTCATCCCAGTGGCCATCCCTTAAGGTGACTTGTTCTCTTCTCATTTTATCATGTAAATTCGGTACTCTAGTTGTATCCCCAAATTTGGAACTCCACAAAGGTCTCCAGATCCAGCTCTTCCAAATTCAGTCTATACTTCCAGTAGAACTTAGTGACTAGTTAGATATAGGAGTAGCTCAGATCAGCACCATTTGATCCCATTAGCCATGGAAATAGTAGCAGCTTGGTGAGGTGAATGGAGTCTGGGCCACTTACCAACTGCATGATGTGACAAGGGACCTCTTTTTTTGAAACTCAGTTTCCTCTGGAAATGAGAATGATGATATGAGGGTGTTGCGAGGATCAGATCAAAACCCACAGACATGAGGCATCCAGCCTCGTTCTCACAGTGTGAATGTGGGTATCATTTTCACACAGTGGTCAAGGCTGCAGCCTCCAGGAGAAATGTAAGTGACTCTTTCTGGAGCAGTTTATTGCTATTGACCGTGTGGCCAAGAGTAGGAGACAATCCTATTTTTATTATTTTGCCTAGCTCTTCTGTTAAGTAAGCTAATGCTTGTCCAAACCCATATCTGGATTGAAAAACCCATCGTTGATGTTATGTGAGAACCAGAAATCCATGCCCAAGACATTCCTGCCACCTCTCAAGAGTCTCCCAGCTGTCCTCTCACTTTCTGACACAAGACGCAGAAGCTCTGGGCTCTCCCAAAATGTTGCTCTAAACCGTATCAGACTGCATATCACAGCTCGTCCCCAACCTCGTCCCCACCACTTTTTTCTTAAGGTGATCACTGCTTCACTTTGTTAATATTCATTGTCACATTCCTCAAAGTCAAGTCCATCTGTGTTTCCCAGCCTGATGTCCTGTGATTCAGAGAGTGTATGTGTATTTGCGTGTAACAGAATGTGTGCTGTGACTGCATGTGCTTTGAGAAAGCAGTTCTATCCTAGGCCAGCAGCTTCAAGGGTTTTTTTCTGTTCAATAAGCTCTGCATCTTCATCCAGCTGTAGCAGTGCTCTGCTAGAAACAGACTGAGGTCATTCATGTGTAAATGGAAACACACCAAGAAAAAAATTAATACCAAATGTACATCCAGATCAAAAGAAAAATAAATTTCTCAGTAGAATACTCAGAGTTATGCAGAGAGTTGGTTACTGCTGGTTTACATAAAATTGAAGGTCAGAGCGTGTTTCAGTAAAGTTCTTAAAAAGGCAGTGACCAGCCAGAGGCTATGATTTGAGAATCCCACAAGGATGATTCCTCAAAAAGCCAGCTGACTCCTGAATTACACAGGGATATGTTTCCCCAAAACACTGTAATGAATGCAGACTATAACTAGGAGCATCAAGGTCTGCGGGACTCAGGACCTATCACCAAAACGTTTTCATTTAAAAACAAGTACTCCAAATATTGTAATGCAATTAGTAGCCATGAAATATTTGATCACGAATTATACTTTGATGAATTTTTTAAATCAAAAATATATAGACACATCATGGCAAATCATTCTTTTGATGATCATTGCCTGGTGAAGTTTACAGAAGTGTGTGTGTCTCCTTGGGTCTAGATACATTTGTTTACACATTCAATCAAGCCTTTGTTCAGAAAATAGTAACTGAGTACCTAGTAGGTGCCAAGGTGTATTCTGAAAAAAGAGCAAAGTGGGAAGCTAATTACGAGGGGGATTCAGAGTCAGAGAGATTCAGCTTCAGTACCACCACTTACTAACCAAATGATGTTCAGCAAGGCAGTAAACTTCTCTCAGATCCTCATTTCTCACTGTAAAATGAGGATAGTTATACTTGCCTTGCAGGGTTGTATGGACTGGATGAAGTAATACATACCAGATACTTAGCCTAGTACCTGGCACACAGTAAATGTTCTAAGAAAAAAGTAGGTGGGACTCCCAAAATTTGCACTCCCTTAAGTCAGAGGATAATACCCTGGTATCTTGCTCCTTCCTTTTTTAAAAGAGTGCTCAAAAATATTCTTACCCATCCACATACTCATACAATCAAAAATATACTTGGTAGCCAAGGGAAGGGCCACCAGGAGGTGGGAACATGCAGAGGCAGGCTTTGAAGACAAAGAAACCTATGGGAAGAGAAACCCTGATCATGATGTCAAGACTGGCTTCATCCTTGTTCTCTCTCTTTTCCCCACCAGAGACCAGGTGGGGAAAGAGCTCACCTTATCTCTACAGGGAGGGGAGCCCACCAACACTGCTGGACATTCAGATGCCTCTGACCCAGTGAGGATTCTGGCCCCTGACATATCCCTACCCCTTTCTCAGTTCCTCTTCTTGTTGGAGGGAGCTAAATTGTGAGAGGTGCCCCATGGATAGGCCTCAGTTCTGTTCAGTTCAGTCACTCAGTTGTGTCCAACTCTTTGCAACCCCATGGACTACAGCATGCCAGACCCCCCTGCCCATTACCAACTCCGGGAGTTTACTCAAATTCATGTCCACTGAGTTGGTGATGCCATCCAACCATCTCATCCTCTGTCATCCCCCTTTCCTCTTACCTTCAGTCTTTCCCAGCATCAGGATCTTTTCCAATGAGTCAGTTCTTTGAATCAGGTGGCCAAAGTATTGGAGTTTCAGCTTCAATATCAGTCCTTCCAATGAATATTCAAGACTGATTTCCTTTAGGATGGACTGGTTTGATCTCCTTGCACGTCAAGGGACTCTCAAGAGTCTTCTCTAACACCACAGTTCAAAAGCATCATTCTTCTGCACTCAGCTTTCTTTATAGTCCAATTCTCACATCCATACATGACCACTGGAAAAACCATAGCTTTGACTAGATGGACCTTTGTCTGCAAAGTGACGTCTATGCTTTTGAATATGCTGTCTAGGTTGGTCATAGCTTTTCTTCCAAGGAGCAAGTGTCTTTTGATTTCATGGCTGCAGTCACCACCTGTAGTGATTTGGGAGCCCCCCCGCCAAAATACAGTCTGTCACTATTTCCACTGTTTCCCCATCTATTTGTCATGAAGTGATGGGACCAGATGCCATGATCTTAGTTTTCTGAATGTTGAGAGACTTTTTAGTTCTTCTTCACTTTCTGCCATAAGGGTGGTGTCATCTGCATACCTGAGGTTACTGGTATTTCTCCCGGCAATCTTGATTCCAGCTTGTGCTTCATCCAGCCCAGCGTTTCTCATGATATACTCTGCAGTTTGGTCAGTAGGAGTCAGGGAAGATTTATGGATGTGACTCTGTGAGTATGAGGCTTAAAGAGAACACTGTTGGAGGGGAAGGGACAGCAAACAGGAGGAGAGGGACTCAGACATAAGGTCACCATGCTTAGCAAATAAAATAAGACACTCAGCTGAATTTGAGTTTCAGGTGAATTACAAATCATGTTTTCATATATGTTCCATGCATTATTGGGAACATACGTACACTAAAAATTATTCATTGCTTATCTGAAATTCAAAGTTAAGTGGTGCTCTGTATTTTCTCCAGCAGCCCTACTCAGAAAGGGAATTAGAAGATTATCCTTCTAATATTCTCCGTGATTCAGTCTTATGCAAAGTAGGAAGCAACATTTTGGGGCAGGTCACCCATCAGCTGTTTTACAAGTGCACCCTGGTGTGGCTAAAGCCTGTGAGCCTTTGGGCAGACGTAGAATCTGAATCACCACTGTGCTGGGTGCTAGGGATCCAGAGAGGAGGAAAACAGCCCTGGATGTAAGGATCCACTCATGGTGGAGGAAGGACCAAGTCCAATGGCACGACAGTCACTATGCAAATAACAATGGCGATTATTAATATGTACTGGAAGTTTATTGAGATACTGTTATAAGTACTTTTCAGATAAGTGTGTTTAAATCCCACTCTATGAGATAGGCTTTATTATTAACTCCAGTTTCCCTATAAGGAAACTGAACCTTCCATGTAGTTCAGGAAACTGAACTAACCATATAGTTCTTGACCCAAATTGGGAAACATTTTAAAGTGAAAGGGATTACAGTCGGTAATTACACAGAAAGGCAGGCAGGACCTGGAAGCCAGCAGTCACACCAGGACTGTGGCATCCACCTCCAGGAGACATGCCCATCTCACTGGCCAGAAGTGTCAGAGGGAGGATTTGAATCCAGGCCTAAAATCTCCAGACACTGTGCTCTTAAGCAGGCATAGTACAGGAGGAGATTCATTTAGATGAACTGCCCTCCCCACTCCATAGACTCTAAGGGCTCCCCTGGTGACTAACTTCGGTGGTAAAGAATCCACCTGCTATGCAGGAGAACCATCCCTGGGTTGGGAAGATCCCCTGGACTAGGGCATGGCACCCCACTCCAGTATTCTTGCCTGGAGAATCCCATGAACAGAGGAGGCTGGCGGGCTGCGGTCCAGGGGGTCACGCAGAGTCAGGCACAACTGAAGCGACAAGAGCTGGACTCTGAGCTCCCTGAAGAGGGGGCCTGTTGTTTCCATGCCATCTTGGCAACTAGTGTGCAGCCCCCAAGTGCAGAGTGGGTGCCAAAACATACCTGATGGACAGACGAGTCTGCAAAGGGGATGGTACGTGAGCACAGCTTGAACAATGTAGACGACTAAGGCAGGGACCTTTTTCTCCTCCCTGATGCGTCTCTCTTCCCAGATACTTGAGAGAAGGTAAGCGAGAGAGGACCACTGAGTGAGTGTGATAGTCGTCAGTCGGGTCCAACTCTTTGCAACCCCATGGACTGTAGCCCACCAGGCTCCTTTGTCCATGAGATTCTCCAGGCAAGAATACTGGCGTGGGTTGCCATTTCCTTCTCCAAAGCAGGGACCTTCTTCTCTTCCCTGATGTCCCTCTCTTCTCGGATGCTTGAGAGACGGTAAGCAAGAGAGGACCACTGGGTGAGCTAATAAGCAAGTGGCTCCAAACCAAGACAGCAGGACATATGTCATGAAGTCTGCACTCGAGACTGAGTCATGAAGGGTCCATCAGCCCTCGCCCACCTCCTTTGTGTGGACACCCAGGCACCCGCTGCCTGCCCCCTCAATCCCTCTCAGATCCCCTGGATGGAGAGTCAGTCACATGGTCTGCGTCCTGGGCAGTCAGCTACCTCCGCTGGGTCCTGGGGCACCAGAACTGCTCCATCCTCCGTACAGAGTTGATCCTCCTGGCAGGTCCCCCATCTCCTCTACTGGCTCAGGGCTGCTTTCCTCTGTGTCCCCTGGCCTCTCCTGCCACTCTGTTCTGAGAGCACTCTCAAAGGCTGCTTGCTATTCTGTCTCTTGGTCTTCAGGTGATTTAAGCCATTGCAAGTCCACACCCTCTTTAAACAGGAATTGTGGAGTCTTTAAAACAATAAGCAAACCCCTCCTCCTTGCTCAGGATTAGCTAGTCACTTTTTAAGCAGAGAAAGCAAATTTATAGAAGGAAGAGTCAGCTTCTGGCAGCTGACTCCCTTTCCTCTTTCTGCAGAAAGATATCATTAAACCCAGCTGACTCCTGCCTGACAGCTGTAGTATGAACAAGAAAGGGCTCTTCCTGACTTTTTTGTTCTACCCACAATTTAACCGCATGTAATTGAACTAACTAGACTGTAAGCTGAGGTCCTGGGCAGGGTCTTATAAGTGCAGGATACTTCTTTGAATCCACAGAATCTGGCACAGGATTTTACATGTGAAGATCCGATAAACAAACTTAATTTGATTTGACTGCTAAGGGTGTGCCTCAACTTAAATACCCTAAATTACTTCTGACACCAAAATGTTAGTCAGTCTGGGCCAGAGAGAGGCCTACCAGGCATTTAAACTCTAATCTAGCAAATCGGAAAGAAAGGAAGTCCTAATCACTTTTCAACACTCCGATACCCTTTTCTCAGTCTCCCTCTAATGCTAGGGCTTTACCGCTGTCAGCCGAGTGACCTTGGATAAGTCTCCAAATACCTGGAGCCTCAGTTTCCTGACACTGAATCAAGCGGGTGATCTTAAGGTCCCTTCCACTTCTGACATTCCAAAATTCTAAAGATTCTAGTTGATCAAGCATGGAAAAAAGGAATGAGGTATGGAGCAGAGGCTTGCAGATAAGGATGGGGCAGTTGCAAAGGAGAAAATAAATATGGAGTTGGGAAGGAAAAGAGCCCTGAAGACCAGTCTGTGCTTTGCATCTAATCTGGTCCTTGCTCGGACAGTGTCATCTCATCATGTCCTACATAAGATCCAGATGACGGTCATGTACCTGGCCAAGCCTTTCTTTTCATCACCCATCCATGTGTGAGGTTTGCCTTGTTCCACGTGCTGCTTGAGGACTAGACTGTATGCCAAGATCATGGGCGATACAAGTTGAGCAAGGTAGGCGTAGCTCCTTATAGAGTTTATGGAATAGAAAAAAAAAGATATTTAAAAAACACCAAAACAAAACCCACTCAGTCAAGTATGAATTTTGCACAGGTTGCTCTAAGACCACTCACTCCTTTTGGAGATCAGGGATGGCTTACCACAAGAGGTGATCTGGAGGTGAGTTACCCTGTGCCTGGACTCTCTCCCAGAAGATTTCTCTGCTTCTAGGTTCTCCTCACTGTGATTGATACTGACAGATTTTTTTTTTAATATTGGAGCATAATTGATTAACAGATCTTTCACAACACCAGTTTCTTGTCATTTTTCTCTTCGTGGAAGCTTTACAGTGACCTCCTTGTATGCAAGCTTGGGCAGAGACTCAGTCTCCATTTGGAGCCTCTTTAGGCTGTTACTTCCAGTATAGGCTGTTGCCCTCTGCCAGAGAACCTCGGGGCTTCCCTGAGCCCTTCTGTTTACCCAGGGAAATGGGCCAGAATCTGAGCCTGACCATTTAAAAGTTGTCACCCTTGGGCTACCCTTGGATCAGAGCTGACTGCTGACATTTTCTATAGCAAAAAGAAAGCAGCAGAAAATTCCTTTTTTTTTTTTTTCCGGCCTTGCCATGAGGCATTGTTGGATCATATTTCCCTAACCAGGGATCAGATTGAACCTGTGCCTCCTACAATAGAAGCACTGAGTCTTAGTCACTGGATTGTCAGAGAGATCTCAGAAAATTCCAGTTTTGGAGCTGCTAAGGAAAAAGTGAAGAGAACAAAAGTTAGAAATTTAAACCATAGAGAAGTATTAATATTTGATTTCCAGCTTTTCTAACTCTAGAAATAAGTCTGCATGGTAAACTAGTATTTTCTTTACTAATTGCCTACATTCTTTAGGTATTATTTCTGACAGCCTCCTCCTCTAAGAAGGTGCCCAGAGCTTTGACAGTAATCCTTCATGCCATCTTTATCATTGAGCCTTAGTCTTAAACATATCTGGTGAGGATCACTTCTAAAGACAGAGCTGAGAGAAAGGGTCTAAGAGTGGTGAGTAAGGGAAGGAGTGATCAGGCTCAGAGAATTATAGTATCTGGCCCCTGCATGAAGCTGGTTCTGTGCAGGAGACACTCAGAGCATACTAAGTAATTCATGAGCTGCAAAACCAGGATAAAACCTTCGATATCGTCTTCCCTTGACCTTTTAACAAACTGCAGATCTCTGTTAATTTTGCCTGATTTTGTGTAAGGAATAATGCTCTCCCTGCAAAGATAAAGGTGCAGTCTCTGGAGAGCATATCTTTTTGTTGTAATGTGTCAGAGATTCAGAGAGAAAAGTGGGGAAGCGAGGGATGCTAGTCTCCAAAATGCTCTACATCGTATCCCTCACCTGCGTTTCCCAGGGCCAAAACACAGAAGCTCAAAGAAATTAGACGATCTTCATTTGCCTCATAAAATGGTGCCCAGAGTTCTAGACAATACAGCAGAGCGTTGTATCCTGTTTTTTGGTGATTTTCTCTCTCAGTCTATGGGAAAGGCTCTAGAGAAGTAATCTGAAGAACCATGAAGCACCTGGCTGAGGGGTGTATCTCAGTCAGAAGAAGGAGAGGGCAGCATGAGGGATGGCCTTCAGGACCGACGGGGAGCGTACTGTGACTAGAGAGGTTAGCACAGAGGAAAAGATCACAAAGAACCGAGCATGCCCCCACTGTGGTTCTTGGTCTTCCCTAGGGACAAACACAATCAGATCTGTGTCTTTGAAAGTTCATCGTGGCAGCCTGCAGGGAGATGGATTGAGGAGTCTCCTAGCCCTTAAGGGCTTCCCTGGTGGCTTAGATGGTAAAGAATCTGCCTGCAATCTGGGAGACCCAGGTTCGACCCCTGGGTGGTTAGGATCCCCTGGAGAAGGGAAGGGCAACCCACTCCAGTATTCTTGCCTACAGAATTCCATGAACAGAGGAACTGAAGGCTGCAAGTCCATGGGGTTGCAAAGATTCAGACACAACTGAACAACTTTCACTTTCTTTCTTTCCTATCCCTTGAAGTCCCAACAGTGTCACTGCTCTGACACCTCCCCAACCTTTATTATGTTCAGTTGCTGCGTGAGCTCCTGCCATATTTTTAAAATTTTATTTATTTACTTGGCTGCACTGGGTCCTAGTAGCAGCATGTGGTATCTAGTTCCCTGAACAAGGATCGAACCTGGGCCCCCAGTACTGGGGAGTGCAGAGTCTTAGGCACTGGATCACCAGGGAGACCTTCCTGCCATATTTTTTAGCGGAGTTTTAAAGAGGGTCTCTTTCAGAGTTTCTCCAAGAATAGTGCTGAGAATTTGCAGGGGCATCTCTGGGAATCTGCACTTTCCTTAAGCTCCTCAGAGCTTCTTTGGCAAACAAATGTATGAGAACCTCCGAGAGGCTGGTTTCTAGGCAGGCCTCCCTGCCTCTGTTTCAGCCTTTGGGAATGGGTGGCCCTGGGTCCAGCGTAAATTCTGTATATGTAGATGCATAGTCTTAAACCATGAACTCCAAAGAGGTCTCAAGTGCCAATAGCAAAGCATGAGATTTAGTGACTTTTTTTTTCTTTTGCTCATCTGTATTTAATTTCTTTTCTGCTTGTAGCCCTTATATAATAAGGGGGTGGGGGGGAAGCTAAATAAGTTTAATGAACACGCAGTATTTGCAAACACAAAACAAACCTACCATAGCCTTCTTCTCGTGGTAGAAATGAGTTGCCCCAGAAGGGTTACATAGGCAGGCAAATGCTGTTGTTTTCAGCAGGAAGGAGAGGCCTTGTAACAACAGGAAGCTCTGGGAGGCCAGGGTACCAGGGCTTCCAAGCAGAGCGGTTCTGGAAACAATGGCTGCCTGTGGCTCGGGAATACTGGGCAGGAAATGAAAGGATGCTAGGAGAGGGTGTGCCCGGAGAAGCTGATAAAGGCTACCTGGCTGTTCTTCCCTTAGACACAGTGGGCCAGGGATGAAGTTGTTTTTTCTAAATGCTCCCCATTTTTCATTAGCAAAGATGATTTTAGGAAAACCTAGAAATGAAAAGAACCCATGGTGCCAGAGACCTGGAAGCCATCAGGAAGCTGAGGCTCCCAGGAAACCCAGAAGGTACAACAAGCAAGAGAAGATATTTCTTGCTCTCAGGCCATGGTCCCATCAGTCAAGGGGGACCTTCAAATGAACTCAGCACCATTTAAAACCAAGTCCCTGGACGATTCCAGGCTCCATAATAATCAAAATAGCACTGGGGTTAATAGGAGTCCAGCCGTAGCAAAGAGATACATGTAAACCTGCTGAGATTGAAGTTTATTTAATACAAATTTCTATTCTTATGGATGGGGCAAGTCGGGGAGTCAATGAGCAATACAAATAAGAAACAAACAAAACTAACAAGAACTTGAGTGTTTTACCCTAGCAGTCCTAGATATAAACCAGAACCAGTAGGGTGAGGACCTGAATATTGAAGGTAGAGGTCAAATCTGGCTTCTTAATTTCTAGCCCAGCTTCTCCCCAGCTTCATCCAGGAAGTTCACAGGTCACAGGATGTTAGACCTGGAAGGACCATTAGCAATTGTCTAGATCCAGAACTTGAACCTGTGCAGATGAAAGCCCGAGGCTGGGAGTAGCTATATTTTTGCTCAAGTATATACAACTGGTCACGTTGCTTTAACTAATGTGTACTTAGCACCTAGTACCTGTGAGTCACCTGGGGGCAACTCAAAGAGGAACATAGTGGATACTCTCCTCAAAGGTCTGAAATCTAGTACCTGGAGGTCAGGACTAGAACCCAGGTTTCTTAATTCCTTGTCATAAGTCCTTCTCTCTCATCAGGTTACTTTCGGACATAAAAGTGAAAATGTTAGTCGCTCAGTCATGTCCTACTCTACGACTCCATGGACTTTATGCCAGAGTCCTCTGTCTGTGGAATTCTCCAGGCAAGAATACTGGAGTGGGTAGCCTCTTCCTTCACCAGGGGATCTTTTCAACCCAGGGATCAAACCCAGGTCTCTGGCATTGCAGGGTGATCCTTTACCATCTGAGCCACCAGGAAAAACCCAATCACCTCAATTTTCTGCAGCTTTCTGGTCTTCCTCATGCCTGCTCTGTGCCTGGGTTTCCCTGGTGTAGAGGTTAGGCTTAACAATGTACTGGAAAGTACATGAACTTGGAATCCAGACAGACTCATAATTGTACCCCAGCTTTGCCACTAACAGTTTGACCTTGGGCAAGCCATCCAACCACAACAAACCTTAGTTTTCTGTCTGTATGATAGGAATAGCAATGCCTACACCTCAGAGTTGTGAGAATTAAGTGAACTGACAGAGTCCCTACAGAGCATTTTGTTAGTGCATCCCATGATCACCTACTAAGGCATGCAGGAAAAAAAAAAAAAAAGGTGGCCTAGAGACACTCAGATGAGAAAGAAAGCGTACATTGTCCTCATTCTTAAGATGACTGGTATTAGTGAGCACGCAGTTCAAGAAGCTGGTTTGTTTTCCCTATTTCTGTCTCATTAACTGACTCAGCTCCATCCTTCCCCCTTCTGGGACTCTCTCGGTAGCCAGACATGGCCATCCTCGTTATCCATCACTGTTGAAGAGCCTCCATCCGTGGCATCTCAAGGAGCAGGTGGGAAGAAAGAGAGGGTCTGCTTTAGTCCAGGAAATAAAATCTTGATCGGGTGAGCCAAGCTGACTATGGTCTGGATGCAGTTAAACTGACGAGTTTAATGATTCGTTGGCAGTAATAAGGGAACTGATGCTCCCAGCTGGGCCTGGGAGTGTGCTGGGGCATGCCCGGAAGAACTTTCTGGCATCCGTGAGCAGCCTTATGGAGTTGAGTGATGTCTGCTCCACACTCCCCTGAGAGCAAAGTCAGACAGTAGGAAAGATGAGCCAAAAAAAAGTCTTCATAAATTATTGCAAAGCCTAGCAACCCCCATGTTCAGCAAGGGACAAGAGGGACATTCCCAGCAAAGGGACATTCCCTGCACAGTTCCTATGTACAAGGCAGGCAGGGCCCGCTCTGAGCCCGAGACCATGTGGGGATCCTCCAGGTTGGTTCTCCATGTGGCCTCATCACATCTCACCCAGGTTCTCTAGTCAGCTCCACCCTTCCTTGTGGTCACAACCCTCCCCTCACCGAAACCAAAACATACCCCAGAGGCCACTGTGACAGGCCCTGGTAGGCTGTTTCCAGTTGCTCATTAATTGATGGTGTGTTGCCCCAGGTGTTCAGCTGCCCTCAACCAGCCTTTTGTCTTTGAGTCACAAAAGCACTGAGCTTTCTTAAAGGAATTTTCAGAAGCAACCAGAAAAGAGCAGGCCCTCTCACCTCCCCTTTCATCTTATGCAAAGTGTAAGAGGTCCTCTGCTGCTGCTGCTGCTGCTAAGTCGCTTCAGTCGTGTCCGACTACGCTGACCCAAGAGGGACACCTATTTTCTCTTGTTGGAGTGATATGTTTGTGGCAAGTCTTTCCCTTCATAGGACTTTCCTGGTTGCTCAGCTGGTAAAGAATCCACCTGCAACGTGGGAGACCCCCGTGGTTCAATACCTGGGTTGGGAAGATCCCCTGGAGAAGGGAAAGGCTACCCATTCCAGTATTCTGGCCTGGAGAATTCCATGGACTGTATGGTCCATGGGGCTGTGAAGAGTCAGACACGACTGAGCGACTTTCACTCTCCCTTCGTATTACCCGCTCCCTGACCCAACTTTCTCAACAGTCTGTTCCCTTGAAGGGAAGAATTCCAGGGTTACCTCTGAGTAGGCAACTGTCTAGACTGGACATTATTCTATAGGCAGTGGGGAGCCAGTGATGGTTTCAGAGTAGGGGGGCTTTATCATAGTGTTTTAGAAAGGTATTTCTGGCAGTGGAGCTCAAGACAGAACAGTCTTCCTTAGCTGTCAAAACTCCCCCAGTTTACCTGAATTTACCTTCCCCTCCACCGGACAGGTCTAGTCAGCATTCCTGGAATTCACCACATTATTTCTTGTTTTCCTACCTTGTTTATACCATTCTCTGCCCTAGCTCCCATCAGAAAGTGGGTAATGTTTACAAAGTGCTTATTATATGCTGGCAGCTTGCCTAAGCTTTCTGCGTATATCGCAGTATATATTGCATCACATTGTATCTAATCACATCACAGCATCTCAAATCACCCTCTGGGAACCAATGTCAGAGTTCTTATTGCATAGCCTTGTAGGTCCTTCTTTATCCAGTGATCTCACAGCATCGTGAGGTGCCGGGGTGAGGTTCTGCCTCAGTCCTCTTTAATGAAGTTCCCCTGTCACTATCAGCCCTCTGTAATGCACACAATTTCTTGTTCTTGATCA
Source organism: Ovis canadensis (assembly GCF_042477335.2). NCBI lineage: Eukaryota > Metazoa > Chordata > Mammalia > Artiodactyla > Bovidae > Ovis > Ovis canadensis. The sequence continues at coordinate 187,412,056 of NC_091245.1, forward strand.
ACACCTAGAAACCCTGCCTGACTTCCCCCATCTTTGTGGAATCTTTTTAGAAGAAATGCTGTCACATTTTTTTGCCTCTCAAGGGTACTTAAGATATTTCGCTTGGTCTTTTCCTACTGGCTGAGTTGCTTAACACCTCTGAACTTCAGTTTCCTTGTTTGTTAATATAAAACAAGGACATACCTTCCTCAGAAAGTGGCTGGGAGGATTGCACTGAGTATAAATAATGCATGAAAGTGGTGAGCCCAGGGGTCCACACATAGTAAGTGCACAGGAATTGTCTCTTCCCCTCTTGGTTTCTTGTGAGCAAAGGTCTTATTCGCCTTTTTGTCCCTGAGGCTGGATGGACTCTCAGTACATGTGCTTTTGATGGAAGAAGAATCACTGTCACTGGGAGCCGTGGGCATATCAATAGTAGAGACCAGAGGGCTCAGGGGGGATGAGTGAGGGCGCCGGCCAGAGGCAGGACCTGGACACTTCTGTGGGAAAGAACCATCTTGACTTGGGAGCCGAGAGCCTGGAGGGGAGGAGAGGAGGGGCCTCTAGGATGCAGGCTGACGTCATCAGCCTCACCTGGCAGTGGAGCAGAGTTAGTCCTTGGCCCCACCAGGGCAGCAGGTTAGGCAAATACTTCTATTTAACCAGGAGTAATTACCTCCCAGGGTCATTGGGAAGGACTTCAACAAACATACAGAAATTGCCTCACTTACTTTAGAAAACCCTTTGGCTTCTTTACTAAAACTTATTTTTAAAAAAAAAAAACCCATTCTTTAAAAACATTATTTGTACCGCATCCTCACTACAGAAAATTCAGAAAAGCAAAATAAAGAATATAGAAAAGTAAAAACTTGCTAGTAACTTTTCGGCGTGTGTCTCTTTTACTGTTTAAGATACTGGGGAATGTTGTGTAAAAGGGACAGTGCAGTCACTCTTTGCTCTTTATATTTGTGTATCTTTTTCATTTTTTATTCTTTCCCCCAGGTTTTATTGAGATATTATTGATATGTGTGTAACTGTGCTTAGTTGTGTCCGACTCTTTGCAACCCCATGGACTGTAGCCTGCCAGGCTCCTCTGTCCGTGGAGTTTTCCAGGCAAGGATACTGGAGCAGGTTGCCATTTCCTCCTCCAGAGGATCTTCCCAAACCAGGGACTGAACCCACATCTCCTACATTAGCAGGTCGATTCTTTACCAATAAGCCATCTGGGAAGCCAGGAATTGACATACTCCACTGTATTTCAGTTTAAGGTGTACAGCATAATGGTTTGACTTACATATATTGAGAAATGATTACCACAGTAAGTGTAGTTAGCATTCATCATCTCGTATAGATATAATATAAAGAGAAAGAAAAGAAAAAATTTTTTCCTTATGATGAAAACACTTAGGATTTACTCTCTTAATTTTCATATATAATATACAGCAATATTAACTCTAATCTTCATACTATTATAATTCTAGTACTTATATATCTTGTGATTGGAAATTTGTACCTTTTGACCACCTTTCTCCAATTCCTTCTCTCTACCTTCCCCATCCCTGCCTCTGGTAGCCACAAATCTGATCTCTTTTTCTATGAGTCTCTTTTTTTCTTCTTAGAATCCACAGATAAGTGAGATCAAACAGTATTTGTCTTTCTCTGTCTGACTTATTTCACTTAGCATCATGCCCTCAAGGTCCATCCATGTTGTCACAAATGGCAGAATTTCCTTGTTTTTATGGCTGAATATTATTCTGGTATATATGTGTGCCACAGCTTATTTATTGGATCATCTTGAGGGACACATGTTGTTTCCATGTCTTGACTATTGTTAGTAATGCTATTGTGAACTGGGTGGTGCAGATATCTTTTCAAGTTAGTGGTTTTGTTTCCTTTGGATATATTTCCATAAGTGTAATTACTAGATCATATGGCAGTTTTGTTAATATTTTTAATTTTCTGAAGATCCATACTGCTTTTCATAGTGGGTATAGCAGGTTATAATCTCAATAACAGTGCACAGGCATTCCCTTTCCCCCACATCCTTGTCAGCATCTATCTCTTATCTTTTTGATGATGGTCATTCTAACATGAGGTGATATCTCATTATGGTTTTAATTAGCATTTTTCTAATGGCTAGTGATGTTGAGCATTTTTCATGTATCTGTTGGCCTTTTGTATATTTTCTTTGGAAAATTGTCCATCTAGATCTTTTCCCCATTTTTTGACTGTATTATTTAGTTTTTTACTATTGAGTTGTTTGAGTTCTTTTTATTTTTTGGATATTTACCTCTTATCAGATACATGGTTTACAAATATTTTTTCCCATTCCATAGGTTGTCTTTTCACTTTGTTGGTTGTTTCCTTTGCCGTGCAGAGCCTTTTTAGTTTGATGTCGCTGCCTGTTTATTTTTTATTTTGTTGCTTGTGCTTTAGATGTCATTGCCAAAAATGTCATTGCCAAGACCCATGTCATGGAGCTTTTTTCCTATGTCTTCTTCTAGGAGTTCCATGGTTTCATGTCTTTAGTCCATTTTAAGTTAATATTGGTAAGTGGTATAAGATACAGGTCTAGTTTGATTTTCAACATGTGAGTATCCAATTTTCCCAGACTGTCTTTTCTCCATTGAGTCTTCTTGGCTTCCTTGTCAAATACAAGTGACCTAAAAGCCATCACCACCATATGGTAGGGACTGCAGTGGTAGAATTTCAGACATTTTCTAGTCAAGGGCAAGGAATCAAACAGCTCTCCTTAAATGGTTAAATGGTGCCTCTATACCTGGCCACTAACTCATGGAACCTGTCCTCCTGACAAGGAGGGTTTGAATCAGATAAGTGTACTTGGCATCTACTAGCTGTGTGATGTTGGGCAACTTACATAACCTCTCTGAGAATCATATTTCATATTTTCAAAATCAAGAATTTTACCTGTTTTGTGGATTGGCTATGATTATGGAGAAGGCTACTAAAAGAGAAAAATAGCACCTTATGCAGTACTATTATTTCATGATACATAAAAAGTGTTTTCTTCTTTGAAGGACCCAGATATCAACGGAGCACTGAAAGCTTATCTGGAGAGTAATGACCAATCCCTTGTTTAGCAGCACACTTTAAGTGCTTGTGTTTTCAAGGCTATTTTATGAATAAGACAGTGTTATCTTCACTGTACCTAGAGAGCTCACAGCTTAGTGATGGAGATGACATAATTTCAGGCAACACCCAGTACCTAGTGCTGGGTAAGAACAGATTTGCAGTATTTGTTGAATTGGGTTTTTATGAAAAAAATTGGGGAAAGGTAATATATTCTTATAGTTCAAAATTCAAAAGTATAAAAAGTATATAATGAAGAGTCTCCCTCTTACTGATAGCCCTGACTCCAGCTTCCCAGTTCATTTTCCTCCAGGCAACTAAAGTTATCAAGTTTTTGTGTGTCCTTCCATAGATATTTAATGCATGTACAAAGGATTTTATAGCGGTTATTTTATTCTCTCTCTTTAAAAAACAAATGTTAGTATACTGCTACACTGGTCTGTACCTCATTCTTTTTGCTTAACAATTTATCTTGGGAGAATGCTACATGTATATCAGTATATACTTCATGTATATCAGTATATGAAGGTTTCCTCATTCTTTTGATGACTATATAGTATTCCATTATATGGCTATTCCATCATTTATATAAATAGCTTCCTGTTGATGGAGTATCTCATGCTATTACAAATATGGCTGCAGTGAATAACCTTGTACATAGAGAAATGTTCTGGAATTGGAGTAATGAAAATGTTCTGAAATGTGGTGGTTGCTTAACTCTGTCAATATACTGAAAACCACTTAATTGTGTGCTTGAAAAGGGTGAACTTTATGACATTTGATTTGTATCTCAATTTTGTTTACAGTTAAAGGAACAAAAAAAAGAAACTACTCCAAGGAAGACAGGGCATACTTAAACCTTTTTTCCCCTTGGAAAATTAGAAAGCAGTTAATTTGCTTTTTGTAAAAAACAGAAAACATTATACTTTAAAAAATAAACACCACAAATTCTATAACTCTACATTAGGCCAGGAGGAAGGGAGTAGAAAGAAGTTAAAACAGAAAGGAGGAATAAGAATTAAAGCCGATGGGGGTGGGGGGTGCAACCGAAGAAGGAGAATTGCAGGACAGAGGCCTCTTAGCCAAGCCAAGACCCACAGAGGCTGCGAGGAACACAGCACCGGAGTTGGAGTCTCGCGCCGGAGGAAGGAGGGAGCAGAAATACAGAGTGGGAGCTGGCAGAGGGAGAAGCAGGGGAGCTGCTCTGACAGCTCTTGGATTCCTGGGGGATGGAAAGCTAGGAAGTTCTCTGCTGACTCCCAAGAATAATAGAAAAGGGATTTAAATCTTTATTTCATCTCTTGAAAAACTGCCTCATTCAAGCACAGCAGAACTACTTGAAGCCCTCCCTCCGTCCCTCCCCTGTGCCCAGCAGAAGAGTCTCAAATCTTTCTTCCCTGTTCAGCCGCTTGTCTCTCTTTGCCTTTCCCTTTTGCGAGTATCGGTTCTTTATCCACCAGTGATCCTTGGTCTTTTCTACTACTTCAATCAAGATGATGAATGTATCCATCATGCCCCAAGTGTTCTCAGCTCCTCTGCAGTCCTGCCTCTTCCCTGCTTTCTCCCACTATAAATTGGTTTGCATTTTCTCCAGTTCTGTGTGGATGGAATCATATGGCTTCTGTCACCCATATGCTGTATCATTCTTAGTTATTGTTGAGTAGTAGTCCATGGTGTGTTTGCCTCACTAGACTTTACCTTGAAGATTAGGGATGCAGCCCCCAGAGAGAAAATGAAATCTGAGCAGCCCAAGACCTTAACAAAAATCCAGAATGGGGAGGGGGGAGTGCCATGTTTCTCTGAAACACAAATGGAGTTTGCATTGTGAAAGAATGTGGCTGCCAAGACCATTTAACTGACCAAATAAAACTGTGCTTTTTCCACTCTCCATCACCAGATCTGGTTAGATCCTGGCCATGCAGGGAGCTGGGGTAGCTTAGCAGACATTACCTCTAGAGGGGATTCAAAGAAATGATTTGACTGCTGGCCTTTTCTTCCCTAAACCCTTGAAGAGGTTCAGAATTGAGGAGACTACCCCCACATTTATTTACAAGTATACAATGTCTTTTAGTTGTACCAAGTTGGATCGAATGAAACAAAGGACTTTAAAACATTTATAAACTGTAAAGCGTAAATCAAAGTGCTCTTTTCCATCATAGAAAACCACCTCAAGATTTATTTTGTACTCAAACTAAAATGTAACGTTTAAGGTCGCTGATCCAGAAAAAAACAAAATAAGAAAGGGACTTAGAGAACCGTCAGTACAACAATTCGAAGAAGTTACAGCATTATATCATAATCAGCAACTGTGTGCCCCTCTGTAGGAGGAGACTTGAAGTTCTTTGGGTCCATGGTAAATCCCACAGAACTAGCTCTGTGACTCCAGCCTCCAACAGCAACCTAAATAGACAATGGACACTTTCTTTCCATCTCTAACTACTCAGCTATTTTGTTTCAAGCTTTTATCCTGTCCAGAATCCTAGGTTGTCCCCAATTTTATTGGACCCCAGGAACAATAGTCTGAAGAATTCTGAGACTTTGAGACTAAACTCTTAATAAGCCCCTGAAATATCACTAGTCAGTTAGAGCATTCCTGCCCTGAGCATGGGCTACAGATTGGCTGTATCTGAATCACCTGGGAATTTGTCAGAAATGCAGATTCTTGACTCCCACCCTCCCGTTGGAATCTGCATGTTCACAAGATCCCAGGGCTTGTATCCATGTTAAAGTATGAGGATCACTGGTCTAGACCGTGATTCTTCAGCTTCAGCATTGAGGCACTTGTGAGGCAGCTACTGCTGCTGGCCCTCTTTGGGACCACAGTCTGAGAAGTGCTCTGCTCTGGCTCTAGAGCTGGATGGTTACAGAGGTCAAGTGGCTCCTTTCCCATTCACTGTGAGTGATGGAGAATTCCTGCGTCTTCCAACTTGACCCAAGACGAGAATCCAGGAAGGCCAGCACTCCTCAGGGACTGGGACCATGGCCTTTTCCCTTGGATTGTTTTAAAATTGCCTCCTGTTTAAACAGAGCTGTGGACAAGAGGTTCTAGGGCCTCTGTACCGAAGCCAGAGTAAATTTACGGTAGAGGCTCCATCCGGGAATGTGTTTTCCTCACCTTGAAAACAAACAGAGCCTGAGGGGCTGCAGTGGAGTGCCCTGGTGCTGGGAGGTGGCTCTTTGAGAAGGGGGTAAGACAGACTTGTGACCCTGCACTGCCCTTCTGTGGAGTGTTCTTTATAAAGTCCCTTCGAGGCTGAGGATTTTGTCTTTGAGTCCTCCTTGGGACTGTCCCCAAGCTCTCAAGTCCACCGGTGCCCTGCAACAGCCGTGTTCCTTGGTACGGACACACACTGAGAAACATCAAGGGCATGCATAGTTCAGAAGTCTAACAAAATCTGTACCCTGTTGGGTGCCACTGCCTTTGTTTTATGAAGATATACCTCAGTGCATAGAAAAATGGCATCAGGTGAGCATAATCACTTCAAATAGAAACACTGAACCATAGAGGGATGCAAAACCCATTCCGCATAGTGGAGGTGAATATGAACTTGTAAGCTGTTGGTCAGCTCCGCCCCACTGCCTACCAGGTAGGAGGTAGCACAGTTTTCACCAAGACTGCATCTCACAAATGATAAGCTTACATCATACAGAAGCTTCAAACAGAAACAACTGTTATTGTAGAATGCATACTGTATTCCAGGGTCTGTGCTAAGTGTTAACAATTATTATTTCAGTCCTAGCTATGAGGTTAATATCGCTGTTATCCTTGTTTTATAGATGTGGAAATTAAGAAACAGAGATACTGCATATTTTGCCCAAGGTTACAAAAGGCACTTTGGAGTCCAAAGCTGGACTCTCCATCATGGCCACCCGTGGCAGGCTACAGAACAACAGCTTGGTGTGGTGGAGAGAGTCAACCTGTTGTGCACAATGGGGATCTGTTTTTAAACAAGACAAGTTTTTTAAGCATTGGAACTCTGTTTGCCATTTACTTATTTATATACAAAATATATTTAGAGGCACAAGGGTAGGAGACAAAAATTTCACCAAGAACCTTTTTCATAAAATAAATGAAAGTAAAGCTCTTCTGCTTGAAGCCAGGCAGGGACTCTGGACCCCTGCCCACACTCACAGCCCCTCATGTACCACACCCCACTCCCACCCTGTATTCATTCATGGGGGTAGGTAGTTCCACCTCTGTGGTCTCTGGCCTCAATAGTTCCAAGTGCACTCCCTGCCCTCTTTCCACCTGGGGTAAGTTGGTCATGAATGACAGGGTGTGTCCTGGAAGGGAAAGGCTCTGGAGATACATGGTCTTTGAAAGGTGGGTGGGATATGGTAAGTACGATGAGTTTTACTTAGCACTTAAAATGATTAGTAGTTGAAATGGTGGGGGAGTTGTGTGGAAAGTGTTGTAATAGAGAATCCAGGAAGAATGTTGAGTCTGAATGCCTAGTATCTACTCATGTAAAGGTCCAGTCCAGCTTGGAATTGTGTGCAGGTGTGATCAAGTGCATTAAGCACTGATAGATTGGCATTAGTCTAATCTAAGAAGAAAAGTTATGAGCAACCTAGACAGCATATTCAAAAGCAGAGACATTACTTTGCTGACTAAGGTCTGTCTAGTCAAGGCTATGGTTTTTCCTGTGGTCATGTATGGATGTGAGAGTTGGACTGTGAAGAAGGCTGAGTACCAAAGAACTGATGCTTTTGAACTGTGGTGTTGGAGAAGACTCTTGAGAGTCCCTTGGACTGAAAGGAGATCCAACCAGTCCATTCTGAAGGAGAGCAACCCTGGGATTTCTTTGGAAGGAATGATGCTAAAGCTGAAGCTCCAGTACTTTGGCCACCTCATGCGAAGAGCTGATTCATTGGAAAAGACTCTGATGCTAGGAGGGATTAGGGGCAGGAGGAGAAGGGGATGACAGAAGATGAGATGGCTGGATGGCATCACGGACTCGATGGACGTGAGTCTGAGTGAACTCCAGGAGATGGTGATGGACAGGGAGGCCTGGCGTGCTGTGATTCATGGGGTCCCAAAGAGTCAGACACGACTGAGCGACTGAACTGAACTGAACTGAAGATATTAATGGATTGTGTATGTTTTGGGGGAGTGAGCACAGCGCAGTAATGGAGTTTCCATCCTACCTCTATGCTGGAAGACTTCAGCACCCAGGGCTTTGTTAGTTCCGTACCATCCACAGCATGCTCACAGAGGGACCTCAGGTGGATCTGCCCAAGGACCAAAGTGGCAAGTCATGGAGTCTCTCCATGCCATCCAGAGGGCTTGTGGCTTCCATTCTGGGTCACTGAGCTGGCTGGGCTGACCAGGTCCAGCCCTGAGGAGAGAACAGCACAGCCATTCTCTTCTACCTAGACATTGGACTTAAGGAGTGGCAGGAACTCAAGAGGCCATGTTGGTCTCTTTTATGAGGTCCATTCAATCAGTGACTCTTTGACCCATTTGGTGGTGGTGAAGTGAGGGGTGGTTCTCACCTTTAAAAAAAAACAGTTTAACTTTTAAATCACCTTTAACATTCTGGCAAATATTCTTCCAGTCTTTTTTCCCTTTGCTGTTTTCTAAACATAGCTGAATTCACAACATATATTTGATTTTGTGCCTTTTCTTTCACCTATCTATATCATAGGTAGACAGGTACATCATAAGCATCTTTCCATATGTTAATTACATTTTACAAGCAACAAGTGCTCTTAAGCGAGGTAAATAAATTTACCTGCCCCTTGGCTTCCTCATGTGTAGAATAGGCAATAGTTCTCTAATTTTATCACAGAGGTCACGTGGAAGGCTTTTTAAAACACAGATTGCTGAGCACCCCCTCCAGAATTTCCAGTTCAGTGGGTCTGGAGTGGGGCCTGGGAATCTGCACTCCCAACAAGTTCCGAGGAGAGGTTGGTGCTGTTGGTCAGGAGACCACACTTTGAGAATCAGTGAAATAAGGAGACTGACTTGTGGGATTTCCAAGGTCACCGCTGGTTTCAAAAATCCAAGTGTTTGCATATTTTTCAAATTCTTTAAGACCTAACTCTTAAAACACACGCATTTTCCAACTTTAACAAAACCCTATGATTTTTTTTTTAAATACCAAAGAACATCATCTCCCATTTAAACGTAATTGTTTCCACTTGTAACTCATATGCGTTCCTTACTTCTCTTTAAAGTTACCTGGATTTTTAAAAGCCTATCTCTAAAAGACAGTCAGACTTAAACGTAATGCTTTTTTCTTTTCCTTTACATAGTTCCATATGTATTGAAGAGCTGTGCAGAATTTATAGAGACTCATGGCATAGTGGATGGAATTTATCGGCTTTCAGGAGTCACCTCAAACATACAACGGCTAAGGTAAGCTCAAGAATCGCCCCCAAAGAATTCTCCCATGATCCTTCCTCTGTTCATACGTTTATCTGCAAGTGTCGGGAGTATTAAAAACTGAAGGGATTGAGGGAAGGATGTCAGGGCACAAGATCAAGTGCTAATGTTTTCAGATGCCTAACTGTTCTTAATCTCATCAGGAAGCTCAATCTGATGTAATTCCTTCCAACAGCAACTCCTGAGGGCTTTTAATCGGTTCCTATGTCTTGCACCAGATTTATTCTTCTTAGGTGGATTCAGCTGAACTCAAATGATTTAAATTACAAGTTGGGAAAAAATGATTTATTGTTACTCACTTGCCGATCCAAAGCTCAGATCCCATACCATTACGTGGTATTCAGAACTTAGAGGTCAGTGTGAGCTTTTCTGTTGACACACACTCAACATTTGATAATTTCCTCTGGTTCGGAAGATCAGAAGTCTGCATGATTGTGCATTTCCCTAACTGATGCCTGTATTTTTGAAATTACTGGTACGGGAACTATTTCCAATTCTATGGATTTATCCTAAACAATTCTAAAATGTATCCCAGAGTTTTTTGACTTAAAAGGACGGTAATCTTCAAATATATATTGATATTATAGCTGTAAAATAAAAGTAGTATATGTAGTGTATATAAAGAATATATACATTACATACAATATAGGCACTAGTGGTAAATAACTTGCCTGCCAATGCAGGAGACATAGAGATGTGGCTTCGATCCCTGACTCTGGAAGATCCCCTGGAGGAGGGCATGGCAACCCACTCCAGTATTCTTGCCTGGAGAAGCCTGTGGACAGAGGAGCTTGGTGGCTACAGTCCAGCATCACAAAGAGCTGGACACAGCTGAAGCGACTTAGCACACACACATAGGTATATATATAAAATATAGACCTTATATATAATATATATAGTGTACTAAGACTAAAATAATAGGTTTATGTATTTTAAAGATTGTTCTTTAATACAAAAGAATACATTTTAATATATTTATTATATATTCTTTAGTTACAAATGTAGACTTTTAAAATAAAACATTGTTACAGGATTAATGTGTAAATTTTACACTGTGCAGGTAAGTCATTTTTATCTTCTTCCTCCTATTCAGTTTTCTGCCCCTCCTCCTCAAATCTCAATTGTCATAAAACTATACCACAGGAATAAAACATCCTTTTTACTCCCGGAGAAGTGATAACTATTTTAAAAATAGCTGTTTTTTTGCAGCCATAGATTTTAACACATCTGGGTGCTTACATCAGTTCACTGATTTACTCACGTGATATTTTTCAGAGTTTCAACAGCAAGTACTGGTTTACTCTCAGCTCTGAAGCGTACTGCACAGAAGGCGGTATTATGGAAGGACACTTGGACAATGGCCAATTCTTTTTCACTTAGGGGCTGACCTTAGCCTTGACAAGGGAGATTTTTGGCTAACTAGATGAATAAGCTCTAAGTTGTTTGTGTTCTGCCCTTGTAAAAAAACACATGCCTGTGAATTTATGAGGCCACTGCATGGTTTTCTTTTCAAGGCCTCACTCAGTCCTTTTCAGGGTCTGGCAGCATCAGGGATTTCCCTTCTCTTTGTTAAAGGGCAGAACCACAGGAGAAGGGGCAGCAAGCTGTTGCCAGATGCTGGTTTTGAGAGTCCAGTTGCCGTTGTCACTTCTTGCCTGACTAAATGAATACTCTCAAAAAACCTAACTTCTCTTCTGTATTAACGCTCAGATTTATCATCTTTTAAATAAATTTTTAACTTGCAAGTATATACCATTTGAGGCAGTATATTCATTAATCATGCTCAGAAGTGTTTTTTCCATTAGAAATGAGGCCTGGAATCTGATGATGTTCTCAAACACCCCACTATAGAGTGTTTAAGAAGATATTTATAAGCTTATTTGCCCTATGGGAGTCACTGTCAGGCAGCCTAGAAGTTTCCACTCAGTACCAAAGAGAGAGTTGATTGAAGTTCTCAGACCTTGAGTTTGAGTCTCCAGATAAAACAAGTTGGCTGACATGAATATGTGGACATGAATGATAACAATCTGACTCACCCTGGGTTTGGTTTCTCCTCCAAGAGAGAGAAGTTCATTTAGAACAATATTTTGGAAAAACTGAAATCTCAACAGGGTTTTGGGGAGATTGTTTTCATATTTCTTCACTGTTCACGATTGAAACTACAGACATAATGCCATTAGGAAGCCATTCGTAAATGGGATTATGTCTTTCTCATTACAGCAGCTTCTGCAGGGATGACCCAGACCTAAAGTGGAAATCTTTCGTAGCTTTCTTGGGCCTGGAATAGAAGGTCTTTTTGAATCAAGGTCAAAAATATGGTCAGATCAGCAGTTTAGGGTCTTTTCACCCTCTAAGCAGCCCAAGTAGCTGCTGACATGGAACACATGTTCCTGGGATTGTTATGTCTCTGTCTGTGTTGTTTCAGGCAGGAGTTTGGCTCAGATCAATGTCCAGATCTGACAAGGGAAGTGTACCTCCAGGACATCCACTGTGTGGGCTCTCTCTGCAAGCTTTACTTTCGGGAGCTGCCCAACCCCCTCCTGACTTATGAGCTCTATGAGAAATTCACGGTGAGTGTTTGGATTTCCATTATGGTTACTGGGTGGGATGCATGGATGGGCCAAAGAAAGTTTCAGCACTAAAATTACAATAATAATACTTACCAGCTGGTTGCCATTATCTTGGTGATGGAATTAGGATGGTATTGTGAGGAAAGCAGGGTGATGGCACTATTTGCTATATCTTTCCTATCTTACATTTTCAGAATGTTTGTTTGCTTACACGAGCTAGTTTAAACCATCTCCATATTTACGTAACCAAATGTGCGTCCGTAGATAGGAAGGAAACAAAGAAGCAGAGAACGAAGTGACTGGCCCAAGGTCACACTCTATCCCCAAACAGAACAGGAACCTGAGACTTCAGATGCTACCCGCATGGTTAATTCATTTCAGGCTGTTCCTTCGGTGTTTCTGTTGGGAGTTGTATAAAGAGGTGGGTGGGTAGAGAGGGGAGAGAGAATTAAACAGAAATCAAGAGAGAGGTCAGAAAGCTGAGGAGAGAGAAGATTCTGGAAAAAGCAGCTAAGAGGGAGTGTAGATGGGGCTAGTGAGTTGGGTGGTGGAGGACAAATGGGCAAGAGAAGAACGCCTACCTAGCAGTTGCAGCATCACCAAATCCCACCCCCACAGGAAAAGGAGAATAAATGCTTTGAGCATGTCTGTAGTGTCAACCTTAAAATTAGGGCTTGAACATTTGGCTGTGATGGGGGTGGGGGAGGTGCCGAGTAGGTGAAGAGTTGGGTTTAACCAAGGTTGAGACTCAGCTAGAAAAAGAGGTGGAGGGAGATCAGAGTGTGTGCGAGTGAGTGATTGAAATAATTGACCATAGAATTTTGTCTGGATAAGAAGAGACAGGAGGGCCTAAGGCGGGTAACAATGAAAAAAATAGATCAATGGATCATTCATCCCAGTGAAATCAGTAAACTGTTGAAGTAGGGTGGTCAGAGGGGATGTTTGAAATTAAGTTTATGGAAGACTTGCAATTATCGGTAAGGACCAGACCAAGGCTCTAACCATGGGCAAGAATCTTTCTTATGTCTCTTGTAATAAACCTATTTTGGACATATAAATGTTCTTTAATTTGAAATTACATAGGAGTTAATGAGTGCTATTCACATTTTCAGAAGATACCCTTACAGATCTGTCTATCTGTCTGCCTCTCTCTCGGTATCTCCCTTTCTCTCTCCCTATTTTTGTTCCTCAGTACTATTCAATACATTCTGATGTTATGGAACAGTGCTAATTCAACAATTTGACCATCCTTCCATGGTAAAAAATAGAGAGAGACAGTATTTTTACAGGGTATTATCTCATATACACAGTGATTTCTTAAACCAGATTCCTACTGATGGGTATTTAGACATTTTGTTTCTTAACATTTTACTTTTATCAGCAATGTTATAGTAAACATTTTTGCACATATATCCTTATACTTTTTTCTGTTTATATCCTTATGGAAAAAAATCACAGAAGTAGATTTACTAAGTAAAAGGATCTTATTTAAAATTTTGTCACATGTTGCCAAGTTCTGCAGAGATATAAGAATGTTCTTTTTCCTGCAGCCTTGCCAACACTGAGTATTTTTAATTTACTAAATTATTTCCCAATCTCAATCAACCAAAAATATATCTTACTGTTGTTTTAATTTGTGCATAAGACTTTCTTGTTTTCTACATAGTTTTAATCTAAGTACAGTATAATAGTTTCATCCTTAAATAAGACTACAACATCACGTGTTAAATAGCTGAATGAGTCCAACTTATTTTAATTAAGTTTAATTCTATGATAGTTAGGGATAGATAGGAATTTTTGTCTAGAAATTTCAGAAATACAAGTTTCTTCTTAGATCTTGTTTATAGGGTCAAAACAAAATCCATGTTTATCTCTCCCTGCTTCTGTTCCCTGACACTGCTAATCATTCTGTCTTCCACAGCAACAGAAAATATCAAAGCAACGTTACTGTCCACTTGTCATCAAATCTCAAGAGAACTTAACATTGTATTTAGATATAGTTTAAGGACACTAAGAAATAAAAGATGTTTTGTTGTGACAAGTGAGCTTTACATAGGCAGGATCTCGTGACTCTTTATCCTTGAATTTATAGTTGAGTAAATTTCTCTAAATCACAGTGATGAATTATGAAAATATAAGCAAACCTTTTCCAGGGACATGGGAACAGCTCTATTACATTGTCACACATTCTTACAATGATTTATTTAAGCTTACTTGCACAGATGAAGTGGAATAACATTTCAGTGGAATATAATAGGATTAGAAAGCTATTAATGAAGTAATGATGATGATGATATCTGCTACTTAGTGCTTACTATATGATAAGCTTCTTACAAATATTATTTCATTCAGTCCTCAAAAAAACTCTGTGAAATAGGTTTTACTGTCTCTTACAGATGAGTAAATTGAGGCTCAAGTGACTCTTGCCTGGGTTTGTACAGATAGTAAGTGGAAATAACGATTTAACATTCTGTCTCAGACTCTGCCACACTGTTTTTAAACTAGATTTAACAGCTCTTAAATAGGCTTAGGTATTTAATAGCTTAATATGAAATACAGAAAACATCCCAAACTAATGAGGGAACAATTCAATAAACAATGTTAGGAAAATTGGCTAAGTGCTGGGAGAGGGGAGAAGTCAAGATACATTCTTACCACTTAACAGATTTCAGGGTGAAGGATTTTGTAAGAGCAAAAGCAAAGGAAAAAAAATCACCAAAGACAAATTTAACAAACTAAACTACATAAATATTATATTTTATACATTAAAAATATATTAACAAAATTAAAAGGTGAATGACCAACTATGGAAAACGTTTACAATAAAGATGACAGGAGATGAATATTTTTTAATTATATAAAACTCCTACATATCAATAAAGAAGAAAAAACACTCAACACCCTGCTAAACAAATGAGCAAAGAACCTCAACAGACAATTTGTAAAGAAACATAGTTATTTAAAAAGTATAAATGTATTAGAAAAATTGTATTTTCATATTAAAAAAAATTGTTTTTAATGTTAGTATTTCACGTTGCCAAGCCTGTGGTGACGCTGGCTCTGTCATAGTTTTCTATTGCAAATGTAAACTGGCTGGACATCGAGCAAGTCATTTGAAATTACTATCAAGGGTCCTAAAATGCTCATATTTTTTAATACAGTAATTCTATTCCCAGACTCCATTCTAAGATAATCAGATGTGCACATGAATAACTGATTTACAAATATTTCACTGCTGTAGTAACAGTAACAAAATTAGGGAGTATCTACATGTCCAACAATAAGGGAAGGGTTAAATAAATGATAATAAATCTATTGTTTTAAATCCTGTGTAGCCATGAAAAGTCATATTTCTGAAGACTATTTGCAGACCACAACACAAAGTTAAATGGAAAAAAGCAGTATATGCAATACATAGGAAGTGATGGCAGTGTTTATCTTCAGTGCTGGGAAGCCCCGGGCAGATTGCTTCTTTTAGGTTTCAATGTAAGTAGGTTAACAGTAGCTATGTCTGGGTGGTGAGATAGCATGTGATTTTTATTTCCTTTAAGTACATGTATTAGTTTTATGTGGCTGCAGTAGCAAATTACAAGCTTGGTGGCTTAAACAATAGAAGGTTATTCTCTCACAGTTCCAGAGTCCAGAAATCTGAAATCAGTTTCACTGGGCTGATATCAAGGTGTCAGCAGGGCCATGGATCCTTACAGAGACTCTAGGGGGAAACCTGTTTCTTGCCTCCTCCAGCTTCTGGTGGCTGCTGGCATGCCTTGGCTTGTGGCCACATCTCTGCTTCCATAGTCTCTCTGCCTTCTCATCTGTCATTATCTCCTTCTGCCTCCCTCTTTTAAGGGCCCACCAGGTGGCGCTAGTGGTAAAGAATCTGCCTGCCAATGCCAGAGACCCAACAGATGAGGGTTAGATCCCTGGGTCAGGAAGATCCTTTGGAGAAGGAAATGGCAACCCACTCCTGTATTCTTGGCCGGAGAAGGCAGTGGACAGAGGAGCCTGGTGGGCTATGCAGCTTATGGAGTCGCAAAGAGTCGGACACAACTGAATTGCACACACACATATTGAATAATCCACGAGACTCTCCTGATTTCAAAAGCCTTAATCACACTTGCAAAGACTCTTTTTCCAAATAAGGTAACATTTACAAGTTCTTGAGATTAGGACCTGATATCTTTGGAAGCAACTGTTAAACCTACTACATTTTATTTTTATCAGAAAAAACTTCATTTTAGGAAAAATTCAGTTTAGATCAGATTGATTCAGCTAAAATAATTAAACCCAAGATAGAGAAAAGTTGCTTGCTGATTTAGTATTTTTGGAGAAGGCAGTTTAAAGAGGCATTACATTTTGTATTGAAATAACGTCTTTGTGTATCCATCTCCCTCATTAAACTGTAAGCCTCCTAAGGACAGAAAGCATATTTATTTTACTGATTTTTGTGCTTCCTTTCCCTGCTCTCCAGCCACTGGAGGATGTTGTGACTCTTGACTAGTACACATTTGCTGGCAATTGGTTGGCCCACACACGTCATCTGAAGTGTCGGTGGGGGTGGACCACTGGTGTGTGGCATCAGGTAGAGGGTGTGAGCTCAAGATGTCTGCCAGTGTGGCAGCAGCCAACTGTCCTGGTTTGCCAGGGACTTGCCCACTTTTAACTCGGAAAAGTCCTGAGTTCCAGGACACTCCTTCTCAGTTGCAGGCAAACCAGGCTGATTGGTCACCTCTTCAGGAGCCGAAAGGTGAGGGGAGTTGTCTCAGTAAAGCTGATGCTCCCCACCGAGGAGGTTTGGTCCTCGGATGGTATTGCCCTGGAAGTGTGGCCCAAAGTGGGGCTTTCTGGCATTTTTAAATGCAAAGCAAAATACAGATTCATTCACTTACTTAATACAACTAACATCTCTTGAGCACCTGCTATCTATACTAGGCAGACACAGTTCCAGGTGCTCAGCAAGCAAGTCAGATAAAATCCTTGTTCCCGTGAAAAGTGAAAGTTGCTCAGTCGTGTCCTACTCTTTGTCACTCCATGGAAGTCCATGGAATTCTCCAGGTCAGAATACTGGAGTGGATAGCTTTTCCCTTCCCCAGGGGCTCTTCCCAACTCAGGGATCAAACCCAGGTCTTCCATATTGCAGATGGATTCTTCACCAGCTGAGCCACAAGGTTCTCATGAAACTTACATTTTAATTAAAGAGATAGAGGACGAATAAATCTAATGCATAACTCGATAGTGAGAACTGTTGATAAGCACTTCGAAGACAGTTAATGCAGGATACAGGTCAGAGAGGGCTTCCCTGGGAGCTTAGTGGTAAAGAATCTACCTGCCAATGCAGGAGACGCAAGAGACACGGATTTGATCCCTGAGTTAGGAAGATCCTCAGATTCCTGACTTAGGAAATGGTAATTCCCCCCCAGTATTCTTGGCTGGGAAATTTCCAAGGAGAGAGGAACCTGGCGGGCTGCAGTCCATGGGGCCACGGAGAGCCAGAGACAGCTGAGCAGGCACGCACGCACAAGTCAGAGAATGCTGGGGACCAATAATCAAAGGTCGCCAGTGAGTGATGCTCGAACAGACAAAGACGAAGCGAGGGAACAAGCTGTGCAAGTATCTGGTGGAAGAGGATGCTGAGAAGAAACAGCAGGCACCAAGGCCCTTGTCGAGGACATGCCAAGCTTGTTTAAAGGAATATATGGAGGCCAGCACGGCCCATAGGGAGCAAGCAAGGAGGAAATGATGGGAGACAAGGAATTTGAAGATGGGCCAGGTGCCTGCTGCCGCAGGTGTGACAAAAACAGGAAGGTATAACAACTGTCTGGAAGATAACGGTGGTTGCTGTCTCTGGAGACTGAGGGTCTGATGTTGGAAGGAAGACACTTTCTTCTGTGTATTCCTTTGAATGTTTTGCATTTTTAAAACCTTCTGCATGAATAACTTTTTAACCCAATCACTTAAAATAATTAAAAATGACAAAAATGGCTTTATAATAATTTCTAAATAATTAATACAAAATAAAAGGTAAAAGCTGAGTTGCAGCTGGGGTGCAGTTAGAAGGGACAGACCCGGGTTGCTTATCCATCCTGGGAATGAGGCTGCCTGAGCACAGGGGCTAAGGTGGTGTTCAGGTAAACAGAGGAAACTAGAGCCTGGGCCTGGCCAGAGGGGATGGGAGACCAGCCCTCGCCAGAGTCCTCAAAGTTCAGGAAGCTGGTCTTCTTGATACTGACTGGAAGAGAACAAATGGTCACAGATTCAACCTGGATTTTTTAAAGTTTAACCATCAGCAAGATTGTCCTGGGTAATGTTGAGTGAAATTCTCTTTTAGGCAAAAGATTGGGATGGGCAAAGTGTCAACTCCCTTCCTTCAATTCCCCAGTGATGGACTCTGCTGTCCATCTCTTTGGACAGCAAAGAGATGGAAACACAAAGAGATGGAAAAATAGCTTTGCAGTGAGCAGACCCTCTGGGAGAACAATGATGATCTAGAGAGCTTCCAAATAGGATTGGGGTGCAAAGGGGAGAAGCTCTGAATAATAAAATGATCCCATATGGGACCTGCAGGCATCAGGGGTGAGCCCGCCCAGTCTCTCGGAACAGAGGTGACTAACAGCTTCCTAAAATATTAAAGGAACTTTCCATGAATGCTGTTAAATTGACCTACACCTTTTTTCCTAAGAAACACTTTTAGAAAGTGGGGGTGGGGTAGGGGCTTGGGAAGCTCGTCCTCTGTTTGCCAAGAGAGGAAGAGAGGCCTCCCCGCCCTTTACAGGACAGAATGTGGGAGGGTCCACGCCTCATTCCTTCACCCCTCCTTCCTCTGAGGCTCTCTCCCTTCAATCGCTTTATGAGATTCTCCCTGTCTTGAGAGTCAGGGTCTCCCCCACAAATCTGTTTCCTAAATGACAGAGCCCAGGAAGAGGGCAGAGGTATCAGGTGCTTTCTCTAGGCTCTATTCTGGTCCTTACCCTCTACATCTGCACATCTCAAAAAGCAAGAATTGCGACAGAAATCATATTTATGCCAGCTCTGTTTTGAGGCTTGCAAACCCAGCAGAAGACTGAGACAACTGTGACCCTCTGAGCCCCGAGTTTCTCCCCACTTCTGAGTAGGAAATGAAGTAGAGTTTTCCCACATAGAGATTTTTTTATTGCCTTTGAAAATGGTTAGCTTCTGTGAATGCTTTACTTCAATTAAATAAAAAAGTCAAACAAAAACACGTTGGTGGCCAAAGCTCTGGTATGATGTCCCACTTAGGAAAATGGAGCCAATAGTTGAGCCCTTTTAAAGTGTCTTGATCTGAGTGGGGTTACACGGTTATTATGCATATGAAAGGACTTGGGAAGGTGTATCAGAGATTTGTGCATTTTTAGTGTAGTAAACCATAATGTAGTGAAAAAACAAAGATGTGACTGCTGACCTTGAACTCAGGTACAGCTCCCATGCGGGCAGTCTTGAGTACTCAGCCATTGGGAGGGGCCCTTGAACCTGAGCATAGGCAGGACAGACTCACAGGACGGGGTATAGGTGAATCTGTCGGGGGCACCTGTGTTGTGCAGGAGCCCCAGGCATGCTTGGAATCACACTGCGTGTACTGAAGTCCTTGCCTCTCTTGAGGGCCTGGGCTGAGCTGGGAACCACATACCCACACAGGAAACAACCAAAGAGCAAGTCCGGACAAGGCCATCGGGTCTCAGGGACAAAGCTCTTACCCTGCTGAGAAGGCACGTCTTCACGTGGTCCCCACTTCCTGGAATCAACGACAGGCTGCCTGGTCACAGGAAAGTCTCCGGCTAGATGGAAGTGGCTGTTTGCACCCAAAAAGACAGCTGGCTGAGTAAACAGGCAGCCACCCTGTCATCTCCACTTCTCTCTGTCTCTGCTTCTCTCTCCCAGTGTGAGGACTCTGTCTGGCACGCAGAACACACCCGAGATTCCATACCATCTTTACCAGACGCCTACCTGCCATCTGAGGACACAGAGCTGTGTGCCCATGTTGTTAGATACTTTGCATCCTGAACCCTCGGAGATTTTAGTGGTTTGTTTTTTCTAGAAAAGTGTGCCTCCTGGAAGGATGGTCTCTAGGCATGGTTGGGAGGCTGGAGTACCAGAAGCCTGAATAAAACCCGCAGATCCAGGGGGGTGTCCCCCTTCTTGAGCGCTCACTGGATTGCTTCATTTCGTGTCCACAGGAGGCAGTGTCTCATTGCCCGGAAGAAGGCCAACTGGCCCGAATCCAAAATGTTATCCAGGAGCTCCCTCCATCCCATTACAGGTAAGAATTCTTGGTAACAGAAATTCACATTCTCTCAATGTGATATAATACCACAGATACAGGCTGGCATCAAAAAAGGGGACAAATTCAGTGGACAGTGGCTTTCTGGGGTAGGTTGAGGTAGGCGAATAGGTCAGTTGTGTCAGAGCATGCTGGGGCCTGACCAGAGAGCCTGGCGGGAAGGGACAGCCCATGTCTCCATTACTTTCAGGGTACACCTCGGAGTCCCATAAGAATCATTTCTGATTCCCAGGCCAGTCTCACAGAGATAGTCTAGGTTCTTACCCAGGTTCATAGCGTAATGAAATCAGTGGAAACCAAGATGGTTTCTAAACAGGGTTTGACCATCACTCTTGAGCGTTTGGCTGATTGATGTCTCTGTATGCTTATCAATACCATCCCTTACATCATTTCATCCTTTCTCCTCCTCACAGTTTAGTCCCTAACTGTGCCACCTTTCCCTGTGAAAATCACTCAGTCATGTTCAACTCTTTGTGACCCTATGGACTATCCCCACCAGGCTCCTCTGTCCATGGAATTCTCCAGACGAGAATACTAGAGTGGAATCTCATTCTCTTCTCCAGGGGATCTTCCCTACCCAGGGATCAAACTCCAGTCTCCCAGCATTGCAGGCAGATTCTTTACCATCCAAGCCACCAGGGAATCCCAGTGGTTCTTAAACCTATGCAGGTCTTTATAAGAGGGCAGATTTTGATATGGTATAAGAACATCCCAGCAATAACAGATGGTATTCATCCATCAGATGAGTTCCTTAACCAGTGCCAGGGTGCCCATAGCTGGAAGAATTACAGAAAAGCTGAGATGAGGGCCAGTTTCAAGACTGTGTGGAGGCCATGCTGCCCTCAGTGACAGGAGGCACAGGCTCTGAGCACTGGGAGTCCCGGGATCCATCTCTGGCTGCACTAGCGTCCTCAGCTGACTTCTGCTGAGACTGTCTCCTCCTCACCCGTGGCCGGTGCTCCTAGGGCCAAGAAAGTTACTTCCATCTATCTTGATATCTTCCTGATAACCTTCTAAAATTCGTGAAATAGACATATTTAGAATCTCTTAACTCAACCTTTAAATTATCTCCAGATGTCAGGTTTCACACAGACTCTGAAGATTCTTACTTTTTTTTTTCTTCAATGAACCGTTACAGGACCTTGGAATACCTGATTCGACACCTGGCCCACATCGCATCCTTCAGCAGCAAGACCAACATGCATGCCAGGAACCTGGCCCTGGTGTGGGCACCCAACCTCCTCAGGTAACCGCCTCCCCTCACCTCACTGGCCCAGTGGGCTCCAAGCAGCCCCCAATTCACACGAAACCTGGATTCTTCAAAACTGAGCCCCCTGATAGACAAACCTTTGGCTAAGTGGTTATTTGTCACACCGAGGAATTAAAGGTGATTTTTACAGCCCTTGCTTGCTAACCTTGGAAACTCTGGAACCCAGAAGTATATTCTGGCTACAGCCATGATGTGGCCAGTGTGATGGATCTGTATGTTATAATTTCCTGGAAAGGTCTTTCTGGGTCTTTGGGGTTCCTTGGCTTTTGTTGGTTTTGGTGGGGTCCTAGCTAGCTAGAACCTGAATTAGCTGCTTCACATGACTCTGTAAATGATGACTTGCCCTTAGAACAATTCTTTGGAACTTGAAGGAGATCCTATGAAAAAAATAAAATCAATTCCTATATATTGAGTAATACAGTGTTTACAGCTTTGCAGTTTATAGTACCTGGTGACTGTCTCCAAGTTGTCCAGTGTGTTGGGCCTCACAACCTTTAAAGCATCTCTTCAATTGATCTTAAATAGTTACATTAATACAAATTAACAAGCTATATACATTTAGGAATTAGGGCCTGTTCAAAATGCCCACTGGCTCCCCACTTATGCTTCAGTAGGTGGGGCAGACTCGTTCACTGAATGTGTTTCTTCTGCGGTTCAGATCTAAAGAAATTGAAGCCACTGTTTGCAGTGGAGATGCAGCCTTCCTCGCAGTCCGGGTCCAGCAGGTGGTGATTGAATTCATACTGAATCATGTGGATCAAATCTTCAACAACGGTACCCCCGGGTCACTGGAGAACGATGGTAATGGCTGCTCCTGGCATTCACTTCTTCTTTGCCTGAGGCACGGGATCCAAGAATAAGTCAGAGTGGGCTGGGATCTAGCTCTCAGTGTCAGCTATGTATGTGCGCTACAACACTGTGTCTGAGGATCATGCGTGTGGACGTGTGTGCCAATGCAGCAAAGGTGTGGTGTGTGCAGATGTGGCTCTAGTATGTTTCTGATCAGTTGCATATGTGGCCTATCCCATGAACATGGTGTGGTGACTTTGAATACTGTTCTTTTTAGTGAGTTCTTAAACTCTTGCAGTTGTTATCTAGAGGCACTGGCAATATCCCCCCAACTGTTAGCTTTTATTTTTACTTCCAGTATGATGTTGCAGAAGGCTTAAGTAAGCGAGTTAAGAAGCATCCTGTTCATGCTTGCATATATATTCAGAATGCCTTCACTTTGCAAGCATTTCTTTTTTAAACTGAAATATAATTGATTTATAATATTGTGTTTGTTCCATTTATACATATACACACACCTATATTCTGTTTTGGTTCTTTTCCATTATAGTTTATTATAAGATATTGAATATAGTTCTCTGTGCTACACCCTAAATCCTTATTGTCTATTTTACATATGGTAGTGTGTATCTGTGTAATACCATATTCCCAGTTTATCCCTCCTCCACTTCCCCTTAGGTAACCATAAGTTTGTTTTCTATCTCTATGAGTCTGTTTCTGTTTTATAAATAACTTCATTTGTACTATTTTTTAGATTCCACATGTAAGTGGTATCATATAATATTTGTCTTTCTTGCAAGCATTTCTTGAGCACTTGCTTTGTTCTGCCCTGCACTGGACAGTAGGCATACTGCAATGAGTGTGTGTTTGTGGGTGCATGTATATAGAGACTAGCTAGCATTGAAGCCCACTATATGTGAGAAACATTTAGCTATTTCAGGTTGGATGTAATGAGGTGCAATTCATGATGTTCCAGTCCTCATAATAACATAATGAACCCCAGGAATGCATTGGTATTGGTTTATGCTGCTTGAACTCATATGAGCCTAATTTGTAAAAATAAAAAATCCAGCTGATCAGTAAACCTCATAACTACCATTTGTGTGAGGGTACAATTTCCAGCATTAGCATACATCACATAACTGGGAAGGCTTGTTGACACACAGTTTCAGCTCAGTTCAGTTCAGTTCAGTCGCTCAGTCATGTCTGACTCTTTGTGACCCCATGAATTGCAGCACACCAGGCCTCCCTGCCCATCACCAACTCCCGGAGTTCACTCAGACTCACGTCCATCGAGTCCGTGATGCCATCCAGCCATCTCATCCTCTGTCATCCCCTTCTCCTCCTGCCCTCAATCCCTCCCAGCATCAGAGTCTTTTCCAATGAGTCAACTCTTTGCATGAGGTGGCCAAAGTACTGGAGTTTCAGCTTTAGCATCATTCCTTCCAAAGAACACCCAGGGCTGATCTCCTTCAGAATGGACTGGTTGGATCTCCTTGCAGTCCAAGGGACTCTCAAGAGTCTTCTCCAACACCACAGTTCAAAAGCATCAGTCCTTCGGTGCTCAGCTTTCTTCACAGACCACCTTTCACATCCATACATGACCACAGGAAAAACCATAGCCTTGACTAGACGGACCTTAGTTGGCAAAGTAATGTCTCTGCTTTTCAACGTGCTATCTAGGTTGGTCATAACTTTTCTTCCAGGGAGTAAGCGTCTTTTAATTTTATGGCTCTAGTCACCATCTGGACCTCATACCTGGAATTTCTGATTCAGCTTGTCTGGAGTGCTGCTGAAAATCTGCATTTCTAACAAGTTTCCAGGTGATGCTGCTGCTACTGGCTAGGGTCCATACCTCAAGAACCAGTGTGTTAGAACTATATCTGCAAAATATTTGTATGAGCTGATCAAAGCATTCTTTTCTAGTTTGGCTAATAAGCTTGGGAAAATCAATTATAACCATCAAAGTAATCAATTGCAATTAATATCAAATTTTGATTCCTGGTATAATAATTCTTACCCCCATCCTGTCCTCTATGTGGTTTATGATCTTTCTTTTAAAATTTGCATACCATAAAATTCACTGCTTTAATCATTTTATAGTAACATTTCAGTGGTTTTTAGTGTGTTCACAGAATTGTTCAACCATCACCACTGTCTAATTCCAGGATGTTTTCATCACTCCAGAAAGAAACCCCACACCCAGTAAAGGAGTCGCTCCACATTTTGTCCTCCCTTCCCACCAGAGTCTGGCAACCAGTCATCTACTTCCTGTTTCTATGGATTTTGCTTCTTTTGCACATTTCATATAAGTGGAATCATACAATACATGGCTTTTAATGACCTACTTCTTTCACTTAGCGCATGTTCTCATGGATCAGCATTTCATTCCATTGTATGGATATACCATATTTTATGTATCCACTTATCAGTTGATGGACATTTGGGTTGTTTCTGCTTTTTGGTTATTATGATGCTGCTGTGAACAGTCATGTGCAAGTTTTTGTGTGAACGTGTGTTTTTTAATTGTCTTGACCTAGGAATGGCTGACATTTCTTTTATCTTTATTTTAACTTGCACTTTGTGCTAAGTTTCTCCAGACTTGTCTGACTCTCTGTGACCCCGTGGACTATAGCCTGCCAGGCTCCTCTGTCCATGGGATCCTTCAGGCAAGAATACTGGAGTGGGCTGCCATTGCCTTCTCCAGGGGATCTTCCTAATCTGGGGACTGAACCCACAACTCTAATGTCTCCAGTGGGTTCTTTACCGCTAGCACCACCTGGGAAGGAGAAATAGTATGCTTTCATTCATTCATCCTTTTGAATCAACCAGTAATTCACTGGGGACTTACTGTATGCCAGGAACTGTGGCGGACCCTCCACACATATCATCTCATTGTCTTATCACAACCATCCTAAAGCTATCAACCTTATTTTATACATGAAGAACCAGAGAACCAGAAAAGCTTAGCAACTGGTAGGACTGAACATGGAACCTAAATCTTCCAGCCTGTGCTTTTTCCTTACCCAGTGATGCCTCTGGGAGGAAAAAAAATAGGAAAACAAATAAATAAACCATTGTAGAGAATTAATGACTTTGGGAAATGTTCTTCTTGACAGCGAATTCCACCCATGACTGTTAGTGTTAAGGGTGTTCCTAATTCCAACGTGGAAATGCCTGTCCTTTTTATGACCATTGCCTTAATCAGCTTTTGTCCCGCATGTTGAAATTTAGTTTCCTCTGAGCCTTTAACTCTTGACTGTCTCCAATACATACTATTCAGTGCATTCCACTTAAATGTTCTTCTTATGAATTCTTACTGACTTTGGTAACATACTTAACATTTACACAAAATGGAATAAGTCATTTGTTGTCGTTGTTCAGTCACTAAGTCATTCGTATCCAACTCTTTGCAACCCCATGGACTGCATGCCAGGCTGCCCTATCCTTCACTATCTCTTGGAGTTTGCTTATATTCATGTCCATTGAGTCAGCGATACTGTTTAACTATCTCACCCTCTGCTGCCCCCTTCTCTTCCTGCCCTCAATCTTTCCCAGCCTCAGGGTCTTTTCCAGTGAGCCGGCTCTTCGCATCAGGTGGCCAGAGTATTGGAGCTTCAGTTTCAGGTTCAGTCATTCCAATGAATATTCAGGGCTGATTTTCTTTAGGATTGGCTGGTTTGATCTCCTTGCAGTCCAAGGGACTCTCAAGAGTCTTCTCTAGCACCACAGTTCAGAAGCATTCCTCAGCCCTCAGCCTTATTTATGATCCAGCTCTCACATCTGTATATGACTACTGGAAAAACCCATAGCTTTGACTGTATGGACCTCCAACCTTAAATTGCCTTGGAGGCCATGTTTTCCAGCTGCAGCTGCTGCTGCTAGGTCACTTCTGTTGTGTCCGACTCTGTGTGACTCCATAAACGGCAGCCTACCAGGCTCCACCATCCCTGGGATTCTCCAGGCAAGAACACTAGAGTGGGTTGTCATTTCCTTCTCCAATGCGTGAAAGTGAAAAGTGAAAGTGAAGTCGTGTCCGACTCTTCAAGACCCCATGTACTGCAGCCTACCAGGCTCCTCCGTCCATGGGGTTTTCTAGGCAACAGTACTGGAGTGGGGTGCCAAGAGAGAAGGGATAATCTTCCCACCCCAGCTGAGTGAGACCACCTCTGTGGCTGAACACACATTCTCACCTGACCGAAGGACTAAGCAGTACCCAGGGGCAAATACCCTCAGCTGCTACTCTGGCCCACAGTAAGTGCTTAATATGTTGTTGTGTGAATGAATGAATAGTCCGTCTCTGAAAAGTACAGGAATGCAGGTTACCTTCTGAAGCCTCTGTGTGCCCTCTGGCTGGAGATGGCCAGGATTGCTATCACATTCCTATATGTAGTCTTTGCCACAGACCCTACCATGCCCAAGAGAAGTCCCTGCCGGGAGGTCAGGAATGGGGGAGCTGTGGCTGTGGGCATCTGGCTGGAACTGGTGAACAGATCCACTCCCAGGAGGTCTATGAGCTCTTCTCTTTTCTTTACAGAAAACCGGCCGATCATGAAGAGCCTGACCCTGCCCGCCCTCTCCCTGCCCATGAAGTTGGTGAGTCTGGAGGAAGCTCAGGCCCGGAGCCTGGCTACTAATCATCCCGCCAGGAAGGAAAGAAGAGAGAATAGCCTGCCCGAGATTGTCCCTCCCATGGGCACCCTCTTCCACACTGTCCTTGAGTTACCAGACAACAAGTAAGTGGCCTTCTTTCAAGTTCTGGGAGATGTTTGGGTGGCGGGGGACAGAGGAGGAAGTGGTTAGAGTTTCGGGGCTATAATGGCAGCATGGTCTGGGGTTGTGATCTGGTTTGGGGGGTAAGGTGGCCTTCCAGAAGAGATGGGAGCTGATGCCACGACATCACCAATGTGCATTCCCTCACTGCCCCAAAGTCTTTGAGACCTTGGTCTCCCACCAGAGATCCCTAGTACTGTGGTGGGGTAGGGCTCATAGGTGTCAAGAATCATAACTAAAATCCCTTATT
This sequence comes from Ovis canadensis, assembly GCF_042477335.2. NCBI lineage: Eukaryota > Metazoa > Chordata > Mammalia > Artiodactyla > Bovidae > Ovis > Ovis canadensis. Next base: position 187,439,461 of record NC_091245.1, read on the forward strand.
TCCTAGCTTAGACAAAATAGCCTTGATGTTTTCAAAAGGAAGGTTGCTAAACAGAAAAATTTGGCTGCCTCCTCCCACCCTTCACCTTCACAGCACATTATAAAAGGCGTGGAGATGGACGGAGGACAAGCTGACAAACCACCACTCTGGCCTGAAAACTCTTGAGGACATGCATCCTGGCTTCTGTTCCTCCTCTGCTACCTGTCAGAGCCCTCCCTTCCCTCCAAAAACAAAACAAACACCGTTTTTACTCGTGTCTTTCCTCACTTCTCCTTTTCATTTCTTCTGTTGTAACCCTGGTCTCCACACATTCCTCGTTTATGGAAGCAAGAGTCCTAAATTCTAGGCAGACAGTAGGTGGAGGAGCAGGAAGGCAATCTTTTCACTGAGGAGTATCATCCTTGCTGTTTGGTCAGTGAAAGGAGGTGTGAAAGCAGACCCTGCAGGCCTCTTGTCAGTGTCCTGCACATGAAGGCACGGCTGTTTCCCTCTGGGGAGGGAGAGCGTGCTGGGTGCCTGGGAAGGGTGACTGGATCTCACCTGGCAGGAAACGCTCCATTTCCTGGAGGGCACAGATGGCTCTGCCCCTCCCTCCAAATCCCTGGAGGATGATACTTTCATCCAGGGATCAGGAAGAAGGATACCTCTGAAGGACAATCAAGTATACCTTCCCTGTGCTGTCAACCACACCTGGGGTGCACGATGCCTCAAGGTATAGGCGATACTGTAAAATCTACCCCAAGGCCAAGTGCTTGACAACATTAGGCTAGATACGACAGAGACCACGAAGCACTGCAGGTCTATCCCTGATGGCAGAAGCACGTGTTCTGTGGAGAAGAGGTCCTCTGTGGAGCCCACAGGTGCCAGGGTTTCATCCCAGAACTTTATGAAATATAATGGCTAGGCCAGCCAGAGCCCGGCAAGGCCTCTGTGGTGACCTCTGGTGGCAGCAGGTCCTCTGGGCCCTGTCTGAGTTCAGTTCAGTTCAGTCACTCAGTCGTGTCTGACTCTTTGTGACCCCATGGACTGCAGCACGCCAGGCCTCCCTGGCCATCACCAACTCCGGAGTTCACTCAAACTCATGTCCATTGAGTCGGTGATGCCATCCAGCCATCTCATCCTCTGTCGTCCCCTTCTCTTCCCACCTTCAATCTTTCCCAGCATCAGGGTCTTTTCAAATGAGTCAGCTCTTCACATCAAGTGGCCAAAGTATTGGAGTTTCAGCTTCAGCATCAGTCCTTCCAATGAATATTCAGGACTGATTTCCATTAGGATGGATGGGTTGGATCTCTTTGCTGTCCAAGGGACTCTCAAGAGTCTTCTCCAACACCTCACTTCAAAAGCATTGGTTCTTTGATGCTTAGCTTTCTTTCTAGTCCAACTCTCACATCCATGCATGCCCATTGGAAAAACTATAGCCTTGACTAGACAGACCTTTGTTGGCAAAATAATGTTTCTGCTTTTTAATATGCTATCTAGATTGGTCATAACTTTCCTTCCAAGGAGTAAGCGTCTTTTAATTCCATGGCTGCAGTCAACATCTGCAGTGATTTTGGAGCCCAGAAAAATAAAGTCAGCCACTGTTTGCACTGTTTCCCCGTCTATTTGCCATGAAGTGATGGGACTGGATGCCATGATCTTAGTTTTCTGAATGCTGAGTTTTAAGCCAACTTTTTCACTCTCCTCTTTCACTTTCATCTGAGGCTCTTTAGTTCTTTGCTTTCTTCCATAAGGATGGTGTCATCTGCCTATCTGAGGTTATTGATATTTCTCCCAGCAATCTTGATTTCAGATTGTGCTTCATTCTGCCCAGCATTTCTCATGATGTACTCTGCATATAAGTTAAATAAGCAGGGTGACAGTATACAGCCTTGACGTACTCCTTTCCCAATTTGAAACCAGTCTGTTGTCCCATGTCCAGTTCTAACTGTTGCTTCCTGACCTGCATACAGATTTCTCAGGAGGCAGGTCAGGTGGTCTGTTATTCCCATCTCTTGAAGAATTTTCCACAGTTTTTTGTGATCCACATAGTCAAAGGCTTTGGCATAGTCAATAAAGCAGATGTAGATGTTTTTCTGGAACTCTCTTGCATTTCCAATGATCCAATGGATGATGGCAATTTGATCTCTGGTTCCTCTGCCTTTTCTAAATCCAGCTTGAACATCTGGAAGTTCATGGTTCATGTACTGTTGAAGCCTGGCTTGGAGAATTTTAAGTATTACTTTGCTAGTGTGTGAGATGAGTGCAATTGTGTGGTAGTTTGAACATTCTTTGGCATTGCCTTTCTTTGAGATTGGAATGACAACTGACCTCTTCCAGTCCTGTGGTCACTGCTGAGTTTTCCAAATTTGCTGGCATATTGAGTGCAGCACTTTCACAGCATCATTTTTAGGATTTGAAATAGCTCAAGTGGAATTCCATCACCTCCACTAGCTTTGTTCATAGTGATGCTTCCTAAGGCCCACGTGACTTCACATTCCAGGATGTCTGGCTCTAGGTTAAGCATCACACCGTTGTGATTATCTGGGCTATGAAGATCTTTTTTGTACAGTTCTTCTGTGTAGTCTTGCCACTTCTTCTTAATATCTTCTGCTTCTGTTAGGTCCATACAATTTCTGTCCTTTATTGAGCCCATCTTTGCATGAAATGGTCCCTTGGTATCTCTAATTTTCTTGAAGAGATCTCTAGTCTTTCCTTTTTTTTTAAGTCTTTCCTATTCTATTGTTTTCCTCTGTTTCTTTGCATTGATCATTGAGGAAGGCTTTCTTATCTCTTCTTGCTATTCTTTGGAACTCTGCATTCAAATGGGCATATCTTTCCTTTTCTCCTTTGCCTTTTGCTTCTCTTCTTTTCACTGCTATTTGTAAGGCCTCCTCAGACAACCATTTTGCCTTTTTGCATTTCTTTTCCTTGGGCATGGTCTTGCTCCCTGCCTCCTGAACAATGTCACGAACCTCCCTCTGTAATTCTTCAGGCACTCTGTCTATCAGATCTTATCCCTTGAATCTATTTCTCACTTCTGCTGTATAACCGTAAGGGATTTGCTTTAGGTCATACCTGAATGGTGTAGTGGTTTTCCCTACATTCTTCAATTTAAGTCTAGCACTCAACTATCCCTGCTTCATCAGGGAAATGAGAGACAAAGCCAGAGACACAGTGGCCACCCTCTGTGTTTCTCTGCAGTGACCACTGACCACACCCAGCAGTCTGCAGCTCTCCCAGGCCAGGCTCTCTTCCAAGTTGCTTTCTCATCCACCCCCTGTCCAGCCCACTGAAGTCTCCCTAGCCTTCTCCTCACCTGTGTATGTCCCAGAAGTGTGGCTGCAGGGCAGGGAGCATAAAAGGACTGAGGTCTCTGGCCTTTAGTGTTTACTCCTGTAAGAAATAGATGTCTTTAAAAACCCAGGAGGAAAGTGTTCATCAGAATTTCTACCAGAATTCCCAGAACTGTGGTTGCTTGTGACCTCTGAGTCTCCCACCAACCCCTGCCTCTGTTTGCCCCCAACCCCTGCTTTTAATGGGCTTCCCTCGTGGCTCAAATGGTAAAGAATCTGCCTTCAGGCCTGGGTTCAGTCCCTGGGTCAGGAAGATCCCCTGGAGGAGGAAATGGCAACCCACTCCAGTATTCTGGCCTGGAGAATTCCATGGCCTGAGAAACCTGGTGGGCTACAGTCCATGGGGTGACAAAGAGTCAGACACGATTAAGCCACTTTCACTTTCCTGCTTTTAATAGCACATCTGAAAAATGTGGTCCTTCACTCTGACTCATGAAAACCTGGCTTGGTCATCAAGGGCATCCTTGGACAGGGTGAGAGTCAGGCTCAGCTTGGATTTTTTAAAAGAATTTCGTGCCATGTCAGAGTTGTTCATAACTAAGAACATGTTTGGGATATTCCTTTGATAGTTCAGAGTCCCATTGAAATGGCTAGTTATCCAACTTACCCCCTGTGGCTTGGCTCTTTTAGAAGAAAGCTCTCCAGTAAATCCAAGAAGTGGAAATCAATATTTAACCTGGGACGTTCTGGATCAGACTCCAAATCAAAGCTGAGTAGAAACGGGAGTGTATTTGTGAGAGGACAGAGGCTCTCAGGTAAGAATCAACAATGGTTATGTTCATAAGAGAGATATAGATATATATTTTTAGTTCTGTTTCTTCAGTCTTTGGTTTGGGTCAAGCTCACCAATTCTAGAAGAGAAACTTATAAATTAGCTGAAGAGCCTTTTTTGTTTCTTCCTAAGTTTATCTATTTGTTTTTGGCGGCACTGGGTCTTCTTTGCCACGCGGGCTTTTCTCTGTTGCAGCGAGCAGATGCTGCTCTTCGTTGCAGTGCACTGGCTGTTCATTGCAGGGGCTGCTTTTGTTTCGGAGCACTAGCTCTAGGTGTGAGGGCGTCAGTAGTTGTGGCACGTGGGCTTTAGAGCATAAGCTCAGTAGTTGTGGCGCATGGGCCTCATTGCTCTTGAGGCGTGTGGGGTCTTCCCAGAGCAGGGATGGAACGCCTGTCCCCTGCCTTGACAGGTGGATTCCCAACCACTGGACCACCTTGGAAGTCCTGTTTTTTTTGTTTGTTTGTTTTTTAATTATTTTGGATTTACAAAAATTTTTCAAAAATAGTACACAGAGAATCCATATACCCGTCATGCAGCTTCCCCCAAAGCTAATGTATTAAATAACTGTAATACAATGATCAAAACCATAATGTTAATATCAGTGTAATACTGCTAAATAGTTTACAGATGTTATTTGTATTTGGCCTTTTGTCCTACTAATGTCCAGGCCCCACGGAGCCAGGATCTAGTCAAGGAACCCACATTGCATTTAGATTTCATGCTTCCTTAATTTTCCAACCTAGGCAGCTCCTCTCAACCTAGGCAGCTCCTCCGTCTTTCTGACTTTGACACTTTGGAAGAGTTTTGGCCATTTATTTTGTAGAATATACCTCAGTTTGGGATTGTCTGATGTTTCCTCATGGTTAGATTGAGGTTACAAATGCTGTGCCTGTCACAGTGTGTCATATCAGAGGGCCCATGAGGTCAGTGTTTTATTGTTGGTGATGTCAACCTTGATCACTTGGTTAAAGTGCCGTCTACAAGGTTTGTTCCTGTGAAGGTACTATTTTTTTCCTTTGCAATTAATAAATGTCTTGTGGGAGATACTTTTAGACCATGCAAATATTCTTTTCCTCATGATACTTTCATCCATGAATTTTAATATCCATCAGTGGTTCTTGTCTATAACAGTTCTAACTATGGTATTTACCATATGGTAATTTTCCACTTCCATCATTCTTTCTACGTTTATTAATGAACTTTACTGTAAGGAAGATCTGACATTTAAATAAGGATGCTGCCCTGTGGGAGTTATATCTGAGTAGTAAGTAGAACTGATGCAGAAGGGAACCAAGGGAACCACTATAAAATGGGGAATATAATCAATCAAGCTGAATATTGTATCAGAAAGGGAAGGCCAAAGAAATTTGCCACAGTGGCATTCAGTGTTACAGACTGAAAGCATGATTTTTTAAAAAATGAGAGCAATAGTTATGAAACAAGTAGTAAAAGGTAAACATTCAAATGCAATGAGCAAACCTTGATTGAATCTTAGTTTGTAAAAATAAAAAAGACTACAGGGCTTCCTGGGTTGTCCAGTGGTTAAGAATCCACCTGCTAATGCAGGGAACATGAGTTTGATCCCTGGTCCAGGAAGATCACACATGCTGCAGAGCAGCTAACCTGTGCGCCACAGCTACTAAAGCCCACACTCTGGAGCACGTGCTCGGCAACGAGGGAAGCCACCATAGTGCGAGGCCTCCACACTGCAGTGAAGAGTGGCCCCTGCTCGCCAAAACTAGAGGAGATCCACAAGCAGCAATGAAGACCCAGTGCAGCTAACAATAAATAAATAAAAATTTTTTACAAAAGATAATTTTGAGGATAAATAGGCTAGATTTTAGATGATATTGAAAATAGTAAATTTTCATAGTTTGCTGGTGCTTAAGAGGCATATGCTAAAGTTAAGTATTTAAAGATGAAGTGTCAAAATACTGAGACTCACTTTCAAATGATTCTGCAAAATTTAAGTATGTAGGTAGATAAATAGATTAGAAATAGATGAACCAAACATATGGCAAAATATGAACCTAGATGGTAGGTTTAGAGGTCTTCAGTGGTTCTGAATGTTTGAAATTCTTAACAATAAAGGTTTGGGGGGAAAAAAACTAATGTCTGTAGAGGAAATTGAGAGAATATCTTTAAGAACCTTCCCCAGCACTGGTTATAACTGTGTGCCAAGGATCATAAAGCACAGATGTTAGAAGTCATCACGTTGTCCTACTGGAGTAATGGGGATTTCACCAGGTATAGTGGGTGTAGTGGTTTAGGCTGTGTGTGTGCTCAGTTGTGTCCGACTCCTTGGACCCCATGGACTGTAGCCCGCCACGCTCCTCTGTCCATGGAATTTTCCAGGCAAGAATACTGGAGCAAATTGCCATTTCCTACTTCAAGGGGTCTTCCCAAACCAGAGATTGAACCCACATCTGCGTCTCCTGCATTGGCAGGTAGATTCTTTACCATTGCACCACCTGGGAAGCTTGGTTTCAGCTTCAAGTAAGAGCAAATCCAACTCTACTGGCTTATGCAAGGAGGTAACTTATTGGGACACCCAGATGTAGGAAAAGCTTCAGGGACGATTTAGTCCAATGGCTGTGTTTCCATTTCTCCATGTTTTCCTCAGCTATGCCTTCCTCTGAGGGTCAGCTTTATCCTCAGACTGGCTCCCTTTGCAGCAACAAAGTGGGTATAGTATTAAGAGTTCTAGGTTTTACCTTTGACTATCATTATGACCAGAAGGAGAAAGAACATCATTTCTGGTAGCTTGCTTCTTGGTGCAGGGACCCTTTTTTCCCAGAACCTCCGCATTAAGTGTCTGTCGCCCTCCCCAATCCCCACAATAGTAGCCTTCACTTAGTCACATGGGTCGATCGTTACGGCCGGGAGAGTGCTGTGTGTTGACCAGCCTAGGACTGGATTCCTGAACCAATCACGGGCATGAGGAATGCCATTATGCCTGTTGGGTGAGGAATGAGGTACACCCAAGCTGGACAGGGCTCCAGAGAAGGGGAAGGAAATGGATTCTGGGCACCCATCTGTAATATCCATTATATGGGGGAAAATGTATTTCACAAAACGGCAAGATAGCCAGGTGAAGAGGACAGGTCGCCGTAGTTATGGGAGGCCAGATACAAGTCAGAAGTTAGGATTCTCAAAGGAGAATTTAAGGGGTATACCTGGCAAGAAACTCCTGATCTAATAATAGATTTGCTGAAGCACATCAGAGAGAACTTCAGTTACAGAATTAGTGCCACAATGTAAGAGGTTCACCAAGTACCAAAAAGTTAAAAGAACAAAACAATTGAATAAAAATAGAATAAGTGATTTGCTTTGATTGTGACTTAGGAAGATTTCCACCCCCGTGTGGTTTTCGAAAGGAAGAAGCTCCAGGTGCTGGATCAAACAGTGGTAAATTCATAGAATGTACAGGACGTCCCTGGCCGCTCCTCAGCAAGGCTGCACCTCAGAGTCACCCACAGGATGTGGTTCACACCCACAGCAGCTCTGCATCAGGAGGACTGTGATAAAGTCAGAGTATTGGTAACTTTTTAAAAGCTCCCCAGGAGATTCCAATATGCAGCCAGAGTTGAAAACCACTGCTATCTCATGAACAAGCTGGTCAGAAATAGTTCATCAAAATGGCTGGCTTTTGATGGGGTACAGAGGTGCAATTAAAGAACCATCGGTGTCAATATAAATAGCTCTCTGTGACCTTGACTATTGCCTGAGCGGCCATGTTTCACTAGAAGAGTGTTGTTGAAACCCTAGAAATTAAAGACTGGGTGGGGGAGGGTAGGGGGTGGTCATAACCCTGTAATAGCCTCATTATTTGTTGAAATATACTTGTGAAAAAAGGAAAGCAGTGGATTAACATATTTAAATAATTTTTAAATCTTTTTTTTAAGTTTTATAATTAAGAACATTTTAAAAGTTGATTTACCATGTTTATAGTACTGGAGTTTTTTGTGGGGAGGGGGTGCAGGTGAAGGGATGTTTAACCATGTTTAGAAAATGGAACAGAAATAGGAGATACTAAAGAGCAATATTGCATAGGAACCTGGAATGTTAGGTCCATGAATCAAGGTAAATTAGAAGTGGTCAAATAGGAGATGGCAAGAGTGAACTAAAATGGACTGGAATGGGTGAATTTAATTCAGATTATCATTATATCTACTACTGTGGGCAAGAATCCCTTAGAAGAAATGGAGTAGCCCTCATAGTCAGCAAAAGAGTCTGAAATGCAGTACTTGGGTGCAATCTCAAAAACGACAGAATGATCTCTGTTTGTTTCCAAGGCAAACCATTCAATATCACAGTCTCTATGCCCCAACCAGTACTGCTGAAGAAGCTGAAGTTGAACAGTTCTTTGAAGACCTATAAGACCTTCTAGAACTAATATCTAAAAAAGATGTTCTTTTCATCAGAGGGGACTGGAATGTAAAAGTCGGAAGTCAAGAGATACCTGGAGTAACAGGCAACTTTGACCTTGGAGTGCAAAATGAATCGGGGAAAAGGCTAACAGAGTTTTACCAAAAGAACGTACTGGTCATAGCAAACACCCTCTTCCAACAACACAAGAGAAGACTCTACACATGGACATCACCAGATTTTCAATACCAAAATCAGATTGATTATATTCTTTGCAACCAAAGATGGAGAAGCTCTATACAGTCAGTGAAAAGACCAGGAGCTTATTGTGGCTCAGATCATGAACTCCTATTCAGACCTAAATTGAAGAAAGTAGGGAAAACCACTACACCATTCAGGTATGACCTCCATACGGCAAATCCTTTACGTTTGTACAGTGGAAGTGACAATAGATTCAAGGGATTAGATCTGATAGACAGAGTGCCTGAAGAATTATGGGCAGAGGTTCCTGACATTATACAGGAGGCAGGGATCAAGACCATCCCTAAGGAAAAGAAATGCAAAAAGGCAAAATGGTTGTCGGAGGAGGCCTTACAAATAGCTGAGAAAAGAAGAGAAGCTAAAGGCAAATGAGAAAAGGAAAGATACATTCATCTGAATGCAGAGTTCCAAAGAATAGCATGGAGAGATAAGAAAGCCTTCCTCAGTGATCAATGCAAAGAAATAGAGGAAAACAATAGAATGGGAAAGACTAGTGATCTCTTTAAGAAAATTAGAGATACCAAGGGAAATTTCATGCAAAGATGGGCTCAATAAAGGACAGAAATGGTATGGACCTAAGAGAAGCAGAAGATATTAAGAAGAAGTGGCAAGACTACACAGAACTATACAAAAAGATCGTCATGATCCTAATAACCACGATGGTGTGATCACTCACCTAGAGCCAGATATCCTGGAATGTGAAGTCACGTGGGCCTTAGGAAGCATCACTATGAGCAAAGCTAGTGGAGATGATGGAATTCCAATTGAGCTATTTCAAATTCTAAAAGATGATGCTGTGAAAGTGCTGCACTCTACATGCCAGCAAATTTGGAAAACTCAGCAGTGGCCACAGGACTGGAAAAGGTCAGTTGTTATTCCAATCCCAAAGAAAGGCAATGTCAAAGAATGTTCAAACTACCACACAATTTCACTCATCTCACAATTTCACTCATCTCACACTAGCAAAGTAATACTTAAAATTCCCCAAGCAAAGCTTCAACAATATGTGAACAATATGTGAACTTCCAGATGCACAAGCTGGATTTAGAAAAGGCAAAGGAACCAGAGATTAAACTGCCCACATGCTTTGGATCATAGGAAAAGCAAGACAGTTCCATCTACTTCTGCTTTATTGACTATGCCAAAGCCTTTGACTATGTGGATCATAACAAACTGTGGAAAATTCTTCAAGAGATGGGAATAACAGACCACCTGACCTGCCTCCTGAGAAATCTGTATGCAGGTCAGGAAGCAACAGTTAGAACTGGACATGGGACAACAGACTGGTTCCAAATTGGGAAAGGAGTACATCAAGGCTGTATATTGTCACCCTGCTTATTTAACTTATATGCAGAGTATATAATATTTCATATATAATATGAAATGCTGGGCTGAATGAAGCACAAGCTGAAATCAAGACTGCCGGAAGAAATACAAATAAGCTGCTACCCAGAAGACACCACCCTATGGCAGAAACTGAAGAGGAACTAGAGAGCCTCTTGATGAAAGTGAAAGAGGAGAGAGAAAAAGCTGGCTTAAAACTCAACATTCAAAAAACAAAGATCATGGCATCTGGTCCCATCACTTCATGGCAAATAGATGGGGAAACAAGGGAAACAGTGACAGACTATTTTTTGGACTCCAAAATCACTGCAGATGGTGACTGCAGCCATGAAATTAAAAGGCATTTGCTCCTTGGAAGAAAAGCTGTGACCAACCTAGACAGCATATTAAAAAGTAGAGACATTACTTTTCCAGCAAAGATCTGTCTAGTCAAGGCTATGGTTTTTCCAGTAGTCATGTATGGGTGTGAGAGCTGGACCATAAAGAAAGCTGAGCGCTGAAGAATTGATGCTTTTGAACTGTGGTGTTAGAGACAACTCTTTGAGAGTCCCTTGGAGTGCAAGGAGATCCAACTAGTCCATCCTAAAGGAAATCAGTCCTGAATATTCACTAGAACAACTGATGCTGAAGTTGAAACTCCAATACTTTGGCCTAATGTGAAGAACTGACTCACTGGAAAAGACCCTAATGCTGGGAAAAATTGAAGGCAGGAGGAGAAGGGGATGACAGAGGATGAGATGGTTGGATGGCATCACCAACTCGATGGACATGAGTTTAAGCAAGCTCTGGGAGTTGGTGATGGACAGGGAAGCCTTGCGTGGTGTAGTCCTTGGGGTCACAAAGAGTTGGACACAACTGAGCAACTGAACTGAGCTGACTGAAAGGGTAAGAAAAACTTGGGTACTGACTGAATGGAGATGCATAAACTCTGAAGTCTCCCAGACACATGTGTACTGGAATTTGTGTCAATATATTATCAAACAGGAAGATTCTAGGGAACCCTCTAAAGTGAACTCCTTTGAGCAGGGAAATAAAGCCACAGAGATCATCTAAGAGAGGGAACTCAAGGACCCAAAGAAAACGGGTGAATGCATTTCCATGAGGCCAAGGTCCCAGGCAGAAAAAAATAATCTAAACACAGTTAGCCAGACTTTCCTGGTGGTCCAGTGGTTAAGAATCCACCTGCCAATGAAAGGGGCATGGATTCAATCCCTGGTTTGGGAAGATCCCACTTGCCGCAGAGCAGCTAAGCCTGTGTGCTTAGAGCCTGTTCTCTCCAACAAGAGAAGCCATGCAATGAGAAGCCTGCACACTGCAATGAAGACCTAGCTCAGCCAAAAAGAAAGAAGTAAATAAAGCAAAACAAACAAACAGAGCCCTTCCCTGAAAGACCAGGGGAATTCAGGTCTTTGAATGAATAAATCAATATCTACAGTTAGGCCTTCATATCTGCATATGTGGGACGTATGGGTAGACAAGGCTGATTGTAGTTCACCTTTTATATAAGGAGCTTGAACATCCAGTGGATTATGGTATCTCTGGGGGTCCTGGAACCAATCCTCTGCAAATACTGAGGGACACCTGTATCGTCATAGGCCACAGAGCCTTGAGTGCTTAGCCACTGTCCAGACAAGGAGCCAGGGAATTGTTGGAGACTGTTCCCTTCTGTGTCCACTGGGGCCACAAGGAGCTTCATTGTCAGACAGAGGGTCCCACAGGAAAGGTGGACACTGATGGCCCTGCAGCCAGAACTGTTGTCTGTTCTCTCTGGCACTCAGGGTCACCAGGCAAAATTTTGTCGCCAAATACATGTTTGGAGATCTCCGGGTGGTCTCGTGGTTAGGATTCGGCACTTTCACTGTCATGGCTGGAGTTCAATCCCTGGTCAGGGAACTGAGGATCCTGCAAGCTACATATGTGCTTGTGCTTAGTCACTCAGTCATGTCTGACTCCCCATGGACTGTAGCCCGCCAGACTTCTCTGTCCATGGGGATTCTCCAGGCAAGAATACTGGAGTGGGTTGCCATGCCCTCCTCCAGGGGATCTTCCCAACCCATGGATCTAACCCAGGTCTCCCACGTTGCAGGCAGATTCTTTACCAGCTGAGCTACCAGAGAAGCTACTGTGCAAACTGTATAGTGTAGCCAAAGGGAAAAATGAATACATGAATGAAAGGAGGCTGGCCAGGCAAGATTTTTTGTTTGTTTCTAAAAATGGCAACCCACTCCAGTATTCTTGCCTGGAGAATCCCATGGACAGAGGAGTCTGGAGAGCTACAGTCCACGGGGTCGCAAAGAGTCAGACACGACTGAGCAACTTCACTGCACTTCAAATATCTGTTTACTTGGCTGCGTTGAATCTTGGTTGTTGTGGCACACAGGCTCTTTGTTGCAGCAAGCAGGCTTCATTGCCCCACAGCATATGGATCTTAGTTCCCCTACCAAGGATCGAACCCATGTCTCCTACATTTGATGGTGGATTCTTAACCACTGGACCACCAGGGAAGTCCCAATGGCCAGCAGTTTTAGAAGTCATTTTGTAAACTTGTGGAAATAGTCGATCTTCCAAGGATGAGAATTCTGCTTACTCCTGAAAGGAAGGAGGTGGAAGGCAGTCTTGGCATCACCACTGCTAAGTCTTCCAGAGCCCAGTGGGCCCCAGGCAGAGAAGCTCCGAGCCTGGGAGGCTAAGGGGTTAATTCAGAGCCTCTCAAAAGAAGCAGGATATGGACCAAGAAGGGAAAAAGGAATTTTGAAAGAGGAATTAAACAAGTGTGAGTTAGGACCCAACTGGGGCTAGGGCAACTCTGAGTGCTTCTTTTAGAACCATCTCCTGGGTTCTCCCTTGTTGCTGAGCCCTGGTTTATCTTGAATACCATCAACAACAATAAACAATAAACAATAATGACTTCTTCAGCATTTACTTGATTCTAGATTAATACAACCTACTTTATATGCATTACTCCTTTCATCCTCATAACAGCTCTACTTTTCTTCCTTTTCATGTCAAAAAAATGAAAGTTCAAAAAGGTAAGCTGCTTATCTGAGGCCAACAGTGGGAGAATTGGGAGTCAAAGTCAGATATGTCTGGATCCAAAGTTACCTTAAAGCCACTTCTAAAGAGTTACTTTAGAAGCCCTGGCCAGCTTCTAAATTGCCCTCTCTCCCATCCTAGCAAGTTTGACCTGGAAGGAACTACCTTCTAGCCAGTTTGGCTTTCTGAAAAGAGATGATTTTGTGAAACTGCTTATGCCTATACATGGACTAATAAATTTTCACACTCTTCTGAAAACCTCCTTAAGTGGCTTACAAAGATGCATAGAGTCCTTCAGGCTCATAGTAGGTGCTCCAAAAAGGTTTGGTTGGGATCTGCTCCAGGATGAGGTTGGTGGGTGAGAGCTTTAGGGGAGCAAGAAGCAGAGGTGCTTGTGGGAGAAGGGTGACCCACAGGGAAAAGGTGACTCCTTAGAGACAGAGGGGAAAGTTCCCTGGGCCCTCTTACCTGTTGTACTAAATTTCTGGTTGTTGCGCAATGTGGCTACAGTCAAGAATCCTGCTGCCTGGCCCATCATCTAGGAGGCGTTAGCTGGAGCCCCATGGGTTCTACCCTATGGATGAATCTTTGAATCTTTTCTGTAAAGTAAAATTGAGTTCAGGACTCCTCACTGGCTCAGAGCTTTGTGACAAAATTGTAATCTACCTTTATCTGTAAAATGTTAATAAACCTTTGATCTATAATTACCCTATTTTTATAAGGTCAGTCCCCTAAAGAAAATGAGAACATCTGAGGTGGCATGGAGAATGTTTTCCAACGGGGAAATTTATAAATACTTGAAAATTTTCCCAAAGAAATTTCTCTTTTGTACCTACAGTCTGACCTATTGTTCTGAACACTTCCTCCGAAAGTGCATTCACCAGGGATGTTCTTTTCTTTTGTCTTTAGTGGAAAAGGCTACCATCCGACCAGCTAAAAGCATGGACTCACTGTGCTCGGTGCCTGTGGAAGGTAAGATCTCACAGCTGGCTTGGGAACTGGGGATCACAGCTGGAGGAGTGGTGCCCCCACACAGGACTTGCTTCATCAACCCCAGAAGCCGCTCGTCTCCAGTCTAGCTCACACGCAATCCCCCAGGCCCAGATTCCTCCCTGACCCTGAACTTCAGATGCCGGCATAGCCCCTTCTCCCAGAGGCCTGTTTCTCCAGCCTTCCTCCAACCGTAGCTGGAGACAACAGCCTCTTTACATTCCATCCTGAAGCAGATAATAGATCAACACCTGAAAACTAAGGCAGAAGTGGCTCCCTCTTGGGGCATAAAGAAGAGTTTTGAGTTTCTGTGTTTCCATAGGCACTGGCTTCATTGTGTTTGTCAATTCAGGATTCTGAGTTGGGAGATTGCTTCCTTTGTTCATTAATAAGCACCGACGGCACCAGCCTGGCGCACGGCTGGTCCTCACTTACTGAGTAGATGGCACACAGCCGCACGACGCCCGTCACCAAAGCAGCACCTCACCACGGTGGTTCTTACAGCTTCAGCCTTAAGAGGCTGACGTGCTTGCCCTCACTTCTGTGTCTGTTAACCAACAAGCTGACAAGCATTTTTGTAGTTAGCAAGCATTGCTACAGCTTGCAAGACCAGGGCTTCCCTAGCAGCAGGAAGCTTAAACTCCCCCATACTTAAACCATAACTTTCCAGTCCCTTGAATACAAGATATTTTGCTCTTTGCTAAATGAGGCAGCCTGAAACAAAACAGAAAATCTTTAGAAACGACTTCCAAAAAATAATTCTAAACTTGTAAAATATTCCATGAGGTCTTTTTAAGTGGACACGATCCTTTTAGCATTTTCTCACCTTTATATTCATCAGTTTACTTGGTTCTGAAGCCTTTTGGGGGCAGTTCTTGCCCAGTTTTGCAGAATTTAATGTTTCAAAAGCTAGGTCACCACTTCCGTGGGCTTTGGGGAAGTTATCTCACCTCTCAAGTCTCGTTTCCTCATGTGTTCAGGGAGATAATTACACTTCTCCTACAGAGCGTTTTTAAGAATTTTAAATCCAATGTTATCTAAGATGTAGCACGTTGTGAGAATTCTTTTCCAGATCCCTGGCAATTCGGTTGCTGTCCCCTCAGCTTCATTATTTCCCATACAGACTTTTCTTTGCCTTCACTTCTAAGTCAGTCAGGAAATCACTCCTCACAGCTGTGCTTTCTAACATTTAGTTAATTTACATTTCTAGTTTCTGAGACTCTGAATCAGCAGGAAGAAGCCTGGGAAAAGGTGGAAAGGTCTAGCTGAGGACAGCATCTCTTTCCTTGCTGGGAAATCTAACCCCTGTCTGGGTCCATCTGCCAGAGAAAACTTAAATAAGTTTTAAAATGAAACAAGACTTTATTATTTTGCCCTTTTTGTCTTCACCTTCATTTTGAGCAAACATCATTTTGTCATCTCCCATCATCTTTTTGGGTTCAATCCCTGGGTTGGGAAGATCCCCTGGAGAAGGAAATGGCAATCCACTCCAGTACTCTTGCCGGGAAAATCCCATGGGCAGAGGAGCCTGGTAGGCTACATGTAGTCCATGGGGTCGCAAAGAGTCAGACACGACTGAGCGACTTTATTTCACTTCATCATCTTTTTATTTTTTCATGATCTACGTTTAATGCTTGGTGGATGACTGTTCCCTTTAGCCATTTCAGCAGTATCTTTCTTTTGGAAACTGCTCTCCCTGCAAAGTTTAACTCAGATACATGTGTTGTTGTTTAGTTGCTCAGTCGTGTCTGACTCTTTTTGACCCCATGGACTGCAGCATGCCAGGCTTCCCTGTCCTTCCCTGTCCCAGAGTTTGCTCAAATTCATGTCCATTGAGTCGGTGATGCCATCCAACTATCTCATCCTCTGTTGTCCCCTTCTCCTCCTGCCCTCCACTTTTCCCAGCATCAGGGTCCTTTTCCAGTGAGTCAGTTCTTCACATCAGGTGGCCAAAGTATTGGAGCTTCAGCTTCAGCAGCAGTCCTTCTGGTGAATATTCAGGGTTGATTTCCTTTAGAATTGACTGGTTTGATCTCCTTGCAGTCCAAGGGACTCTTAAGAGAGTCTTCTCCAGCACACAATTCGAAAGCATCTATTCTTCGACTTTCAGTCTTCTTTATGGTACAACTCTTACATCCATATGTGACCTCTGGAAAAACCATAGGTTTGACTATGATACCTGTGACACAACAGCAGAAGGTTCTATCAAGATATAACAAAATTCTGTGCACGTGTTTCCTCTTGTCAACCAAATGTTATGTACCTGTCTTTATTAGGATAGCTATACCCTTATTGATGAGCTTCCCTGCTGGCTCAGTGGTAAAGAATCTACCTGCCAATGCAGGCAACACAGCTTCCATCCCTGGGTCAGGAAGATCCCCAGCGGAAGGAAATGGCAACCCACAGCAGTATTCTCGTCTGGGAAATCCCTTTGACAGAGAAGCCTGGTGGGCTACAGCCCACGGGTCACTAAAGAGTCGGACACGATTTAGTGACTAAACAACAATAACATACCGTTATTAGCATGCTGTGCCTTTCCAGTCTTGCCAATATTCAAGTATTATGTGCTGGCCCTTCCTGGAAATCTCTGCAGTGAGGCCTGTACTCAAGACTGCTGACCAAGTTTGTTTGCTTTTTCACTAGGGAAAGAAACCAAAGGAAATTTCAGTCGAACCGTCACCACTGGTGGATTTTTCATCCCAGCAGCGAAAATGCACTCGACTAGCACTGGCAGCTCCTGTGACCTCAGCAAGCAGGAGGGTGAATGGGGCCAGGAGGGGATGCCGGCAGGGGCGGAGGGTGGCTTTGATGTGAGCGGAGACCGAAGCCAGCTGCAGGGGGCTCAGGCCCGGGCCCCACCTGAGCAGCTGAAGGTGTTCCGACCCATCGAAGATCCTGAGAGTGAGCAAACAGCCCCAAAGATGCTGGGCATGTTCTACACCTCAAACGACAGCCCCAGCAGATCTGTCTTCACCAGCAGCCTATTCCAAATGGAGCCTTCTCCCCGTCACCAGCGCAAGGCCCTGAACATTTCCAAGCCCTTTGCTGTGTCTGTGCCACTCCGCGTATCAGCTGTCATCAGCACCAACAGCACCCCATGCAGAACCCCCCCCAAGGAGCTACAGTCTCTTTCCAGCCTGGAAGAGTTTTCTTTCCAGGGCTCAGAGAGTGGAGATTGGCCTGAAGAGGAGAAGCCACTGAGTGCTGAGACTTCTACAGGTAAAAGGGGAGGAGAGGGTCTCTTTCCATTGCAAGAGAGGAAAAACCAGACTTAAACATTGTCTTGTTGCAAGACAGTGTAGTGAAGTGGTTAGAACCATGGACTCTGGAGCCAGACTGCCTGGTTACAAGTCCAGGCTTAGTCATTTTGTTGTACAGTCTTCAACAAGTTTACATAACCACTCCATGCCTCAGCTTCTTGATCTGTAAAATAGGAATATTAATTTCTGAATATTAGTTAATACATGTAAAGCTCTCAGAACAGGGTCTAGTACATAGCAAGTACTATGTAAATGTTACTTGTTATTATTATTTTATTCACTCAACATAGTGAGAAGGAAGGGGAGAGAAGCTCACGGAATGGAATGCAGAGCTGGAATTAGGGATTCAGCTCTTTCAGACACAATCTCTCCATCCACCCATCCCAAATTTCTACCTCATGTCTAACCGGAACATGGCTAGCAGCCTGAGCAATGAGAAGGAGCATCTGCCTCTCAGTTTCCTTGTATGAAACACAGAGAGGACTCTGATTGGGTCTGCTTGGGTCACATGCCCAGCCTTGGGCCAGTCACTTGGCTGGATGAATAGGAGTCTAAGATTGGCCAAGCTTGAGTCTCTGGGCCCTGTCTGGAGTGAGAACCAACAACATACTGTGAGCAACACAAAAGGGAAATAATGAGAACCTCAGAGGAAAGGATGACTGAGAGACAAACCAACAGATTCTTATTGTGGTTTAAGAATATTTCTATTTCAATTAATATTAGCTTTTTCTGATTAGTTATCATGATGTCAGGCACTGTCCTAAGGGTTCTGCATTTATCTCATTTTTCCTCAACTCCTTGAGGTTATTATATAGTTACTATTATCCCTGTTTGCTAAGAGAAGAATTTGTCAACTTGCCTGAGGGCTCCTAGCAAGGACATATAAAAGTCAGGATTTTAATCCAGACTTTTAAAAAAATCCAAGCATTCTGCCATGCTCCCTCTCCTGTTTGCTGCGGGCTGTAGGGTTACAAAGATTCTTAAAACGCAATCTCTTCCCCCCAGCAAGCTCACAGGCTAGGAAGGGAAACTGAAACCCTGCACCCTCCTGCAGCACAGAGTCAACTGGTAGAAGTAGCCTAACACCCTCCTTGGGCCTTTTTTTTTTTCTTTTTTGAGACTTTATTTTTTAAATTGAAGTATAGTTGATTTATAGTGTTGTATTCATTTTTGCTGTACAGCAAAGTGGTTCAGTTATACATACATATACATTTTTAATATTCTTTCCCATTAAAGTTTGTCATAGGATGTTGAATATGGTTATCTGTGCTATACAGTGGGACCTTGTTGTTTGGCCATTCCACATATGAAAGTTTACGTCTATCAACCCCATCCTCCCGAAACCCCTCCCACTTGCAGGCGCAAGTCTGTTCTCTGTGCCCACGAGTCTGTTTCTGTCTTGCAGATAGGTTCATTTGTTTCATATTTTAAAGGGTTTTTTTTGACATGGACCATTTTTAAAGTCTTTATTGAATTGTTACAATATTGTTTCTTTTTTATGTTTTGGTTTTTTGGCCACAAGGCATGTGGGATCTTAGTTCCCCAACCAGGGATTGAACCTACACCCCCTACCACGCAAGGTGAAGTATTAACCACTGGACTGCCACGGAAGTTTCTATTTGTGTCATATTTTAGTTCCCATATTCAAATAATATCCACATACAAGTGATATCAGATAATATTTGTCTTTCTCTTTCTGACTGACTTCACTTAGGATGATAATCTCTAGTTGCATCCGTGTTGCTGCAAATGGCATTATTTCATTCTATTTTATGGCTGAGTAGTATTCCATTGTTGGAGAAGGCAATGGCACCCCATTCCAGTACTCTTGCCTGGAATATCCCATGGGCGGAGGAGCCTGGTAGGCTGCAGTCCATGGGGTCGCTGAGGGTCGGACACGACTGAGCAACTTCACTTTCACCTTTCACTTTGGTGCATTGGAGAAGGAAATGGTAGCCCACTCCAGTGTTCTTGCCTGGAGAATCCCAGGCGTGGGGGAGCCTGGTGGGCTGCCGTCTGTGGGGTCGCACAGAGTCGGACACGACTGAAGTGACTTAGCAGCAGCAGCAGCAGCATTCCATTGTACATATGTATCACATCTCCTTTATCCATTCATCTGTTGATGGGCGTTAGATTTTTCCACATCTTGGCTATTATGAATAGTGCTGCTATGAATGTAGGGGTGCATGTATCTTTTAATTGTAGTTTTGTCTGGATATATGCTCCATTGGGCTTTTTGAATGAGGGAGCACATAAGTTCCCAAAGTGTTAGGAAAGAGGGGTTCAGAAAAGAGATCAATAGCAGGAAGCAGTCCTCTCAGGAGGATTCCAGAAATCCTTCTCAGAAGTGGTGACATTTGGGCCTTCATTAACGTGTAGGACTTTTTAATGCAGAAGATATGGAAAAGGGAGTTCTGCGCCGAGAGGCCCTGGACCATTATGAGAAGTGTCTAGATTTCGGACCCCAGCTGGAAGGGTCCAGATTTGAGCTTCACCACTTTGGGGCAGCATGAGATCTGGTTGGTATCTCTGAGCCTGTTTCTCTTCTGCAGAGTGGAGATGGCTCCTGTCTCAAGGGCTGGGAGGAGTTCTCCATGGGAGAGTGTTCATGAAATGCCTGCTTAGAGTGTGGCCCTCAGAGGACACTCAGTAAACATTCTCTTCCCCCTTCCCTTCAGGATGGGGCATAGAGGAGTGAAAATTCAGGGGTGTTAAGTGATACCCTATCTGGAGAATGCTCTATGGGCTGGTGTGGGTGGAACAGGGTGAGGGCTAGAAGAGGAAGTGAAACCTTTGAGGAGAAAAGTGTTTCTAAAGGCTTTTATGTGACTGGTTGTCCTTCTTAAAAGAGAGGGCCCCCCCTCAAAGGGGTCTTTGGCAGACAATCTGTTATCTTTTTTTCCCCTCTCTCCTTCCATCTCTCTAAATCAGAATACCCAGTCTGTATCAAATTGGTCTTGGAAAGACACTGGTGGAGGCTTCAGCCTGCTTCCCTGACTGTGACTAGTGGCAGACAGGGCAGAATGAGGGGCGTTATAGGAGGCAGCCATGTGACTCTAGGACCAGTGGCCAGAGGGAGATGCCAAAAGTTTCAGGGACATTGCGGGGTGGGTGGGGGGCTCACCTTTGTCTCTGGTGGGGTTAGGTTAACATCAGTTCTAATTACCTTCTTTTATAATTATTCCAAATGGAGAACTCCACCTTCCTTAATACGTTATTTTTTTATTTCTTCTGTGCAATAGCAATAGTTAAAAAGAATTAAGACAATTTTCCAGGTAACCCGATTCAAAGTTTTAGTCACTCTGCTCAAACCCATTCTTCTACTTTTGGCCAAACTTCTACTTCCATCCCATCTGCCAAACCTCTCATGGCCGTGCTGACCTTCAAGGGAGGCTGAGAAGCGTGGCTGACTGGATGGTCAGGTGCCTAGCTAAACTTGAGTCGCTGAGATGGTTCTACTTCAAAATGAGGAAGAGAAAGGATACTAGGGGACATAAGAAGTCTCTGTCTCCATGGCCACCCACTTCATATATAAAGCATCCCATGCTGGCCATCTGACAATGCCCCTCCTCCTCTTCTGAGCTGCAGAGACTCCTCTACAGCTTACAAGTATCCAGCCACAGCAAGTACTGGACTCCTAGTCCCTTACACGATAGTTTCTTGACATAGGTACTGCCTCTGTGCTAAGAAGCTTAATCCAGGGATGGGCGTCACATACGAGTGGAAAGAAAATGGTAACCTGATGGCTTAGCCCCACACAGGTAATAACAGTGAATGCTGTAGGAAGTGGAGCGGGAGGGCGTGGTCTGGGGAGGCTCCAAAAGATATGTTACTAGGTTAATGTCTTGAAATGGGGAAGGTTTGAGTCTCAGGAAGGACTAGAGCAGGGGAGTACAAGGCTGGTCAAGGCTACTGGGTCTGCTCACTGTCTACCCCAGGGAGTGGGAGGAGAGTGGACATGTGGCTGGGCCAGAGTGAGGAGGGGCTTTGAGCAGGACAGAGAGTGATCTGAACAAGCTCACATGTAATGCAGGCCTTTCTTCCACTCCTCGCTTTAAGAGTCTACAGTCAACAAATGGAAGATCCCGAGCTTTGCAAAAAGAGACACTGGCCAACATCCAACTAAGAGATCTTAGTAAAAGGGGAAGAAAGTATTTTTTTTTTTAATCACTGATGCATTACCCTTTTACCCAGAAGTTTCACTTCCAAGAATTTGTCCTAAATAAGTAGCTGCACAAGCACAAAATGCGTATGTACATCATGGCATTATTTATAATAGCAAAAGACAGGACACAACTCAAATGTCATCTTTAGGAGATGGACTGAATAACTAGGATACATTCCCATTGCTGAATTCCATGGGGTTCATAGCTTTGTGAGGCCTGCACCACTTCCTCAGACTCTTATGCATCTGCAAGGGATAGTTTCTTTGCACACAGATGGTATTCTGTCTCAAGTGTCTGCCTTGTGTTTCTGGTTTTCGCCCTCAGGACTTTTTCTGAAGGGAGACTCTCACCCAGCCCTTGCTCAGGAAGGCCCAGAAGTGTGGAGTTTAACTAAGGCAGCTGTCAACCAGTAGGCGATGGGAGTCAGTGGGCTAATGAGCCTGCTGCCCACCCTTGGTGGAATAACTCTGGGGCACATTTCCTCATGGCTCTTCAGAGGGCCACCAAGGGCTGCATTCTGGTTGCTCTGGTTGTGGTGACCACTTTATTGACATTTCCTCCATCTCTGTCTCACCTCCTCACTCCTGTTCCCAGGGACCACCTTTCAGATAAGCTGCCTGCTGCCAGGACCTTGACTAAGGCTCTGTTTTGAGGGGAACTCAAACTCAGCCACATCCTAAAGAAAGTGAAAGTGAAAGTTGCTCAGTCATACCCATCTCTTTCGTGACCCCATGGGCTATACAGTCCATGGAATTCTCTAGGCCTGAATACTGGAGTGGGTAGTCTTTTACTTCTCCATAGGATCTTCCCAACCCAGGGATCGAACCCAGGTCTCCTGCATTGCCAGTGGATTCTTTACCAGCTGAGCCACAAGGGAAACCCACATCTTAAAGAACAGTCCATTTCGTTATATACTAACATGGCATAGACTTCAAGATAGGTTCTTAAAAAATGCAAAGCAAGAACAGTATAGATCACATGTGTAATATAGATCATATTACACATTTGTATAATAAAGGTGGGGAATAAAAAATAGATGGTACAAGTATCTGCTTATCTATGCAGAAATGAACTATGGCAGAATAAACCAGAAACTAATTAAAATGGTTATCCCTAGGAGACAGTGAGGGTATGGAACAGACTGGAAGCAACACAGGGATGAAAGCTAAACTTTTCTGAGGTCATATAATTTTAACTTTTCAACTCTGTAGTTGTTTTACATATTCAAAAACTAAATTAAATTTCAAAAAAACAAGCCTGCCAAGTGATGGGCAGGAGAAAACAACACTGTTTGTCAGGTCTGAAGTGTTATTCGTTCCGACATCAGGATGCTATTACTGGGTCTGACTGAGCTTCAAGGCCGTCATGTGGTCAGAAGCCTTGAGTTGAGTCACCAGCATAACTAGTGGCAATGAAAAGAATTTGTTCTTAATCAATAAACTTTCCTGAGCAGACTCTATACTAGGTGCTTTGCCTCCCTAATCTTCTTTATCTTCACAACAGCCCTATAGTATATTATTATATGGTATTATGCCATGTACCAAGATTACAAGATTCATTGAGAAACTAACATTTGAACTCAAGCTTCTTTAATTCCAATGCGAATAATATCACTGAGGATCTTCCATATAACCAGCACTATGCAAAGTATGGAGACTTTATCCTACACTGTGGAAACAGCCTTATATGGTGAAACAGGACCTTCTTCATGAAAGGCAGTAGGGGCCAAACATGACATTTGCTGCCTCTGCTCTCCCTCTCTGCTGTTTAAGATCGGAGCTTAATCACTTCAGATGTAAATATATATCCAAGTGAATGTGCAGGTAATCCCTGAGAAGAGTCACATAGGAAGCTGCAGTCATAATCATAATACATCTTTGTAGCTTGGTGTAGATGACAGATTTCTGTGACCTTAGACAGCAAGCAAAAGACTGGATTAGTACCAGGTTTCTCAGCCTCAACACTATTGACATTTTGGACTGGGTAACTGTGGGGGCTTGTCTTATGCTTTGTAGGATATTTAGAAGTGTTCCTGGCTTCCACCCACTAGATGTCAGTGGCCACTTCCCCCACCTGGTTGCAACAACCAGAAGTGTCTCCAGACATTGCCAGATGTCCCCTGGAGAGGGGAGGAGTCCATGGTTCCCAGTTGAAAACAACTGGACTAGATGATCTTCGAGGTCCCTCCCACTTCCAGCAGTCTGAGACTCTGGGATCTGAGGACAGACCATTGATAGGAGAAAAGGGGAAAGAATGTGAGGGAGTAGTGAGCTGGGAGAGTCTGCTCCATCCTTGTGAGGCAGAGCTAGTCCAGGACTGTGGCTGTGCTGGGAACGGCCCCTCTTGACATGGAGTCTCCTTCAGCTGATAACGCTTACCCTCATTGCAGCATCTGTGCCTAAGAAGGCAGCTCTCGAGAGCACCAAGCCAGGACCAGACACGGTGAGAACACTGGAATGCAGCAAAGGCCTTCCCCTGGAGCCAGGCACCCAAGGGGAGGAGAAGAAAACCTCAGAAAGCCCCCTGGGCTCTCAGCAGTCACGTGAATTAGAGAAGAAGCTGGATGCAGAGAAGGTGGTGGAGGAGAGTGGAGAGACCAGCCAGGTGGCAGCCAGTGCTCTGCAGGAGAACCCTGGGGCCAGAGCCGAAGCAGTGTTTCTCCATGAGATGGTAAGGTAGACTCGCTGCCTGGTCCAGTCAGTAGGGTCTTCTTTTTCTCAAGGGCTCTTGGTACAGTTTAAAGTTTTTTGTTGCTGTTTATTTGTTTGAAGAACCAGTTTCTGCCAAAGAGACTTTACGGCACAGCATTCTAATCAGGTCTGGGATTTTTTTCTTTTTTTTCTGCAGTGAACTTTTCAGGGGTCCTGTGGTGATAATAAGTAACCATTCAACTCAAATTCCCTAGGACAAACTCAGCTCTAAATATTTCTGACCTGAAGTCACCATAAATCAGTGATTTTTCCTGGGAATGTGATGACATTCAATCCAGAAAGCAGGACAAAACCTGCTTGTCATGTCCTGGTCCCAAACATAATGCCCACTCATGGGGTCCAGCTCTCTTCTTCCAGGCATTCTGGACAGACAGTTATCTATGCTTGTTTGTAAAAATCTTCTGTAAGATTTTCAGGATCTATTCCTTCCTCCTATGGTTCTGCAGAACTTTAAACATGATGCCAGAGCATACTGAACCTTTTCCACCTTTCAGAGGTGGGATTTTCCAAGGTTCTGGGGGAAGGGATATCATTGCTTAAGCTGAAGTTTGAGGAGGTTTTCCAGGGATACCGAGAGAGGAGTCTCGCATCTGGGAAATAGCTCTGGTGACCTGAGTGTGACCTGGAGGAGTATGCCAGAGGAGAAAAGAACTTTGCCTTTTAAGTAGCTTTCAGGAACTTGGTCTCTGGGATGGGTATGAAAGGCCTGTGAGCTAAAAGTTAGGGCAGTGCAGGGCCACCACAGTGGCCTCTGGAGGGCTGATTAAGGGTTCCTGTAAAGTATGTTTATAGAAAGAGAAAGATGCAAAGATTTTTTTGGGGATTGAACTCTGGGAGGGATAAAGTATGAATGACATTGCTTTGAGATGCAGATGAAGTTTATGCTAGGAGAACCAGGCTGGATTCATGAGAACAAGTAAAAGCAGCAATTCACTCATTCATTTAAAAACATGTATTAAATACCTATATTGTGTGGGACACAATGCTGAGCACTTGGATCCCTACGGTGTACAAGATGATCACCATCTCTGTCTTCTTGGAGCTGACAGCTTAATAGATAAAAAGATCACGGACCAAGTCTTTTCTAGGATGCTATGGAAGTATGGCTTCTGTGGGAGCATGTCACAGGAGGGCCCAATGTAGGCAGAGGGAGGAGGGGGCTCATGGGGGTCAGGGAAGGCGTGTCTGAAGAATAGATATTTCTGTTCAGAACTTAAGCTAGGAGAAAGGGGTAGGGGAGCAGAACAGGGAGGGAGAGACTCCCAGGCAGAAAGAGTAAGATGTGCGATGAATCTGAAATGGGAAAGAGCACAGAACATTCAAGGAACAAGAACAAGGCTGGAGAATGGGAACATGGACTAGAGAAAGTGAGGCTCAGAGCAAAGCGTGGGTCACGTCATGCAGGGTTGCTTGGAACGGATTTGGAGCTCAACCTAAGGGCAATGGAAACTCTTCTGATTTGCTCAGAATTTTATAGTTTAAAAAAGAACAACTATTTTATTATTATTTATTTTTTGGTGTGGCACCTGGGCTTTCCCTAATCATTGTGAGTGGGGGCTACTCTTCACTATGGCTTCTCATTGTGGTGGCATCTCTTTTTGTGACGCACAGGCTCTAGGCATAGGGGCCTTGGTAGTTGCGGCACTTGGGCTCAGTAGCTATGGCACACAGGTGTTAGTTGCCCATGGCCTGTGGAATCTTCCCACACCAGGAACTGAACCCATGTCCCCTGCATTGGCAGGTGGATTCTTAACCACTGTACCACCAGGGAAGTCCCATTTTGCTATTTTTCATTCTTTTTTCTTTTAATATGTATCATATCTTTTTCCCATGTGAAATATGTATTTCTTCAGTAGTAAGAAAGGATTGGTTTTATAGGGCAACAATGAACAGGGATTAAGTGCTTATGTTCTGGTGTAGACTAACGTAGATTTCAATCCTGATCTGCTGCTGTGTGACTTTGGCAAAATGTTGAATCTGTTTGAACATAGGTTGCCTCATCGCCAAAATGGGAGTAATTACAGTAGCATTTATCTTTTAGGGTTCTTGGGACAATTAAGAAAGCACGTTTAAGGTGTGTTGTGGTGCACCGTAAGCATTAACAAACATCCTCAGTTACCGTTAGTGCCGTGTCCTTTGTGTGCTGGGGTAGTGCAGCCGTAGTGCAGTCCCTTCTCTCCCTGGGAAACCGTGCCCAGTGTCTTTGGCTCTAAAGTAATCAGTTTCTTGATGTTTTTCAGGATGAAGATGATCTGGTCAATGCCCTGATCTGGTCTGAGATTCAACAGGAGCTGAAAATTATTGAATCTGAGGAGGAACTCTCCTTGGCACCACCTGCGCTAAAGATCAGCCCAACTCAGACTATTGTTGAATCTAGTCCGGGGCCCTTTGCTTCCCCGGAGCCCCCTGGGAGCTCCACCCCAGCTCAAGTCTCCGCCCCTCTGGAGGAGTGGACTAAGAATCCAACCAATCAGAGTACACTGGGCACTTCCACAGCAGCCAATAGAGAAAAGCTGGAGACAGCCAGCATCCTCCCTAGATCTGAGCCAGAGCCCGAAAAGGGCCAGCGCCCAGACCCTGCCAGCCTGACTCCTCTGGAAATAGTTCCATTGGAGAAGTCGTCTTCACAAGCAAGGATGGAAGTGGGAGCCCCAGGGAATCTGTCTCCTCTGCTCCCACCTGCTGCTCCCCCTCCAACACCTTTAGAGGAGGAACCTCGAGTCCAGCTATTGAAGAGTGGCCCCGAGAGAGAAGATTCATCTGGAAATTTGAGAACCAATCCATATGCAGACCAACTGAAGTCCAAAGGCAGCCCTGGGATCCCCAGTCTTTGTCTGGGAGACCAGGCCTCTTCAGAAGAAAGTGAAAAGCAAAATTCGAAGAGTGTTGCTCCTGAGCACAAAGGCTCTAGTTTTCCTAGCCCAACCAGGGAGGCCGAGATTTCCCCACAGGGAGAGGAGGACGCAGCCCACTCAGTGCAGGAGCCCTCAGACTGCGATGACGACGACACTGTGACAGACATTGCCCAGCACGGCCTGGAGATGGTGGAGCCCGGCGAGGAGCCCCAGTGGGTGACGAGTCCCCTGCACTCACCCACCCTTAAAGATGCACAAGAGACCCAGATGCAGGGCCCCCAGGGCCACCGACTAGAAAAGAGGCTTTCTCACAGGCCCAGCCTTCGCCAGAGCCATTCTCTAGATGGCAAGACCATGGTTAAGAGCCAGTGGACTCTCAAGAGTTCCTCCTCCAGCAGCTGTGCTGACCTTGAAGCAGAGAGGAATTCCAACCCCCTGCAGCCCTTGGCACCCAGGAGTGAGATTACTGGGTGGGATGAGAAAGCCATGAGGTCCTTTCAAGAGCTCTCTGGCCTGAAAAGGACAGAGGTTCCTCCTAAGCAGAAGGCGCCTGGTGGTTTACAGCCCGCATCAGCAGAATCCAGCCCTGTAGGTCTAGCAGAAGGAAAGGAACTGGGGACACACGAGGGGCCACACAACCCTCGAGTTGAGCCTGGTGGTGATCCTGAGCCAGACAGCAGCAAGGAGAACTCACCTGGTGTGCAGGACCACACCTCACCTGGAGAGCATCCCCCTAAGTTCCAGCGCAAGAGCAGTGAGGGTGGGGCCCCAAAGGGGAAAAATAGGCCTTCGTCTCTCAACTTGGACTCCACCGTTCCCATCACTGACCTCTTCCGGTTTGAGAATGCAGCCTCATTTGGGTCACCTGAAGTGCACCTCTCTGAGCCAGGAGACCCAAAGGTCACATGGCTGACCTCGTCTCATGGTAAAGTAGACCCCTGGAGGGTTTACTCCCAGGACTCTCCGGACCTGGACATGGTTGCTCACGCCCTGACGGGCCGCCGTAACTCAGCTCCTGTGAGTGTGTCAGCTGTGAGAACCTCCTTCATGGTTAAAATGTGCCAGGCCAGGGCAGTCCCAGTCATCCCACCCAAGATTCAGTACACTCAGATCCCACAGCCCCTGCCCTCTCAGAGCTCAGAGGAGAGTGGGGCTCAGCCCCTGGAGAGGAACCAAGAGGAAGCTGGCTCCACTGGTGGGACCTCTCAGAAACTTACCAAAGATGATTCTCTCTCCTTCTTGGAAAGCCCCAGGGAAGAAAAGCCAAAGCAAGATACAGGAGCCATTGAGTCCTTGCCAGTGGGTACCACTGCACCTCACGTGTGCGAGGGCCCCGCCCTTTCTCCA
Organism: Ovis canadensis; assembly: GCF_042477335.2. Classification (NCBI taxonomy): domain Eukaryota; kingdom Metazoa; phylum Chordata; class Mammalia; order Artiodactyla; family Bovidae; genus Ovis; species Ovis canadensis. The sequence goes on from NC_091245.1 coordinate 187,467,906, forward strand.
GAACCAGGTCTGGCCAACCTGCTGCCCACTCAGGAGGCACTAGCGCAGTGCAGAAAGCGCACATCAGAGACAGAGCCATCTGGGGACAACCTTCTTTCTTCAAAAATAGAGCGCTCATCAGGGGGTTCTAAGCCTTTCCATAGGTCTAGACCAGGAAGACCTCAGAGCCTAATCTTATTCAGTCCTCCTTTCCCCATTATGGACCACCCACCTCCCTCATCGACAGGGACAGATTCCAAGGTCCTGCTGTCCCCTATCAGAAGTCCCACCCAGACAATTTCCCCTGGCCTGCTTTGCGGGGAGTTGGCAGAAAACACATGGGTCACACCAGAAGGGGTTACACTTAGGAATAAAATGACCATCCCTAAGAATGGCCAGAGACTAGAGACCTCAACAAGCTGTTTTTACCAGCCCCAGCGGAGATCAGTGATTCTGGATGGAAGAAGTGGAAGGCAAATAGAATGACATCAGTTCGCCTGCTGATACCTGAGAAAATGTCATGATTCATCTGGAAGTTATTACAAAGGCTCCTTGCCTATATTCCAGGCAGAGGTTATCCAAGTTTGGGCTTATTTTAGCTCTTCTTCTCTTTCTTTAGCCTTTTGACCATTTATTAATTAGGCCATTTGCCACACGCGAGGTCAGGAGAAGGACAAGAGATGACATTTAAATAAGCCTACTTGAGCAGGCAGGGAAGGATCAGGTGAGGGAAAAGGATGAAATGCTGGCCTCCATTGATATGTGGGGCTTAAACACGTTGCATCGCTCCCCCATTGCCATTATCTAGTGCTGTTAAGAGGTGGATGTGAGAATGTCTTGTGAAAGAGAAACCCTTTGCCTGTGTTGACAAGTGTTGCTATTGAGGTTTGAAGGCCTCCTATTTACTTCATGCTTTTTAATGCTTTTTAAAGCATGTGTTCTTTTAGACAAGTTTTCTGATAAGCTTTGTAAAAGTGTACTATCCAGAGTAGAAGCAGGTTTGGAAATGCAAACTAACGTACACTTTGATATCCAAGTGGGTGGATTTACCCATGCTTTCCCTGAACCCCTGCAGACCTGTCCCAGATGGCTCCATACACCAGCATAGAAAATCAGAATGTATTCTCCAGAGCAGACTCTGAGACTAGTGCAATTCAAGAAGACTTTCTGGGTCTGGCTTTTATTAATTTGGGACTCCACTGTCCTGCCTCTGACTTATAAATTCAGTAGTGGGGGAGGGTGGGAGCTGAGCTGAGGGTTACCTCAGTGAAATGTGCTGAATCTTCACTTAGGTGTGTGATAGTGAAGTGATCTGCTCTCCTTCCAATGTCTGAGTTCATGAATAGGACGTCATCATAGAGAAAAGCCTCACACATAGGCAGAACTCCACTCTTAACTTGCAGTGCTTAAATCAGTGGGACATGTGTAAAAAACACCTCTAGCTCAGCTTCACTCTCTTTCCTCAGCTGGGATCTGAGTATAGAAGATAAGGAGGGAATCCTAGGAGGAGAGAAAAGGACCCATGCAGGGCGGGCATCATTCCCGCTTGATCAGAGCTGCGCTTCTTGATGCCTTCCTTCCTCGTTGTCTCTCCGTCGCTGAACAGCAGCTTTGAGGCACTCCTCCCCTTTCCATAGTCCTCCTCAACCACCACCCACCCCAGGTGCTCAGACTTGCTCTTCTCCTGCCTGTATGCAAGCGGAAGCAATAAACCAATCTGATTTTAGTTATTTAGAATGTCAAGTGGTTCTTTCCAACTGTAAAGAGAAAGGAGGATTAACATAACCTGCTGACAGATTTTTGGTGCTTTTTCCAAAAAGGGCTTCTTCACAGGAGCCCTGCTCAAGGCAAAACCCATCAAGGTATCAACACTTTCAGACCTTTGAGGACAACTATCTTGTTTGAGAAACAAAGTATAGGACCTATTTTTAGCCCTGTGCACCTCTTCTCAGGTTCAAGGCTGGCTGAACTCTGTCCAGAAGCTCAGTCCTTGCACATATTTCTCTGAAGAGCTAGCAGCACCTCTGGGCTGACCTCACAACTGAGGCTGGTACTGGGCTGGCTTAGGGGCTGAACTGAAGTTACCTCCTCTAGTGAGAAATTGGAAGCTGACGTCCTGCAACAGTTACGTATTGCTCTTTCTCCTCTACCTGATAAGCCTTACTGTGTTTTGAAACCTTGTCCTATACCTTTTAAATCAGTATCTATGGCAGAGATAACTGGCAGGCCAGCCGAAGAGCTCTGCTCTCAGAGGGCACTGAGTGAGCAAGGGGAAGAGTTAATAGGCCTTTGGTCTGTGTTTTTTGCATCCTCATTGGGTGAGCAAGGTATCAGACCAACAGCCAGTGAGATGTAAACCCATAAGAAAAGTCCTTCAAGCAAAGCATTCCCCCCCTAGGCAAGCAAGGTGAAGGAGTATAGTGGTGTCAGATGAGAAGGGCCACATTCAGATTTGAGAAGGACATTTCTGCCTTATCAAATGTGGCTGGTAGGCGGTAGGTCAGTCTCAGTACACCGTGCTATCTATGTTTGGATCAAGATCATGTTCCAGTTAGTAGGTGAGAGAAGGAGGGAACTGCGCTTTTCTTCACCATCAGAACTCTGAGCCGAGTAACTAGTTTATGATGATTTTAAATTTTTGTTTGTAACCCTTAGAGGATATATTTTAATTTGGGGATAGACTGAGAAGTCACCATCAGCAAGTGAGTTCAACTTGAGGCACCCATGTAGATTTATTAAATGACTGCCATGTTGCTTAGATTCTGACATCTTTCATTTGTAGCGTCTTCAGGGGTTTTTTATGTGTGGATGTCATTATGAAATAACAACTGAAGATACTCCCTACTCTGAGCTTTCCTGGCTAATCAATCTAGAAGGCCTTGGAAGCTGACTCACCTTCTTGGTCAATGTCCTGTTGCTAAAGTGTGGACCTCTCCATCTTCATAGGCTTCCTGGGGCAAGCCTGGCACTGATGACATTCCATTGCATGACAGGGAAAACTCATTACATTCATACTCCCTTGAAATTGTTCCCCCCAAATCTGAGATTACCTATTTGGATATACACTTGGGACTGAAAAATAAACCCCTCTGAGAATGGCTGGATGGAAATTAGACTGCCTGCTTCTATCCAGGGGAAGGAAGAGAAGAGGTGCTGCTGTTGATAGGAGGATCTACACGGTGCCCTAGATAGGGCTACAGAAACAGATTCTCAAAGGGCTATTGGTCCTCAGTATGGGGGTAGCTCAAATTCAACTATTGGTCCTCAACATGGGGGTGGCTGATTTAAAACTTGAATTTAAAGTGAAAAACATGCATATTCTAATGTTTCTTTCGGTGTTAATGGCTGCTTAAGAGGATGATAACCTATATTTTGGCAAAATGGCCCTCACAAGCCAACCTTTTCCCCTTGACTTTTTTGCCAAAATGTACCAGGTAGAAGGAATGTGCCTTTTATTCTCTCCTTCAAATGGACTATGAAGAGGCCTGACCAAAAACCCCATTAAGACACTGTTAGCCTAATCTAAGCCTTAAAATTCAAAATATTGGCCAAGGCAAAATTCTGTATTCTGGGGAGATTAAAAATGTAAACATCATCCTCAACAGACAATATTTGGCAAGATCTTAGTAATATTTGGGCACTTAAGAACTCTGAAATTCTTGAAGAATCTAATGAAAAGAGGGAAAAGGATGGTAGCAAATGAAATGGCCTATAAGCAACCAGTAGCAAGATTTAGACCCATTAAGTCACCAAATGAAAGCAGAAGGGGGAAACAAGTAGCGACTTAGCATCTTGTAATATGATTGCTAATAGTGTGCAAGTTACCCACTGACTTTAATCAAATTAAACAAATTACAAATCCAGTAGAAGGTACTAGGAAGACATTCAGGTGTTGAGAATTTTGCTTTGATCAATTGACACAATTACAGTGATGACTAAGAATAAATAATTCTGAGGTTTTGTGTGGTCTTAATTAGTTTGGCTGTGAAGTCCTCTTGGATCTTTGCAAATGAACCAGGTAACATTAGGGTTCCATACTCCTTGAGAAGGGGTTTTAGACACTTCCATTCATCACAAAATGGGTTAACTCCTGTTGGTGATGAAGTCATAGGCCCAAGATATATTGTTACTTTCATGTCTAATGTTTAACACATGGTAATAACATTTGCCTCAAGTTGGGTGGAGCAGTCATTTGTCTACACAGGCCTGTTCTGCCTGAAAAGCTGTTGGGAAACTTGGGATTCATTTGTCTGGGATTGTAATGGGAGAGGTTCAGGGAAGGTCCATTTCTCCCCCCAGGGACTGATTAGAGTCATGTTCTTCCATGTATTATCTGATGACAACGTGAATCTTGGGGTTAAGTGTTGCCAGGAGTGTGATCTTAGGCATCTCCAGCAGGAAGATCAGTTCAAAATGTGGAATGACAAAGAATGTGTCCTCCTTTGTCAACACCTTCCTAATAAAGGTAGAAGAGGGAGCAAGCACCTTTCCAAGCATGGAGAGAAATGGGAGATGGTGGAAGCATGATGGCTTAAGAGCAGGGTCATTCCAGATGGTGTAAACTTGGGGCCACCACTGATTTGACTGACACACAGTAAAATCTAGTAGCACTGCAGTTTATGAGCAATACAGGGATCACTTCTAGGAGGATGGAGGGTGTAGTTAAATACAAGAAACCCATGAAATACAGAGTCATGTGTTTTACTGGATGAATCACAATGCTTTGCATTAACTTAATGCCGTAGTACTTCCTGGCTTATAATTCTGTAAGGTGAAGCACTTTCTCAAAGGAGTCTATCAGAAAGCCACATGATTTCAGCTGTTTGTTGAGCTTGATAAATGTTTCCAAAGATATAATCAAAATGTTTTTCTATTGATTAAAGAAGCATAAATATTAAACCTATCCATAGAGACATTTAAGTGTAATTAAAAGATTGTTATGCTTTAAAGTGTACTCTAATAAATGATATATAATGCTCCTGATGGCACTATGAACTAGAGGACATGGGTCATCATCTCCATCAATAATAGGAAAAGTGGATTATATGCCTTCTGGCTCATTGTTCTAGTTTGTTTTGTTTGGTTTTTTTTTATTACTTCAAGGTTTGGCCTCCTCAAGTCAAAAATCCTGATGATTTGCTTCAGTAAAATTTTCTTGCTTTTGTTATCTTGCATTTTAATAACTGTCAAATATTTACAACTTCACTCTCTTACTGTTGCAGTCATACATGTCACCCGAGATACCCAGCATAAATCAATGGATGTTATAATGAAAAATGAGAAGAAAAGTTTATTCTCAGAACTCCACAGCTTTAGGAGTTACGTGGATCTACCTACAGAAACGTGGACTCACATTCAAGTTTTTCTGTTACTTGAGTTAGGGAGGACTATTTGTTCTGAAGGAAAAGCAAAAGTTTGCTCTCCTGGCATATATTACTTCAGAAAGGGGTTGCAGGGAGCGGGGAAAGGCACTCAGTGAGTTTAAATGTCAGGCCTTAAAAAATATGATACTGCCTAGGCTCACAACTTGGTGATATGTGCAGTGAAAAGTAGTTACCAAGAGGATTAAAATTCAAGCATTTTGGCAATATCCTATTTAGAACTTTACACGTCAGGCCTGCTCCTCTTCCTTCATTACTGTTATAAATGCCTTTTTTTCTTACGCACTCCCAGATCCCCACACTCCTGCTTCTCCCTCCTGAGTAAGCCCGCCACCCTTCCCCATCTCCAGTCTGGCATCAGCAGTTCCCCTCACTCCTAATCTTTCCTCCAGTTCCTCAGGGTCCTCTCCTCCTTGCAGTCTCTTCACTGAATGCTGCCTCCACTTCTTTGACTTCAATAAAACCTTGACATTCACCTGAGGACAATTTTTTCTCTGCCCATTTCTCCCACATGACACAGACAAGGAAAAGCCCAGAAAATCTATCATTTCCCACTCCTGCTTCTGCACCATTTCTTCCCATCGCATACAAAAGTCTCACTACTAGAATTTATGGCATCCAGCTATCTTAATTTTTCCATTCTTTGTGGCCCTGATGTAATCCATGTCCCAGATTTCCAGTCTTTGGTACCAGGCTCCATTTCCTTTCTACCTCATGTCCCATCATCATCCTGGATGACTTCAACGTTCCTGAGGAAAGTTTGCCACAACTGCTTACAGCTTTTGCCTCAACTGTTGCTTCCACAGTTACACATCAGGCAACTTCATAAGACAGAAGTCTGTGATCTTAAACCCCCATATTCTTTTCTCAGAACTTCTATCTCTGCTTCTACTTGCTCAAGATCACGCATGCCTGCCCCAGCCTTCCTCTATCTGATGGCCATTACCCCCACCAGGCTTCATCCTTCGCCTTTCCAGACCCCAAGTACATCCTTACATCATCTCAGTTATTCTCGTGACTTCCTTGGCCACTCATCCTTCAGCTATACCTGCATGGCAGACCTCCAAACCAGAGCCAGGACTCTTACCACCCAACTTCTCTACTCTTTTACTGTGTCTATTGAGTTCAACTAGAGAAAATAATAAAACCATGATGAAAGCCATTGTACATTTATGGTTTATCACCTCAGCAGTGGCCTCATTCTCAAAACTCACACAGTATTCCAGATGGACCACTCCTTCCAAAACCTAACGGCTTCTTACTTCACAAGTTTATACAGCCTTCCCTGATAGCTCAGTTGGTAAAAAGAATCCACCTGCAATGCAGGAGACCCCGGTTTGATTCCTGGGTTGGGAAGATCCGCTGGAGAAAGGATAGGCCACCCACTCCAGTATTCTTGGGCTTCCCTTGTGGCTCACCTGATAAAGAATCTGCCCGCAATGTGGGAGACCGGGGTTCGATTCCTGGGTTGGGAAGATCCCCTGGAGAAGGGAAAGGTTACCCACTCCAGTATTCTGGCCTGGAGAATTCCATGGACTCTATAGTAGGGTCACAGAGTCAGACTCGACTGAGTGACTTTCCTAAGTTTATGCTTAAGATATGTTTCCTCCACCTCACACAATGCTTGTCTCTTTATTCCTGTGTGTACCTAAACTCCTGAGAGGAAGCACTCCACCCTCGTGCTCCATTAAATTTCTCTTGCTAAAGTTACCAGTGGTATCCCACCAAAGCCAAGCCAATTCTTGCCTTACCTCATACTGGATACTGTAATCATGACTCTCTGGAACCTCTTGATTCATCTTGTCTCTTACTCATCTTATTCCATTCCCTTTGATTCACTTGAAAGCGTCCTCTTCCCCAAATATTGTTATTCATCAGAATTCTGTCCTCTTTTCACACCACATACTTTCCCTACATTACTGTATTCATGTCCAAAGCTTTTTCTATCACCCAGTAGTGGTGACATCCCACCCTCACTTTTCCTGTTTTCTCTTACATGGACTTTGGCTAACTGATCTCCCTGCTTTAAGTCTCACATCCCCCCATTCTCCAAGCTTAGCCTGTGTACAGCTGCCAGTTATCTAAGATAGTGGTTTTCACCAAAAGCCCCTGGAGGGTGTGTTCAAACAGACTGTTGTATTCATCCAGAGTTTTGGCTTGATAATTTCCATTTCTAACAAGTTCCCAGGTAGGTGATCCTTATGCTGCTGGTCCAGAAATTACACTTCCAGAACCCTTGACCTGAGAACTCTTTGGGTCATCCTAAGTCCTCAGCTTAAAAATCTCTCATTAATGAATTATCTTGTGCTTGTGAAAAGTGTTTATTACTGGGATTCACCCTCAAGATCCTTAGTAGATCTGATGCAGCCCAAGAATCACTCCTTTGACAATCTGTGACCTAAAAGATAATAAAAACCTGAACCACTTAATGTGGAATTCAAGTTCCTCTGCAATCTATTCCTTGCCTAGCTCTTTAGCATTACTGACTCTTCCTTAAAATCTGAGTTTTTGTATATACTGTTCACATTGCATTAGCCCTCCCTCCCTCATCTCTGTAGTAAACTAGTGCTCCTTCAAAAGGCGTCACGTGTGACCGATGCAGTGTAGCAGCCCAACACTAGTTCCCCAGCAAAGCTGATCACTTTTCAGCATTCTCTTGCATGTACCTCCTTGACTAAACACCTTTGTGTTGTAACTGACTGACTTCTCTGCCTTCTAGTTAATGCACTCTGAACATCAGCATCTCTAGTACTCAGCAGCATTTAGCACACAGTAATTGCTCAATAAATAGAAATGAGAGGGATTGTGTAGAGGTAACTGATAGGGAGGGAAGGGAAAGCAGCTTAGGAAACATGGAATCACAGTAAACATAACTGAGGAGTTTCCATCATGCTAATGCATGTTACCCACCCTTCTTAACTCAGACACATTTACTCACCTTAAGCCATCCAGACAACTGGTCAAGCATCTTCTCTTTTGCAGTATCCCAAGTTCACCTAACTGACTTATACCATTTTTTCCACATACTACTTCCCAATATTTAACAATTTTTAAAAAGCTATTTAATGGGCATGCATCTCCCCCATCACTAAATAGAGATGGTGTCCTTTCACATGATCCCTAAGAAACAGGATACACAAGTAAGTAGTAATTCTCTCCTGACTGTGACACCTACAAATGTCAGCCGAAATAGGTAGACAAAACTGAAGGGTTTTATTTCTGATGCTGTTGTATCTGGAAGGAGAAGGGGGATAATGTGCAATTCTGTTAGTAAAAATTTATTTGTATTTATTATATTTGCTCATTTGTTTCGCCAGGCTGGCATCTGGTTCTTCTGTGCTACTTCTTTAGAACATAGCCAAGACAAGCCAAACCGGAAGGAGGAATCCTGTCAGCTTTCAAGACCAGCCTATTAATCTCTAACTAGTTACCTGGGTTACTTTACAGTGATAGAACCAATTTGCGGTCACTGTGATGAAACATCTTTGTGCCTCGGCCACCCATTTTACTCTTAGCTGTCAAGTAATCTCATCAAAATGTTAGTCAAAAGAAGCATATCTTGGGATTCCCCCAGTGGTCCAGTGGTTAAGACTCCATCTTCCAATGCAGGGGGTATGAGTTCAATCCCTGGTTGGGAATTAAGATCCCACATGTCGTGCAGTGTGGCCAGAAATAAAATAATACAATTTTAAAAATTAAAAAAAGAAAAGAGTCTAAGTACAGTACACTGAAATGGCAGCTCTGCCACCTTCCCTCACTCCAAGAACCACCATATGTAGGCTGAACCACTTTACAAAAGCAACCAACACACTGGTGGTTATTTTTTCAGTGTACCAATATTGCTCGGGCTTCCCAGGTGGCACTAGTGGTAAACAATGCGCTTGCCAGTGCAGAAGACGTAAGAGACGTCGGTTCAACCCCTGGGTCAGGAAGATGCCCTGGAGGAGAGCATGGCAACTCACCCCAGTATTCTTGCCCGGAGAATCCCATGGACAGAGTTGTCTGGTGGGCTACAGTCCACGGGGTCACAGAGAGTTGGACACGACTGAAGCAACGTAGCACATAGCACACAAACTTGCTCCTCCCTGAGGGACTGTCTCCTTGAGGACGCCTTCCATTGGTGCCACTCCTAGTTCGATTTCCTTATTCTGACTTATTTTCTCTTCACCACACTTATCACTACTAGCTAGCGACATTCTATATGTTCATTTACAGCATATTTCGCACCTCCCATAAGCTCTATGAGGTAGGGCCTTTACTTTTCTTATTCGCTGCTATATCCCCAGTGCCTAAAATAGTGCCTGGTGGTCAACACTTATTTGTTGAATGACTGAATACACTCAGAACGAATTCCAAATAATGTAACTTAAAAAAAAAAGTATATCCATCAAAATTTAAGGAAACAATGGTCACACACAGCAGTCACTTTGGGTAGCTATATACACACCTATTCCTCACAGTGCTGAAACCTGTTGGAACTCTTTCAGAGCCAGTATAGGAATTATCTGATTATTTGTTTTTACTTCATAAGCCATACTGTGTTTCAGCTGTCTTTGCTGACATCTGTTGGGAACTGTTTTCAGAGCCAGTATTAGGAATTATCTGATTATTTGTTTTACTTCATAAGCCATACTGTGTCTCACCAAAAGCTTCACAATGTAAAAAGGTCAAAATGAACATAGAAAACACATGAAAATGTATTTCAGGCTCTCAAGACAAGGCTCAGAAATTTAGTTGACTAGTGACATCAACTAAGTATACCCCCTTTTAAGAAAATGGACTGAAATGGGTTAATACTCAGACATAAAGGTTCTGGAGTATGAAATTAAGAACACACACAGATCAAAACTACTTGAGGATAAAGAGGCAACTTCTCATATTTCCCTTCTACTCATAACTCCAAATATGCCATGGTAGGGGGGTTGCTGCTAGACTGCATCGATTCCTCCAGTTACCTGGGCGTCTTCAACCTGCCAGACCCCAGGCCAGGGGATCTGTGCTCAACTCCTCCCACTGATCCAGTCACACCCAGCTCCTTCATAAGTCGGGACACTCTATCCTGTCCTTAAAAGTATTATTTCAAAACAGCTAACAAGAAAAGGAAAATCTTTTCAAGCAAAAGAAGTGGAAGAACAGGGAAAATGAGCGTAATATCCTGTTTTAGGATAAGAACTTTCACAAAAGTATATTTAAGTGTCATAGGGCAGACAGAATGCTGAGTTCCTACCTCAGAAATGCTTCTTCCCAGTAGTCAACAAAGAGAACCCCACCAGGACTTAAACCCACTCCTGCCCCATGCACTCCAATGCCAGTCAAAAAAACAAAATAAAACAAAAGATAATGAGTACTGTCAGGCAACTCCACGGATCTCTCTGTAACAATAAGGCCAACCAAAGACTAAAGATGAGGAGGACTGGAAGGAAAGCAGACACACAAAAGGTACCATGTCAAGTGATATATGAGATGTGTTCAGAAATGAATGAGTTATTCCAGGGCCATACAAACAAATCAATCTCTTTACTAGAGAGGCGCACCTCTCCTCTGTATATTAGTCAAATATACTAACACATGAAAGATCACATCACCTTGTTTATGGATACATTTAATATCCCTTGCCCTTCCCACCTTTCAAAACATAATAGTATACAAAATATAAAATATCTTAAATATTTATAAAAATCGCAAGAAAAAAATAGAACGTATGAAAATATTTTTATCTGAGTTCTCCCTCATTGTCGAGAGGCAGCTTAGTTTGCCTTGAGTTCATAACTGTTGAGCGGATAGGAGTATGCCCTGCCTAATACTATTCTGTCCCGGAGGAGCTTAAATAAAACATAGTAGTTGCAGAAGAGGATGAGAGCCATGGAAAGTGTGTGGTTCCACTTCTCTGACCGCAGCAAGGAATAGAGCTGGTAGAAGACAACACTGCCCTCAATAAGGATAAGCAGATTTAACAGCCTTAATGGACGATGAAACAGGAACTGTAAGGAAGTTAAAAAGCAAAATGTTATTTCATAGAAAAGATGGCAGTTATTCTCACATTTTTTTCTAAAATCATTTTACAGTTATAGGCTCCTATGTACACTAACAAGTAGATCTGCTTATTGAATGTCAATCAGGCTATTTCTTGCTATACAGATCCAAACCCATTCTTTTTTGCTCAAGGTATAATGAAATACATTTTATTTCAATACCCCTGAGACACAGAAAGGGATTTATCCAAAAGAACTCTTTCTCAAAAAAAAAAAAGTTTTTCCTAGATTATATCTTATCTCAAATATTTTACTTGAGATAACCACTTAAAATGTAACTGCTTAAAAATGTAAAAATCATTGGTTTGTGGGCTGATCTAAGACATAAACACCTACACTAGACAAGTCTGGAGGGAGGGGTGGTGATATAAGTTGAAATATCAATACAGTAATTTCTTAATTTCTTAAACTGTTACCCACCAAGCTGCTTTCTTTTGCCCAGTTTTTCTGGATATTGAGAAGTAGGGTATACAAAGACAGAACATTAAAGAAGGAAGGAAAAATTAGTTAGAATTAAGAGACTAGCTAAACACAGTGCTCCAAGTTCATCACTCTAAGAGGCTGAATCCTAGCTGACTAATAAAAATGTATTATGAATAGAAGACAGTGGTCACAGACTGCAAACTGTGCTAATGGTAATATATCAGATCTAAAGGAATAAGTTAGACCTCAGGGCTCAAGTCTGAGAATAAAGCCAAATAAATCATCACAACAGCTCTGAAAGGTTTAACTGGGTTCTCGGGATTCTTCTGCAGGAGACAGAACATGTTTACCCTGGATTTTATCACATGATCTCCAGTAATACCATGTATAATACTGGCCCAGAATTAACATTCTAAAAAAAAAAAAAATCAAGCAATTTCAGATTCTGTGGCAATTATACCAAATATAATTAAATGTGTAGGTAGGCTATAAACTGAATGAGTAAAAATGTGAGGACAGCCACAGTTACAGGTAGCAGGCCCATTCTAAACTTCGGGGTGCCTTAAGAATCATTTCCGAATATGTAAATAATGCAAATTCCTAGGATTCTTCAGAGATCTGACTCTAAGGGACCCACCCACCACTCTGAGAAGCACTGATTTACTGTTTGGTCACACAAGATCAGTAATAAGTTCCTTAATCTTTCTTCTATGGTTTCCACCTGATTCTTCAGCTGTCCAACACTAGCAGGGAAAATACTTATTTTTCAAGCAGGAAATTTTAATAAATTATCTGGTTACTGTCGGCTTCCAGGGGACCATAATGGCCAACAAATGCTATTAACAGCTGCTAATTCAGCTGGCTGAATGAAATATTCTGTGTAGAAACCAGATGTTTGTGCAGTTATAACCTAAGTCCACTCCTCCATCTTAAGGCAATCCCACAGGAGTCAAAGAGATTGTTACAGTTCCCTCATTCAAAGGCCTTCCACCTCGGCCCACCCACCCCTATCTATAAGCATCCTGCCCTGATGCAAGTTTCCAGTATTTAACGAAAAAGTCCTTAGTGAACACTCGCAGAACCAGAACATCCAAGCACTCTCAAGGAACTGGGAGGGATGAAGGGAGGGAGAAAGGGATTCAAGTATCAAATGAACAAATGAATGAATAAAATCTCCCAATTCTTTCTCAGAATATGATCTCCATTCAAAGGCAATGCACTGCACTTTGGGCATTTTGACTGAAAACAGTTCCCTGCATGGACCTCCTATTCCCCACTCCCATTAATCAGTTTGTCTTTCTTTAATAAATAAATATTTCTCCCTCCTAGAGCCAGAATTTCTGGAAAATTGAAAGATCAAACAGAACATAACCCAAGAAATAAATCGAATGGGACAGAAACTGGCTTTAGTGGGTATCTATTGCTTTTTTCCTTTCAAACTTTTAAGCCTTTTTTCCTTTTAATTCGAAAAAGACCACAGATCATATCATCTGCCTGTGTTTCAAAGGGGAAGTCTAAGTATTTTAAGGAGATGATATACATGAGAAATACCAAAAACTAAAATCATCACATTATTACTATATTAAATGTTGCGTAATGATACATAGATATAATAGGGATACCGCTAAACCAAACTATTACAAAATTAAAGACTGTAAGATGAAAATGGAAGTCTTAAATAATTGTGTACTTCTTTCAAGTAATATTAGACTCAACAAATTCCATTGTAACTAGAGAAACCAGTCAAGCTATTAAAGTTGAGATACTGGCATTTCACCTTCAATCTGTCTTTCAGAAGTATTCCCAAAGGACAGAGGCCATTACAATAGTAAAATAATTACCCTGTATTAATGTCCTGCTGCTGCTGTTGCTAAGTCACTTCCTAGTATGTGCTATACTCTGCGCTAGATGTTTACACACAGAGTGGCCTCCTAACACTCCTAAGCTTATGTTTGAAAAGAAATAAGCGGTACTTGCATAAAAGCGGGCATGGGATACATCTGAAGGCACCGCCACGTTGTAAGGCCCCACGGCTCTATATAAGCATCTGCTGTGTCGCACCAACACCCCTTGAGGCCATATTGTATTTTCTGACCAACTAAAGGAGAAAGAAATGCAATGTTAGCATATTGGCAATTACAGATAAGATAGTGTCTGGCAAAACCAGCTATGTTTCTATGGAAAGGATTAAGTATTCAAGTCTTCATCTGCCTGAATTCTGAAAAGACAGTAACATGGTCAGACTGGAAGGAGTTAGAAAGGATTTATTATAACTTCACTGCTATATTTAAAGAGAAAAGTTAACTGCAAAGTTAACTCAGTGTCAAAGACTTAAGAGGCTCAGGAGAACAAGCAGAAACAAATGTGTAAGGCATCTATGAGCCAGAAAATCAAGTGGACTGTCACCTCAATCCCAAGTGAGCAGAGTCCACTGGTGGAAATGCTAGAGGGACAAACAAGAGGAGAGTGGATGGTAACAAGAAGAGTGGAGAGATTAACACATTATCGAACTAGCGTGACATTTACTGCAGAATTACATCCCACACGCTACAGAAAATCTACTCATTTATCACACATTCCAAGTGCTTCATATTATGAGAAGCAATACAGAGAGACACAAGGTACCAACACACAGACTTTTTACTGCTTTCCTGGTTTATTTTTAGAGAGGTTTCTCTAGGAAAAAGAAGTTACGGAAGAAGCTTCACTCTTTCCAGCACCAACATAATGGAGTTGGGGTGGGGATGGGGGATCTTCAGGTTAAACTTTTTGTAAAAAAATCTTAAGTTAATTCATCTCTTCCTGATTTTGGAAAGGTTAGTTTCCTAGGGTAAGAACTGGGACAGCATTTTAAATATGTTAAAGAAAAAAAAAGTCTAGCACCCTGAAGCTTTCCCAGTTCAGAAAATGTTCCATCAGCCTTGCTCACACTTACCAGCATTAAAGTGAAGACACACCTCATGGCCATGTGCCATCAGGAGCCTGAAGATGTACAGTACTAGCACTGTGCATTGGATTTTCAATTTTTATTGAAATCTGTCCTTTGCCCACAGTCAGGTTTCTTTTCAGCCTGGCCCAATCTCTTTCAGTTCCTGGGCTTGAAGGCCTGTGCTAATCTGTATCAGACATCAAGGCAAATAATTGAAGGGAGCACTCTGAGGGGAAGAGGGGAAGGGAATGTCACCTTTAATTAGGACACCTTTAATTTCCTAATTTAATTAGGAAAGAATTTCTAGGTGATG
The DNA here is from genome assembly GCF_042477335.2 of Ovis canadensis. NCBI lineage: Eukaryota > Metazoa > Chordata > Mammalia > Artiodactyla > Bovidae > Ovis > Ovis canadensis. The sequence goes on from NC_091245.1 coordinate 187,482,963, forward strand.
AAATTTGTGAAATGTTCAAATTATAAAAGGGAGGAAGATGAAGATGGTCCAGGTCTGAGAGAAAGGCATGATGAAGGTCTCAGAAGCAAGACAATAAAAAGATTCTAAAGTCAGTCATTTTGGATCATAGGGACCATGCAGAGAAATGACTGACAGGGGGACACAATGAAAGGAATACTCAGAAAGAACTCAATTAGGGACAGTTTTCATTTGAATATAGGAAAAGCAGAGCAACATTCATTAGTGAGTTTAGGAAAAGAAATGCACAAAGATGCAGGCTAATACAACAACAAAACAAAGAAAAAAAACAAAAATAAATAAACAAAAAATAAAAATGCTGGCTAGGAAAATTACTAGAGCAAATTTACATTTATTAGAGAGAAAAGATGAGAGAAGCAAAGTCCAGCTGCCTAAGACAATTAGCTAGCAGCTATTTGGCTGTGGCAATGAAAACAAGAAGATGAATCTCACAGTCTTCTAAAGAAAATTAAAAATATATCATGAGTCTTTGAATTTGGGCAAACGGTTAAGACTGAAAGAAAACTCCAAGATGATAGTTTGGGAAACAAATTACACACTCTAGAGTGACTGGGCAGTTGAAAGGTAGAAGGCATTTGAGGAGGGACTGGGGATGGTGGTGGAAATGAGTTAATGTTCCCTGCTTTCAGTTTAGAGTGATGACAAGCACCCATGTGGGCAAAAACTAAAAATTAAATGTTCAAAGCCAAGGACAAGAATGACATACAAAGCAAATAAACATGGTCAGCAGCATGTAAAAAGGTGTTAAATGGTTTTATCTTCTAACCCACTTACATGTGCTGTGGAGCATTGCTGTAGGAGCCATGTTCAAGCTTCTGCCACTTGCCCAGGTGAGCAGCTGATTTATGCAGCAAATCACAGTACTTGGATGGCAGCAGCTGTGTGGTGAGCATGACAAAAGCATTGATCCACACCATAATGAGGTGCTCACATGACCAGCGCATGTCATAGTACTGGGTACTCTGGAAGAGATTAGAAGAGAGAGAAATGATCATGTGCCGGTGAGCAAGAAGGCAGGGACGGGTGTGTGTACATACACCCTGCAGACAATGCCACTCTGAGTCACACATGCATTTGCTGTCCTGCTGTCCGTGCAGAAAGTTCAAGAGCAGAGTCCTCCAAAATCCTGCAACCTGACTTTCTGGCCGCATGAGCTAGGGTTGGGAGGGAGAGGCAATGATACTTGAAGTCCTTCCTTTCTAGAAGTGAACGCTCTCTGTGGATGACCACTCCAGCTGCAGACGTGCTGCTCAATGGGTGAAGGAAGGGCACGAAAATGACCCAAAAGATTTTGGGCCCAAGTGACATCCAGACCATTTTTCTCTTCTACCAAAATAAAGTTTAAATAAAGGTTAGATTAAATTCAAGGAAACTCCTGATGCCCATGTTAAGATCAACCATGGTAGGCTGTATTTTACTGAAACTTCAGTCCTCTTAAGCTACCATATACTGATTCTAAGTACAAGTTTATTCTCTCCAGAAACTGGGGGTGGGGGAAATCTAAAAAAAAGAAAGAAAGAAAGAAAGAAAACAAGAGGGGGCCATCACGGGTGCATCACAGATATGGAAATATCTATCCACCAACCAGGTACTGGTGCACTCCAGATGCAGCCGAACTCCACCATCCAGGCTGCCGAAGGGGAGACAGAGAAAAGGGGGATTAAGTAAGAAATACCCAGTTTATGTTATCCACACACAAATCTAGGAAGCACAGAAAAGCACATAAACACTTACCTTCACAAAACACAGGGGAAGAAACGCAACATAGTAGGCACTGAAGAGAGAGTTGAAGAGAACTTCCTTGATCCTGTGGTTGAAATCTGCTTTCAGACATTCCACTTCATTGCGAATGAGGTCAGGAGACAGTGGGCAGCTGTGGGTGGGGATGGGCGTGGCATTATTAAACTGTTCTTTTAGAGACTCCAGCAATAAGGAGAGGAAGTCCTTGGATTTTGCCAAGCCACCCACAGTTGAGGCACTTTCCTCTACTGCCTGGTGCTGAACCACATAGGGAAAGTCTGTGAGAAGGAGATGAGCTCTACTATCTTGGTGGAAACAGCAGAGAGGAACATAAACACCAAACCTGTAGAAAAACAGGAGTATGAAAATGAGATCACAGATACCACCTAATATCAGATCTCATAACTATGTTAGTAAAATAGTCACAATTCTTCAGAATGAACCTAATATAATGGGGACTTGGCTGATGGCAAATTCATTATCTGGGAAGCTCTTTAATTTCTTCCCACAAAGGCAATATATATTCACTGTAGGATAAGAAACTACAAAAAAATCATGACAATTACCTAGAAATCATCATTTTTATAATTTTTACAATTGGGTGCATAGGCTTTATATTTTTTCTATGTTTAGCTTCACACAGTATAAACTGTTTTGTATACTACTGTTTTAACTTTGGGTGTGTGATTTTGTAGCTTGTATGTATGGAGTATTTTCTCGTGTCATTAAATGTTTTTTTTAACAATTCTAAAAGGTACTACAGTGTCCTCATATAGCTATACCATACTTTATCTATTTCTCTCTTGTTAGAAACACACTATTTCTTATTTTCCACTATTGTAATTACCAATGGAGTAAATAATTTCCCACACACATCTTTGTGTACATCTGGTATTTTCTGAAGGGTTGCCTTTTACTTCCAGTTTTCTCTTTTTAGTGACGGGGCTCCCTTGCCTCCCCACAACATCACCCATATCACCACCCTAGTTCCCCTTGGTTATTTTTCTCCACTGAACTGGTAAGATCATGTATTTTACATGTTTATTAGGTTTTTTATTTGGTATTTTTTTCCATTGGTCTAACCTCCCCTTACTACAATGTAAAAAGCTCCAGGAACCAGAGATTTTAGTCTGTTTATTAGTTCACTGCTATATATATCCTTGATACCTATAATAAAGGCTGAAACATAGTAGGCACTAAGTAAATACCTGATAAGATTAATAAAAACAATTCAGAAGTACAACAGATACATTTTTACAGGTAAAATTACTTGGCTAGAGGACTAAAAATTTGTGAGACTTTTCATAACTTCTTATAGTTACTCAAAACTTTGGTTCCTTAAAAACATTTTAAACACTTCCCTAAGTCTTAAGAAACTTCCACATTGTAACCTAGGTCTGTATTATAAATAAAGTGGTCATTTCACTGATATAAATTTAGATATTAAAAATAGCAAATAAAAAGACATCTTATTTAATTATAAATTTTTTTTTTAAATTAACAAATGTCACTTGTTCATAGTTCCCTATAGAGGGAGAGAGGATGAGTTTATTACCAATTAAGAGGATGGTGAGCAGCAGCTCTGGGATCCAAAGTGAATGTGCCCTGGAGCAGCAGAATGGGAGGGGAGTAAACACAAAAGTATCAGGCAAAACTCACTCATGGGCAAAACTGCAAAAGCTAGAGAAGGCTACAAGTTCAACACTGCTGAAACCGCACATGCAGGAGGCGGCGGTGAGAGCTGGGGTGTGTAGTAGATTGCAATGATGGCCCCATTTCTTTGCCCTTCCCAGTAGTTTCACCCACTGTCATGTAACTGCACAGCCCTCCTTCCACGTGTGCTGTGACCCTGCCTGATCTCCGTGCTGGGCTCAACGGTGTGATCTGTTTTGGCCAATGGGATGTCAGCAGACACACTAGGATGAGAAACTTTAAATGGGCTTGTACATTCAGGCTTGTTCTTTTGCCACTCTGTCGGTTTCATGTGACCATGTCCAGAGAAGGGTGCCAGAGCATGAGAGACTCATGGAACAGGGCTTACTTGTCCTAGCTGCCGGAACAGACAGCCATCAATCTCAAACATGTGACTGAACCCAGCTAAGATAAGACTGGGAGAGCCTCTTAACTTCCAGCTGATCCCAACATATGCACAATAAATACACAGAGTGGTATGTATGCTACCACAGCTCTGCGGATGTTTGTTACAGCATCATATGTCAACAGATAACTGATACAGGGTAGCATCAAAGGCTTAGAGCATGGAGAGTCTGGGGAAGTACAAAAATGATTCATTAAAGAATTTTAAAGAGGGTTAGTAAATATATTTAGACATAAAATCTGTTTGAATTACATGCTTATTTCATTCTTTTACAAGGGTATGGACAGCCTCCAAAAATAAGCTTCTTTACATATCTAAAAAGAAATGAAAAAGTTTGCTAGTCATTCTGATGATGGTAATCCTCTTCAGTCTAGCCAAAATATTCATTGATATACCCATATATTAGCCATTCAAGTTAGATATAGGTAATCTTCTAAATGATTCAATCAGATATTGCTGATAGAATAAATAATTTGTTTTCAACTCAAACAGGTGAAATGTTAGTCTAGAAATACAGAAACAACTGATGTAAAATATACACCTTATAAGGAATCTGAATCATGAAAAATGAAGTTTATAACAAGAAAATTCATTCTGTATGAACCAAGTTGATGAGTGCTTTAAATAATTGTTTAAGCATTATAATTAGAACCTTACAGAGTACAACCAATATAAAGACTGTTCCTGCCACAAAGTCAGACTTGGCCACACAGTCTCTGAGTATGTCTTTATTGTACACAGGCACGACACATATAAATTCATGCTTATGTTATAGCATCCTAAATGGTATAAAGCAATGATTCTCAAATTTGAGCTAGCATCAGAATCATCTCGAGAACTTGTCTTAAAAGACAAATCGCTGGGCCATACTTTCTAGAGTTTCTGTTTCAGTTTGGGGTTGATTCTGAGAATTTCTATTTCTAACATATTTCTAGGAGGTAGTGATGCTCTTGTTCTGGGAGCCACATTTTGAGAACTACTGAATTTAGAGTAATGGTTAAGACAATGGCTCTGGAATCAAAAAAACCTGGGTCTTTCTCATTAATTGTCTAACCGTAGGAAAATTTTTCACCTGCTTAATCTGCCTTTACCTATGTCAAAACTTGCTAATTGTCTGCCAATAGCTACTGTTCTGTTCTTCCAAAGCAACAGAAATGTTAGTTGAGATACAGCTTCCCTGCTAAAGATTCAGTTTTCCAGACTCCCTTACAATGTATTCTACTAAGGAAAGTGGAGCAAAAAGATAACAGAAGCTTGAGTCCTGACACCATGGAGCTACTACAACTATCCAACGTAACTTAAATACACACTGTACAGGAGAGAGGAATAAATTTCTAACTTTTTAAAGCCTGTAGTATGTTAGATCTGTTATAGCAGATTAAATATACTACTTCCTGGGTGATTGTAAAGATTTCATGAGGTGATGTTTATAAGCACCACCTAGCCCAACACTTAACACATAATAAGAGTTGAATAAATGATAGCTATCTGTTACATCTAATGAAGGTTTTAGCCAAATGAATACAAATTAAAAAACAATGCAACATATTTAGTCTAATAAGGCAATATCTACAATAAAACACCACAATTCAACCATCAGAATGGCTAAAATTTTTCAAATGGAAAACATCTAATGCCGACAAAACTGTGTAGCTGTCAGACTCTTACAGTACTGGTGAAAGGATAAAATGATACCACTTCTTTGGGAAAAAGTCTGATAGACTCTTATTAAACTAAATATACTCCTACCTTGTGGCCTAGCAATGCCACTCCTACATATAACTCTCCCAAGAGAATGTAAAGGTAGCTTTACAAAAAGAGACTTGTATAAGAATGTGTATAATAGTTTTTTTTTTAAAGAGAAGTCAAAAACTAGAAACAATCCTGATGTCAAACAAGAGGAAAATAAACTGTGATATATTTATGCAATGAACTATTACTGATAATATGTAACCCAAACAAAACTCAAAAACAACATGCTGAGTCAAAGATGGCTTGAAAGTGTACATATTGTACAATTCCGGTTATATGACATTCTAGAACTGGCAACCTAATCTATGGTGGGGGAAAAAAATAATCAAAACAGTGGTTGGCTCTGGGATGCAAAGGGTGGAGTCTGACTGGAAAGGGACATGAAAGAATCTCTGGAGTAATGGTGCCATTCCATACTGGGATGAGGTTTTGATTTACACAGGTATATGCATTTATCAAAACTCAGCAAATGTACACAAGATTTGTGAATTTCACTGTATATGAATTTTATATGGCAAATAAAGCTAATGAAAATCTTCTCCATTGGTACTGCTCAGGAACAATCTTAGTTTGTATCTATTGCCCTAACTGTATTCTAGTTTAGAAAATAAATTATATGGTCACCCTACCCACTGATTTTTTCCAGTTGCCTAAACTTCAGATTTGCATTGAAGAATTTCATTTCCCTCCCTTTTATACCATCATCTGGCATGACCCAAATAATTTCTTAAGACTTACTAATAAAATCGTAAAACTGCAGTACTCACGGGTAGCCAAGGAAAAGGAGATTGAGGACTGAATGGCTTCGGAAGAGATTGACGAGGGTCCAGCAAAGTACCCATCCACACAAAGTAAGTAGCACCAAGCGAGCTGATATCAGAACCACGTAGTGAATCATTGATGATGCACCCGCCTTAGTGGCCTATAAGTTTGGAAGCACCAAAAATAAAAGTTTATAAATGACCTTACTCAAAAGCAATGTGACTCCAGTAAGGACTTAGTAAATTTAGAGGAAGATAAAGTGGGGCGGGGGGAAGGAAAGGAGAAAAACTGCCCATCCTGCCTTATTTTCCTCTTTCTTGAAGATTCAGATCACTCCAGGCAGTTAGCTGTTTCCTCCTTATATTCCCATAGTGCCTTACACAGACCTCCACACAAGTTCTTATGAAACTAATTTATTTACATTGGGGCTTCTCAAAGTATGTTCCATTAACCACACTCATCAGAATCACTGGGGCTGCTCACTGCACATGCAAATTCTTACTTGCTTTCATCATCAGGTATAGGGAATAAACTCACAAGTTAAGGAACCTGTATTTTAACAACCCATCAAGTGATTTTTATATACATAAAAATAGTGAGCCACTACCTTTCACTTTCATGCACTGGAGAAGGAAATGGCAACCCACTCCAGTGTTCTTGCCTGGAGAATCCCAGGGACGGGGGAGCCTGGTGGGCTGCCATCTATGGGGTCGCACAGAGTTGGACATGACTGAAGCGACTTAGCAGCAGGAGCAGCAGCACTTTGACTCCAGACTAGTCGGTAATGGCCTCAACAGCAGCAACAGTGTTTCTATTTTTCTTTGAATCTTCCCCCTAATATGCTTGCTGAATTAATGTTTAATAAATTATGGAAACTTCAAAAATAATGAGATATTCTTTGACAAATCCCTATATAAATAGAAGTTTTTTGTTGTTTTTTTTTTTTTACTTTAGCAAACATGAAAATAATCCATGGTCCTTACTTGTAGATCTTCACATCACAGCTGTTCAAATACTCTTCTCCTGAATCTTTAAAACTGATTAAATATAGTAAGAAACCATAGTTGTCTAAACATGAGGCTCTGCAATGTCATTTTCTTACAAACTGAACCAGGAAGGAGAGAATGAGTGAAATGCAGGGGGAAATATAAGCTCTGGAACAGCAATGTCAGAACTCAGAAAAACAATTCTCTGGAGTCAATAGCACATGGAAAAGGAGGAGTTTTCCAGGTACCTCCTATGTATCCATTTCTTAGTTCACCCAACATGCTATCAATACTCAGCATAAATAATATACACACAATATATGCTGTTTGTGTAGTTACTTATAAAAGCACAGAAGCAGTTGATTAATACTACTGCCTGAGCCTCAAAACTGTGAAGTAGGCTCAAGCTGTTCTCAGTAATAGCATGGCAAATAGTTGCATATTATTCCCGATACATACTTCACGCCAGTATGTACCTCATGTGTCAAACTCAAGAGAAGGCATTTAAGCCACTGGAATTACTTCAGTGCCTCCACTCTCAAATGTTTAGGGTTAGTTAACAACAACAACAAAAAGGTTGTTTCTGCCTAGTGTCAGCATAGCAGCAGAACCTGAATGTATTTATAATTTCTGCCATATTCCAGAGCCCAAGCTCTTAACCACAAAGCTAGTGGAGGTGATGGAATTCCAGTGGAGCGATTTCAAGTCCTAAAAGATGATGCTGTTAAAGTGCTGCACTCAATACGTCAACATATTTGGAAAACTTAGCAGTGGCCACAGGACTAGAAAAGGTCAGTTTTTATTCCAATCCCAAAGAAGGGCAATGCGAAAGAATGCTCAAAGTACTGTACAATTGTGTTAGTTTCACATGCTAGCAAGGTAATGCTCAAAATCCTTCAAGCTAGGCTTCAACAGTACATGAACTGAGAACTTTCAGATGTACAAGCTGGTTTTAGAAAAGGCAGAGGAATCAGAGATCAAATTGCCAACATCCACTGGATCATAGAAAAAGCAAGGGAATTCCAGAAAAACATCTACTTTTGCTTCATTAATTACTCTAAAGACTTTAACCGTGTGGATCATAACAAACTGTGGAAAATTCTTTAGAGGTGGGAATACCAGACCATCTTACCTGTCTCCTGAGAAACCTGTATGCAGGTCAAGAAGCAACAGTTAGAACCAGACATGGAACAACAGACTGGTTCAAAATTGAGAAAGGAGCTTGTCAAGGCTGTATATTGCCACCCTGCTTATTTAACTTCTATGCAGAATACATCATACAAAATTCGGGGCTGGATGAAGCACAAGCTGGAATCGAGATTGCCGGAAGAAAGATCAACAACCTCAGATATGCAAATAACACCACTCTAATGGCAGAAAGTGAAGGGAACTAAGGAACCTCCTGATGAGGGTGAAAGAGGAGAGTGAAGAGGCTGGCTTAAAACCTAACATTCAAAAAACCAAGATCATGGCATCTGGTCCCATTACTTCAGGGCAAATAGATGGGGAGAAAGAGGAAGCATTGACAGATTTAATTTGCGGGGGGGGGGGGGGCGCTCTAAAATCACTGCAGAAGGTGAATTCACCCATGAAAATTTTTTTCCTTGGAAGGAAAGCTATGACCAATCTAGATAGCGTATTAAAAAGCAGAAATATCACTTTGCTAATAAAGGTCCACATAGTTAAAGCTATGGTTCTTCCAGTGGTCAATGCATGGATGTGAGAGTGGACTATAAAAAAGGCTGAGCGCCAAAGAATTGATGCTTTTGAACTGTGGTGCTGGAGAAGACTCTTGAGAGTCCCGTGGACTGCAAGGAAAACAAAACAGCCAATCCTAAAGGAAATCAACCCTGAATATTCATTGCGAGGACTGATGCAGAAACTAAACCTTCAATACTTTGGCCAACTTATGCAAAGAGCCTCCTCATTGGAAAAGACTCTGATGCTAGGAAAGACCGAGGGCAAGAGGAGAAGGGGGCAACAGAGGACGAGACGGTTGGGTGGCATCACCGACACAATGGCATGTGTTTGAGCAAGCTCCAGGGGATAGTGAAGGACAGGGAAGCCTGGAATGCTGCAATCCATGAGGTTGCAAAGAGCTGGACACTGTTTAGTGACTAAAGAACAATAAGCTCTCTACAGTCATGCAAAAGCTCTTAAAACTATTCTTGAGTAAAAGAAACAATGGAGTTTTTCGAGGTATAGACCTTGTAGTTCCAAAGTAGAAACCTCTGTTTATGAAGGGCTTACACACTAACTAGAAGGGTTTACATACTAATCTGGCATACACAAGCACCATTTCTAAGTAACTGAAAAGATGAAACAAAATTAATCCTTGCCTCTTTTAACAGATGTAAACATAAAATCCCACTGAGTTCTCTAAAGAAAGAAGAGACTTTCTCAAACATCCAAAAGCAAGAACCTAATTTCATGACCTAAAGAAGGACTTTGGGATTTAAAAATCATAGATAGCCTTTCTCACCATGAAAAACCTGCACTCTTACTATCAAATGTTTTAAAGTTAACTTCAAATAGCTTTCAGATTATGACTTAACTATCTACAATTATTCTGTGCTCACAAAAATAAGGTTCCTGAAAATCAGAGCCTGCAGACACAGACTTCCCATGTATGTTTTAGAAGAAAAGAGTTGACCCTAAGTTAGCTGTGATTATAGCAATGATTTATTCAAAATCATTGAATAAAAACAAATTAAAACAGTTAAAAACAAATTAAAATTATTAGCCATTTTAGCTAAGTTAACATTTTTTGTTTTTGTATTCATTTATAGAGTACAAAATGGCAACCCACTCCAGTGTTCTTGCCTGGAGAATCCCAGGGATGGTGGGCTGCCGTCTATGGGGTCACACAAAGTCGGACACAACTGAAGCGACTTAGCAGCAGCAGCAGCATAGGGCATAAGATAAAATTTTAAAAAACACATTTATCTTCTTCACTGGGGTTTACAAATATAAAATAATTATTTTAACAATGGCCATTTCATAAAAAGATCATATTAATGTTAACATGGTCTTTTTAATTAATTAGGTTAGTCCTATGCAAATGTGGATGCTGTCTTTTAAAAATTCTAAGTTTTAATAAACTCAAATGTCTCTTGCTAGCAACTCCACAAATGGTATATAAATAATTCCAAGTGAATGTTACTTGAATCACTGTTTTAGATGCAACTTTCCCTAGTAACAATTACATAAAATCCATCGTATTTTTACTGTAAATATCAAAATTAGAAAGATTATACTGAAGGACTCAGAAGCTAGAATTAAGTTCCTTCCTACTGGACAAATAAAATTTCTAACAGCTGAATTAGTATATCACACTTGAACTTTGAATATATTACGAGAAAACCTTTTAAAAAAACTGGCACAGTTCACTTGAGAGTAAAGAAATTAGTTATAACAGCATTTAAATTATACTTTGACACTTCACATTTTCAACCTGAACACATCCTAGTGACTAGCTCTAGCTACAAGTGATAGAATACAGTGAATGACCTGTTACCTCTGAGATGAGGGCCCATACAAGCCTCCTTGCAAGCATCACTGTGATGAATGCTGCCAGGTGGTAATCAATGAGATGAAAATTCTGTACGAGAAACAAATAACTACATCAGAAAGAAATATGGATATCCAACGGTAACTACTACATGAAGAAGCTTGCCCCCTCAAAAGGTCGTCTTATATCACCTTACATTTACAGACCGCAGCAATTTGGGAGATCTTAAAGAGACTACCTACCTTCTCCTTCTTTCATGACAAATTGCTTTAACTTTTAAAACACTATTTTAAACTATCTGGAATGTAATCTTCTCTGTTCTTGAAAGTTTACTGTATTAAAGGGAAAAGACTGAAGTTTTGGGTTAATAAGTACCAACCTGCAGAATTATGAAAAGAATAATTTATCTAAAATGCTATACTTATAATGAGTGTCAAATTTAAATTTCCAGTCTCTAAGAGCTACTTAGTTGGTCTCTCTTTAAGAAAACTTAAATTAATCTAACTGGGCATCTATTAACCTAAACTCCCTAACTCACTGATACATCAACACATTCAGTCTTTTCCCTTAACTTGATTTAGAAACATGTCTTATGTTGATCTCTTCTTCCTATACAATGACAGCATTACCTACATGATGTGTATGGTTCCTTCTAGTTCTAAGTCTGTATATTTAACTGTAATAATAAAATAAAAAGTCATCAACGGCAAAAAAATTGGATATATTTTAATTTTGATGATCAAAAGGTCTCTAAGTTTCTACAGTTCTCCTTCCAGAATTTCTCAACTCATTCAATAAATAAGTTTGCTTATTAAAATAAGTTTGCACCCAGTTTGCTTAAGAAGGGAGGGCAATAACAATAAAGAAGATAACAAGCAAAAGCATTTCAATTATGTTGCTAGTAAGAAAAAAAACAATAATGACTGGGAAGGGAAGTGTAGAACCAATTTAAACTAGTGATTAGGAAGGATATCTCTAAGAAGGCAACATTTGGCTAAAGGTGGCATTTAGGCTGACAGCTGAATGACAAAAATGCACCAGCCAAGAGAAGATCAGGTGCTGAGCACTCCAGGCAAGGAAAAAGTAATTACATAGCTCTTACTCCTTGGATGAAAAGTTATGACCAACCTAGATTGCATATTCAAAAGCAGAGACATTACTTTGCCGACTAAGGTCTGTCTAGTCAAGGCTATGGTTTCTCCAGTGGTCATGTATGGATGTGAGAGTTGGACTGTGAAGAAGGCTGAACGCCAAAGAATTGATGCTTTTGAACTGTGGTGTTGGAGAAGACTCGAGAGTCCCTTGGACTGCAAGGAGATCCAACCAATCCATTCTGAAGATCAGCCCTGGGTGTTCTTTGGAAGGAATGATGCTAAAGCTGAAACTCCAGTACTTTGGCCACCTCATGAGAAGAGTTGACTCACTGGAAAAGACTCTGATGCTGGGAGGGATTGGGGGCAGGAGGAGAAGGGGACGACAGAGGATGAGATGGCTGGATGGCATCACTGACTTGATGGACGTGAGTCTGAGTGAACTCTGGGAGTTGGTGATAGACAGGGAGGCCTGGCGTGCTGCGATTCATGGGGTCGCAAAGAGTCGGACACGACTGAGCAACTAAACTGAACTGAAGGCAGGAAAATATACGCCTGGTATGTCTCAAAATCATCAAGAAGGCTCAAATGAGGTAATGAGCAATAAAGACTGAGTTTACTTTTTTTTTCCTAAGAGGGAGTTATAGGAGTGTTTTAGGCAAAAGATGCCATGATTCTATCTGTATTTTAAAATTCTCATGCTGATTGCTGTGTAGAAAATATATTGTATTGAGGAAAGATCAGTTAAGAAGCTATCACTTTAAATTCAGGTGACAAAACATTATCACTCAAACAGAGTCAGCAGCAATTAGGAGTTGCCAGATCTGGGATACATTTTAAAGGTAAAGTAGTCAGAATGCCAAGAGAATGAATGGCTTACTGCTTCTCAGACTATTTCCTTTTCTCTAAGTGTTCAGAAAGAAAGAAAGTGAAGTCACTCAGTCGTGTCCGATTCTTTGCAACCCCATGGATTGTAGCCTACCAGGCTCCTCCATCCATGGGATTTTCCAGGCAAGAGTACTGGAGTGGGTTGCCATTTCCTTCTCCAGAGGATCTTCCCGACCCAGGGATCGAACCCAGGTCTCCCACTTTGTAGGCAGACGCTTTACCATCTGAGTCACCAGGGAAGTGTTTCAGTTCAGTTCAGTCACTCAGTTGTGTCCAACTCTTTGCGACCCCATGAACTGCAGCACACCAGGCCTCCCTGTCCCTCACCAACTCCTGGAGTGTTCAGATCCTAACAATTATTTATCCCCTCTTGAGACTCCTCCATGCTCATCCTATTCCTTTAAAATAATGTAAGCAAATTCACTACATCCCCTAGCTAATGTCTGGGGGTCTTATTTATATGTATCACCAGTCCATTTAAGACATTTTTTTAATAAAAAAAAATTTAAGTGCCTAAGGTATTTCATTGTTAAACACACTTATATTGTAAATCATTGAAAAATAGTAATTTACGTTTGGTTAACCTTTACAAACCAGAATATTTGATTAATCAAAGCACTCCACTCTTGAATATTCTGAATAACTTCCTATACTACTACTAGTTTGTATTTTTCTTAGGGTTAAGACTAACTCAGATAGTTGTTTGATAGTCAGAATGATATTTTACATATTCAGGTGCCCACAGTTTCTTTCTGATAATTAAAATCTGGAAAAGGAAAACCTAACATATAAATTTGACAAGCGTGTGAGTCAGGCATGCCTAATGGAAGAAAGCTTAAAAGAGACAAATCACTAGCTGAAATGTAAATCCCGCGGCGAGCGTCCCAGTCAAGCTGTTACAGGCTAGGCTTGCATTCCTTCAGTGGCACGAAGGAATCAGATCTATGGCAGCCCATTCATCTGTAACAGTTCACTGATTCAGGCCTTCAGATTCATGAGCTAAAATCTTATTTGCTATTCCACATATGCTACTTACAGGTCCAGAGTTAAATTTTAAGCTTTGTGTGATCAAGGATTATATGTGACAGATAAGTTAGGCAGCTCACATGACACTCTCCTTAAAGTGTGCCTTCCTCTACTGCAGAGACTGGAAAGCTAAAAACTACATGCCCAAACTTTCCTGTGACTGAACTTACTAGAGTTAATACCTGCCAGCCACAAGGCGCCACATAGACTGAGTGAAGCGGGAGAGGGGCAGCGCAAAAGGCACCCACTTCTGATGCTATGAGTCACAGCAAAGGAAGCATAATTCTAGAGTCAGCAGCTTCCCAATTATAAGAGGAGCGCTGGCTCCTTTCATCTCAAGGCAACATTTGTAACAGACTTTTACAAGAACTCTTGTCAGAAATTGACTGGGAAGTTGTCAGAAGTTGACCGGTGAGAGTTCTGTGATTAACCTGAAAATTCAGTAAGTGAGAAGTTTCCATAGGATGTCAAAGTGGAAACAGTATAATGAACTAACCAAAGGTACTCATGGAGTAAATTAAGAATAAATACAGGGAGTAGAGCTTAGCAGATAGGTCTGGGTTTGAGTGCTCACTTGATCACATGTGATTTTAAGCCAGTTTCATAATCTCTAGGTCTCATATTTCTCACTTATAAAATGGGAATCATAGAGTAATACCTGTTTTCAGAATGAATAAATGAGATAATACTTGCAAATAGCATAGTATATAGATTAATAAGTATTTGCCAATGTCACTGTTATGATACAGGTATTTAGATTATAGAACTACATAGAGTGGAAGAAGCCTTAAGATCATCTAATCCAACCTTCTCATTCTGTAACACCATGGCCAAAGAAGGATGAATGAAGTAGGGTTCCTATACTCAATAAACTCATAATCCAGGTAGAAAAAAAAAAAAAAAACCTATTTAAACAAAAGCATATTATTTGGCACTAAATCATTATAATTCTTAAAATAAAGAAACTAAACTTTTCTTCACCTGGTATTAAGCCGAGATGATCAATATGGAAAGAAAATTCTTAACAGTTAATTTTAGGAGCGACCAAGTGATACAAATGTTTAAAATAAAATTGTTTATTCCCTTCTCATACAGTCTTGAATATTTTGGTCCACATTTCCTATGTTCACCAGACCAGGGAGACTTTCTAATCATTTAGAAGTCTCAGACAATATAAGCTACCAGGACAATAGTCTTCCTTCTCTTAGAGCACATCTCTATCATCCATCCAAATCTTCCATTGCCAACCACTTACCTACCAGGTCACCTGACTACCCTGAACTGGAATATTACCACAGTGCTCCTAAAAACTGGAAAGAGAGCAGAAGAAACCTACAATATATTTTGATGTATCTCAGCAGAGATAGCTAGTTCTTGCCTCTAGTTTATTTTTGTAACGGAACCCAATTTTATCCATGGTTAACGGTGAACTCAGCTAAGGGGCCATATTGTCCAGCTTCTCTTATAGTTAGGAGCAGATACATGTCAAAATGATATGAACCTGGTCTAAATGAAAACACTCTCCTTTATGTTTCCCCATGTTCTTTTTCTCTTTCTGGTAATCAGGGACAGATCACATCCACCTTGGATGCAGAGAAAGCTAAATATCAAAACCTTTTTGTGATACTGTTATAATAAATTACTTAAATGTTTTCCATGTTTTCTTTATATTTTTTTCCTATCTCTGGTTATGGACCAAAGCCAAATATTTAACAATTTTATGATATTACATTCTGAAAGTAATCTGTACTTTAATACAAAAACATTTTATTCCACAAAAAATAATTTCTACATGAAAGTTTTCCAACTAGTTTCTTGGCTAAGTAACGTGAAGAACTTAGAGGCCTATTAAGACTTACCAATGAAGTACAAGAGGCAGGATGATTATAAGGATACCACCACACTGTTTTATAGATGTTGATGTACTGAATGAACAGAGCAACCAGCAAGTAGATGAAAAAGAGAAATTCAAAGAGCAGGCTTCCATCCACAGGCAAATCAGGAATTTGGCAATGACGAACAGGACCTGGGGTGATTAAGGCTGTGATAGGTGGGACCGGAAGGCCAATAGCACTACCATTCCTGCAAAGAGAAAACTACAGTTAAATCAAATGGTAATACCTTTCAGTGTCAAAGAGCATAAAGGAGTCCTGCTTCCTTAGTCACCTACACTTTTAACTGTTGGCCTTCCTCAAGACTCTGGGACCTTTCGCTCTTCTCTTTTCCCTCTACAACACCCTCTCAGTCATGTAATACGTGGTCATGGCTTCCACTATCTCCTATATGCTGAAAACTAAAATTTCTCTCCATAAAGCTCACTGATGCATTTTAGATCCATGTCATCAAGCTGTCTACTGGGCATCTGTGTTTCTCTTCCTAAAGTCCTGATCACAGTCCATGGCCCACCCAGTTAGCTGCCCAAATCAGAAACCTGGGAATCATATTAGGAATCTTCTGTAAATCACTCTCTAAATCATATATACTCCACTTTATAAATCTTTTCCCAAATTGCACTCTCCTCTCTAAACCCACAGGCTTAGTTCAAGGAGTTGCCATTTTTCACCTAAACCACTGTAGTAATCCCTCTAAATTCAAGTCTATTTTCACCAAATCCTCCAACCTGCCTTTAAACATCTTTCTAAAGTGAAACTCTGATAGTATACTCTCTTGCCTAAAACTCTTCAATGCTCTCTACTGCTAGTAGCGTTAACACCCAACAATGTTTATTTCTATGAGGCTCTCTGCTTAACAGACTAGTCTCATCTCTTATCAATCCTCCACAAGCACCCTAAACACTACCCATGCTATTTGCTATCAGTGAATATATATACATATGCTTTGTACACAATATTCCTCTTACCAGCAATGGCCTCTAAAACCACCTTCCCTGACCCTTCACATACACATTTATAGAGAAAATTTGAGACTTTTAAAATAACCAAACAAAACCTCTAAAAGATTACTCTGACTCAATCAAAATCAATTCATCTCTCCTCTGTGCCACTATTACACCTAAACAATGCCTTTATTGCACTTTTCAATTGTTAAATTTTCAAAAAATTGTTACATAATTTCTTCATACTGTTATGTAACTTTTTGTATACATCTTTTTGTCTATCATCATAATCTTAAGGACAGAGACAGTACTTCTCCTGCTGCTGCTGCTGCTGCTAAGTCACTTCAGCCGTGTCCGACTCTGTGCGACCCCACAGACGGCAGCCCACCAGGCTCCCCCGTCGCTGGGATTCTCCAGGCAAGAACACTGGAGTGGGCTGCCATTTCCTTCTCCAATGCATGAAAGTGAAAAGTGAAAGTGAAGACTCTCAGTCATGTCTGACTCTTAGTGACCCCATGGACTGCAGCCTAACAGGCTCCTCCGTCCATGGGATTTTCCAGGCAAGAGTACTGGAGTGGGGTGCCATTGCCTTCTCCAGGTACTTCTCCTAGTTCACTGTAATTATATACCTTTAGGTTGAGAAGACAGTAGACCAATACAGTCATGAAAAAGAGGGAGCTCTCTCAAAACACAGATTAAAATGTAGAAATTTTAACCCCTATCTTATTCTTTCTTTTACACTCTCTTATAGGTCACAACGAGCTGGACTATCTAAAATGATAAGATAAGGCTAAAGAATAAAATTTCCCATTATTTGTATGCCTGTGAACAGTAAGAGATCTAAGGGTCTATGATGTTAACAGAACAAGGAAAAGAGGCTTCATTTGGCTATTTCCAAAGAAGATCCAAAAGAGGGAATAACATTAGTGTTACCACTTTACTCCAAAATTTCCAAATATAGAATTCTAGCATTAGTATGGGACACTGACAGCACTTAAAGTGACTCATGGGAATGTAAACTCTGCTCATTCTGAACCATTCTGAATAGTTAAGAATACCACGGCAGAAACTAGAAGGGAAGAGTTCTAGAAGGGAAGAACAGGGATGGGCAAGGGTTGGAAAAAATTTTTAAAGTTTCTTCCCCTCAATCTCAGAGTACATTGCAATACAGCAAGCTTACCAAGGAGTTGGTTGTGATCTACCACTAGGTCTCAAAACTTCATCTGCTCAATCATAAATTAATCATTAACACAGCAATGCCCTCTGATCTGTTCTGGGAGCTGGGCCACAGCACTATGCAACTCCAGGAAGTGCTATACATAAAGAATAGGACATGAAAGATTCTCTCTGGAGTTGTTCAAGTTGGTGGACTTGAATGGAGAGAAATAATGCCAGCAACCATTCTATTGCCTCACTCCATTTAATCACAAAATATGGGGAAAAAATTCTGAGGAGTCTCTACTCTAGAACAAGCTAAATATTCTCTAGAACAAATAAAATTTCCTATTCCTCTTCAGTCAAAAGTATATGCTAAACTATTTGTTATGATTTAAAGGTTAAAATAGTTTTCATAGAATTTTCCTAAATAAAGCAGACTAATGTGCTTCTGCCATTAACAAAGTTATTAACACTCTGGGCTTCAAGAAAAATATTCAAAACAAAGCACAAAAGATCTATATCTGTGAAACTACCATATGATCCAGCAATCCCACTCCAGGACATATATCCAGAGAAAACTATAATCCAAAAAGATACAAGCATCCCAATGTTCAGTGCAGCACCATTTACAACAGCCAAGACACGGAAGCAATTAAATGTCCATCGACAGAGGAACGGATAAAGAAGATGTAGTACATAAATACCATGGGATATTACTAAGCCACAAAAAAAAAAAAAGAAATAATGCTATTTGCAACAACATGAACAGACCCAGAGATTATCATACTCATTAAGTCAGACAGAGAAAGACAAGTATTGTACGATAGAGAGCTTATATGTGGAATCTTAAAAAGCTATACATGAACTTATTTACAAAACAGAAAACCACAGATGTAGAAAACAAACTTATGGTTATCAGGGGGAAGCGGAGGGGAGGGATGAACTGGGAAATTAGGATTGACATATGTGCACTACCATTTATAAAGGAAATAACTAATAAGGACCTACTATACACCACTGGAAACTCTACTCAATACTCTATAATGATCTATATGGTTATGGAGTGGATATATGTGTATATATAACTGATTCACTTTGCTGTATAGCAGAAATTAACACAACTTTGTAAATCAACTACTCTCCAATAAAATTTTTTTTAAAAAAGGGATTCACTCAATCCTTCTCCCCTCTATTTGGAGAAGTGCCACTCCTCTGAATGCCCATTAAAATTTGGTCCCCAGTTCCCCTATCACATTTATCATGTAACACTGAAATATTCTCTCCCCTGCTGGGCAGTAAGCCACTTGTAATCAGAAATCAAGATGTTAGGGAACCATTGACCAAAACCACCCACCTTCGCATAATAATAACTGCTTACATGAGTTGTCTCATAACAGGAAATCCCAATAAGGAAAATGATGCTGCTGCTGAAAACTAACTGGAAGAACTTGGGAAGGGCCGAAAGGAGGAAGGAGATGCCAGCCCCTAATATGTCCTCTAACCTCCCAGAAACCTTTATGCTAGAATCCATCTTGGCTGAAAGATGGAGTGTGCCACCAGGAAGTACCCTGAGTCAGATCAAATATGGGCAAAGCAAGATGACTGGGCAGAGACAACTTGGAAAGCTAACCCTATTACCCGTTAACACCCGGCTGCAAGCCACGAGGCAGAGCAGTTCTCCGGGCTTTCCTTACCTTGCTGCTCTCCACCTGGATGCCTCTTCCCAATAGTCTTTTGCTTTGTCAGTTAAAAAAGCTTTTTCTTAAAGATCTGTATTTGTGACATCCTATACAACCTTGGCTATTATACTTCAAGCCAAAAGACAAAGAGACAAACATCAAATAAAGTGATCCAGAGCATCAGAGAGAAAGAGGAAAGTATTTTCACACATTGAAAATTTGAGAGGGTATATGACCAAAGCATTTTAAAACCAAAAACAAACAAAAAAGAGCTAACATAAACAGACTTAGTCAATACATGTCAGAAAATTACAGAAAAATTTGAGAAACTTTATAGAGAAATCACTTAAGAAAAGTTAAAAGCATTGTTCCTCTGAAAGAATATAAAATAGATTCAAGAAAAGCAAAGTGACACAAAGGTTTGAGATACAATGAGGGAGAGTTCCAGTCCCAGATTTCCCATTAACCAGTTGTGGGTTTTTTGTTTTTGTTTGTTTGTTTTTGGCTATGCTGGGTCTTTGTTGAAGTGTGCGTGCTTAGTTGCCCTGGGGTACATGGGATCTCAGTTCCCTGACCAGGGATCGAACCCATGTCCTCTGCTTTGGAAGGCAGATTTTTAACCACTGGACCACAAGGGAAGTCCCCCAATTGTGGTTTTTGAGACAATAACTTTACATCCCTAAGCCTCAGTCTCTTCATTTATAATACACGGGTTGGAAAAGATTCTCTTTAAAGAAATTTCCTCAGTGCTAACACTGAATATTCTCTTTCAAACGGGGCTGCAGTCCCAACAATCATGCCTAAGCTGATGATTTGCTAGGAGGACTCAGAAGACCAGGCATGTAGTTGTGTTCACAGCTACAATTTCTAACAGCAGCAGGATACAAATCAAAACCAGCAGATGGAAAAGGTAACAAGCAAAGTCTTGAGGAAACCAAGTGCAAACTTCCAAGGGTTTCTCAATGGAGTCATATATGATGCTGTTAACTAGTTTTAGCAACTAGTTATGACATGTGTAGAGTCCATCTACCAGGGAGGTTCATTACTAAGCAAGCAGCGTTTTTACTGGAGGCCAGCCTCACCACGTAAACACTCTTTAGCTAGCACTACCAAAATTCCAGACTAGAGGAAAGCAGGTGTTCAGCGTAACAATTTGTAGAAAGGACTGGCTACGAGACTGGCATCTGGGAACTTGACTGGTAAACAGTTTCCTCCACTGACACAAAAGTTTCTCTAAATAATAAGAGTGGCTTACTGTCCCTAAACTGTCTGTGCAACCAATATGAATTATGCAGAACTCTGTTTTGTCCTTGTATGCAGGAAAGAGTTAACACAGCAGACCTAAAGACTAGCCTTTATGGAGCTAGCAAGCAGCACATTTTAGGTAAGAAAATAGGTAAGTCAAGAAAAATTTAAAGGAATGAAAAAGAACTAAAAGAGACAGAGAAAGCAGCGATCATTTGAACATGCTCTGGTGATATTAACTAAGTATGCAAGAACAAAACAAAACAAAACCACTCTTAGTCCTTCTCAAGTAAGATTCTCCCTCAAATAAAAGCTCCCTAGAAAACTCAGAAGTCCACAGTATATTCTCCTTCTTTAGAAGGCAATCATCTCAGCACACAGTCCCAAGAACAAATTCCTGCTCCCCACAGGTGGAAGGCAGGACAGAATAGATTTCAATTTTGATTATGTCACCAAACTAGCTCTTTGACATTCTCAAGTTTAATTTCACCAAACAAGTCACAAACATCTAACCATGGCAAATGTTTTCTTTTCAGCTGATCTCTGTTTTGCAGAACCACATATATCATCTAAAACTCAAGCAATTACTTACTTCTCTCCTCAATACAGACACTCCAGAAATGAGTTCTCCACATGTGGACATTGCTTTTCTTTAGAAACACACCTCCTAAAACTATATTCTAGACAATTTACACTGGTTTTAGACACACTTTTTATATCTTTTCCCCACGTCTTATAAAACAACCTATTCCAGGCTGCTTCTTTCCCATTGAGAAACACAGTAAATCAGAAAGAGAAAGATAAATGCATTTATATGGAATCTAGAAAGATAGTACCAATGAATTTATTTGCAGGGCAACAATGAAAAAATAGACATAGAGAACAGACTTATGGACATGGGGAGCAAGAGGGAGGAAGGAGAGGGTGAGATATATGGAGAGAGTAACATGGAAACTTACATTACCATCTGTAAAACAGAGAGCCAATGGGAATTTGCTGTGTGACTCAGGGAACTCAAACAGGGGCTCTGTATCAACCTAGAGCGGTGGGACAGGGAGGGAGTGGGAGAAAGGTTCAAAAGAGAGGGGACATACGTATACCTACGGCTGATTTATGTTGATATTTGGCAGAAAACAATAAAATTCTGTAAAGCAATTACCTTTCAATTAAAAATAATAAATAAAATCAGGGGAAAAAAAGAGACAGAACTGTCTTCTTCCAAAATAACCCCTTTAGGTAAAAATGTCACAAAATAATCCCTCAGTAACAGTTTCAGTGACTTCAAACCATGAGCAAGTTTTATTTTTCAGTTTATTCTAATCCGTTGAAAAATAAGTCCTTCTCCCCACCATTCCAATTAATTGCTAAAGAACTGTATGTTAAAGGAGGAAAGCTGAAATATATGTTAAATGAGAATCAAGGCAATCATAACGAAAACCTTGAAAGCCAAGATAGACACAGCTGTAATTTTCTATGGCAATTTGAAAGCACTGAATCACTAAATAAGCAGTCAGTATATATTCGTAAAATTAAGCCATTAACTTCAAATAGGAAACATCCTTCATCCCAGTCTCTATGTTGAGAGCACCTTTCCTTAAGAGCATTTTTACATATCCTCATTTAAAAATTTTTCTTTATAAAAAAAAAAGTTATTTGTAGAAATTTTGGAAAATTCAGAGTAAAGTTTTTTAAAGTTACTGCAATTTACTACTTCATTTATTTCCAAGCAGAAAGTATTTATGAAACAGAAAGTATTGTCATTTTTAAAATAAGGAAATCCATAAGAACAGGAGAGTAAAAGTATTACTCTAGAATAAATTACAAGTACTCTGTCTACATATGTAGATTCAAAATTTGGATTGAACATTAATGAGAATCAGAGACTGGAAAAATCCCTTCAAACTGGAACTTCAGGGAGAACCCCACTAAAATGACAAGATCAGAACTGACTCTGAAGACTGAGTAGAGCTTGGGGTGGAAGGTCAGAAAGAAAGAGGTAAACAAATAACATCAAGAGAGCCTAAAAAGACAAGAGCAGTACTGACTGCTAGCTGTGAACATTAGAATCCAGGCCAGAGAAAATGCTATTCAGATAGGGAAAAAGAAAAAATTATCTTGACCAAACAATCTAGGAAAAACCATCTCTTTCTACTGCGACATGATCAAACCTCCTGAAAAACTATTCAGGATAATTTTTAAAATAATTCATTCTAACTTTTGAAAATTAGGAACAGAGATAAATTTCCATTAAGAAAATCAAATTCTTTATTCTCATGCAATATGACACAAATCTTAAGATGTTTAGGCTAGAGCTGATAAGTTTATTCATTTCAACTTTTTGAACAAAGTAATTTTTAAGACCCCTGATAGGATATGACAATTTTAGAATCTCATGTTAACTAATAGCTTTAATCTGCCCTCCTTGAAGAATCCTGGAAAGTAAACCATCACATTCATCTTGAACTGTAATTCACTTCTACCTTCTTTTAATAGCTAAAAAAAACGGTGACAACTAGAATTTGGATTATTGGCCGTAAGTATGAATCAGCCTTTTTTTATTTTGTGGGCATCACAACTTTCTACCTCCAAAGTATTCTGAAATACTCAGCTTCCAGTTTTTAGGGTCAGGGTTTCTACTTCGGTGTCAAAAAATAATCCTGATAAGCAAATATCTGAATAGTATGATGACTTCTGTATTAGCCTTACTAATCATAGAATATTACAAATTGGTTGTCTTATTTCTTCTTTACCTGTTCCTCAGGCCTGTTCCATTGCCACAGCCCCCTCCAACCAAAGTCTGTAAAGAAGGTAAAGCTGCACGGCTTAGCTGCTGCCGACTAGGGCCCCTCCTTCCACCGGGCATGTCCGGGAACCAGTCTGCTTCCAGTGCCTCCTATAGTTGCAACCCAGGTTAATGGCTGTCAGCCTGTTTCAACGCTGAACAAAAAGAGACATTTAAATATCAGTTTGCTATCTTTAAAGTAGGCAATGTAACAAAACCACCAGAAAAACTAAGTAAGCAGACCGTGTAAAAGAATGCTCCCAAGGTCTATCACTGACTTCATTCTAACGAAAGGACTACTCAAGACTACAGTGGGTCAGAAGCCTAAGTCCTAGGCTTTGTTCAGCATTAGAGAAGTCACACTTGTGTCTTTCATCAGTAGAGTTGTTCTACATGAAAGATTTTACCATCAGTTTACAAGAAACACTGAATACATACAGTTCCAATACAGACGTGGTATTTCACAGTAAGCCCCTTGAAATACGAGAGAATCAGTACTGTCCAAAATGTTAGGTTTTGTTATCAGGGGATCTAGATTCTGAGATCAGCTGTATCATTTATTATCTGACTCTGAGGCATTTAACCTCTGAGTCTGTTTCCTCATCAGAAAAAAAAGCATTCCTTGTCCTACAGAGGCGGTTGTCAGAACTGACAAAGATGGGTTAAAGTACATCAGAAGGTCTTTTGACTCTTTAAAAGTAAAACTGTTCAAGTGCTATCTCCATATGTTAGAGTGAAAATATTGTAAAGAGATCAAGGAGATGCCCATTCTAGAAAAACTGATGTAAAATAGTTTATAAATTACTGAAACTGCAGGATTAAAAGTAATACATAAAAACCCTCAATAAAAATAAACTGTGCTTTCATTAATCTATGGAAAAACTATGGTTCTGTCAATATGAATACCAAGAATCTGCTTCCTGAACAATACAACTTAAAAACTGAAGAATGACACCGTGGAAAAACCCTGGTTTTCAAACTTTACAGCAGATATTCTGTTCCCTATTCCTAACAGCTCTCGGCTGCAGACTAACAAACGCCAAGTGAGACAAAGCGTTCAAACCACTGGATGTAAGGGCAGCTGGTCCTTGCTCAATTAACGAGCAAAGGAAAAGAAAAGTGTAGAGCAAAAAATTGGAATGGAAGAAGGCGAGGGGATGGGGTGGTGGAAGGCGGGCAGCGGGAGAACACAAACTCAACAGACTGGCCTCTATGAGGGGACGACAAAGCGGTCCCCGCCACGCAACCTGGAGGGCCGAAGCAGGCCCGGGACAATCGGACAGCGCGGCAGCTCGGATATACTCACGCATGGAGGAGGCCAGGCCAGCGGGGCGGGATCCCTGGAAGGAGGCGGCGGTTTTACAGCTAGACCCCAAGCAACAGAACTCCCTGCCCACGTTGAGGCGCTGCAAACCAGTTGCTTGTCTGTGCGTTGTCCCCTCACGGAGAGTCGAGAAAAGGTGTCCCGGCTTCGGGCTGCCAGACCCAGACCCTGAGTCAGTACCAGAATCAGAGCCAGAGCCAAAGCTAGAGGCAGAGGCCGGCCCCGTCAGCACTCATCCTCAGCCTCCATTACCGGGGAGCTGAGCAGACGTGGCAGCGCACGCCGATGACGTCAGCTCGGCGACGGCCGGCCGCCCGCCCCAGGAACCGCAAACAAGCCCCCGGAACTACACAGCTGCCCGGGGAGTGAGCGCCCGGCCCGCTTTTGCGTGCACCTGCGCAGTGGAACTCGCCTTCTCCGTGGGTCTCGCGATCTCTCCTTCCCAAGCCAGCGTTGAAGACGGTATTTCCTCCCTGAGCCTAAGTCGCCAAGCCCCGAAGATATGCGGACAGCATGCTAGGGTCCTTCCTGTTATCTCATGGACTCCTAGTAACAACCGTGTTCAAATTATCAATTCCCTTTTTACAGATGGAGAAGGTTCAGTTCAGTTCAGTCGCTCAGTCGTATCCGACTCTTTGCGACCCCATGAATTGCAGCACGCCAGGCCTCCCTATCACCATCTCCCGGAGTTCACTCAAACTCACGTCCATCGAGTCCGTGATGCCATCCAGCCATCTCATCCTCTGTCATCCCCTTCTCCTGCCCCCAATCCTTCCCAGCATCAGAGTCTTTTCCAATGAGTCAACTCTTCGCATGAGGTGGCCAAAATACTGCAGTTTCAGCTTTAGCATCATTCCTTCCAAAGAAATCCCAGGGCTGATCTCCTTCAGAATGGACTGTTTGGACCTCCTTGCAGTCCAAGGGACTCTCAAGAGCCTTCTCCAGCACCACAGTTCAAAAGCATCAATTCTTCAGCACTCAGTTTTCTTCATAGTCCAACTCTCACATCCATACATGACCACTGGAAAAACCATAGCCTTGACAAGGAGACGTCATTTAAAGTCAGTGCTAAGCAAAGGCGATCAAGACATAGTTGTGCGTCAGCAGCCAGTCGTGAGCTTCTTGTATGTTGAGAAAAGTACTAAATGGATGCTGGAGTTACAAAAGTGAATACCACAAAGGGCCCACAGTCTAGTGGAAGAGACAAGACACCAGGAAAATTACAATTTATTACAATAAATGTAACATAAAAAGTATTTCCAAGGTCCAGAGATAACAGGCGAGACAGGGCAATAAGTTCTGTGCAATGGTGGTGGTGGCGGTCCCAAGAAAATCTTCACAGAGAGCTTGGGGTTTAAAAGACAAGACTGCAAGGATGAATAGGGAATTTGTGGGAGAATAACTTCCTATTACTAGTAAAGGAAGTGTTCAACAGAAAGGTAAGAAGGAGGGCAACATCAGTAGTGAATTCAGAAACTGTCTATGTTTTGATGTTAGCAGATGAGTAAGTATCAGTGGAATACTTGGCGTGAGATCTCTCACTTTGCAGATTTTAAGCATCTTAGGAGAAAACCTTATCCAGCATATGATTAGTTAACCTTTACTGAGAGGTTTTTTTGGTTTGGTGCCAGACACTAGACTAATAGCTTTACATATTTGATTTAAATCTCAATGTTTTGATAGTATTCCTGTTTTTTACAGAGAAAACTGAAGGTAAGAAAAATAACTTGTTGAAACCTAGCCAATATTATCCAGCTAGTAAGTGACAGACCCAAAGTTTACAGCCAGAATGGCCAATATCAGAACCACTAGAGTTAGTAATATTCCTAAGTATTCTTACTGTCCTTGTGTACCACAGAGCTTGCTTTCATGCAATATAGATGATTACATATTTTCATTGTATTCACCAGTAGGATTATGATACATTTCTTTTCAGTATCAACTACTGCTTGGTACTCTGAAACTCTCTGCCGCTTTTCCATTGGCTCACCAGCGTTCATCTTTCATTCAGCAATTATTTATTTAGTGCCTGTTATGTTCCAAGCACTGTGCTTCTGAATAAGATATGTAACTGCTCTCCTGAAGCTTATATTCTGAGAGAGACATTTACTTAATATCAATTTAATACTGTTTTTATGTGTTATGTACCAGACAAATAAGGGGGTAAGATAGAAAATTAGGGTGCTGTTTTGAGGGGAATCTGTCTGAAGGAATGCCATTTCAGCAGAAACTTGAATGTTGGGAAGGAACCAGAGATGCCAGGATGAGAGAGAAAAACAATCCAGATGGAAAACAAAACTTAGGCAGAGATTCTAAGGTGGGTTAGAACTTGGCATGTGTGAGAAACTCAGTGTAAAGCTGTATAGCCAGATTATGGTGAGCATGATATGACTTTGAAGACACACTGAGCTTGAACGTGGAGGGTCTTTTATTAAACTGTAGTGTTTGCATTTTAAATTAGTGACCATGGCAAAGGCCTAGAAATCTGTGGTTTTCTTAATTCCCAGGAGAATTCTAACACTCATTCACATATAGCAACCACTGGAAATAAAATCTTACCAGTTAAGGAAATGAGACAAGTAATATTTAAATTCATGTGTACCTTATTCCTCCTGTGTAGAGGGCTCACTTACCTCTCGATCTCTCACTTCAAATATAAACATTGTACAGTTGCAGAAAATATGATTTATTCTCATTTCAAAGACCTTATAGCATGAAGTGATTTCCATCATCTTCTGATCACAGAAAACTGTAATTGTGGAAACTAAGCTATTTTATTAGAGTTTCTATAATTGTTCTCCACTATATTCATTTTAAACTAACTTTGAAGGGAAGGATGTTTGTTTTCCACTATATTCATTTTAAACTAGCTTTGAAGGGAAGGTTATTGTGTTCATCTATGTAGTACCTTGCTTGGTGGGCTTTTGATTAATTATTAACTTTGAAGTATTGCTCACCTTCCTGGAAGTAGAAGAAACTGATTCGTTTTCATTTGGATTCCTAAAGGCTTGTAAGATACAGTATTAAGGATTCATTTTCTCCTCTTCCCCGCTCACCCAAAATGAGTTAGCCATTCCTAACTAATCAACATTATTTTATCTTCCACCATTCCTCAACATGCATCCTAAATGCTTCACTACCATCAACCCAGGTTCTATTCCCATCTGCAAATTATGGCTTCCCCTCTTTCAGCATCTCTAGCACAATATTCATGAGCAGCAACATCTCCTTTTCTTCAGCCTGGAATACAATATACCCTTCCTGCCTCTTTCTCCAGATTTCCATATTGATCTTTCCCTCCACTGAAACCAGTAGCATTTAGTTATTGCCTTAAATTGTAAATAAGCTCCCGGGAAGAATATTTTTCTCCCTACTAGATCTAAATTCCTTCAGGGCACAGATCTCATCTTGTATTTCCACAGAGCCTAGGGTGTCACCATGCACATTTTACACAATGGATACATACTTGGAACTGTATGATCACTGTATATGCCTAGACTTTACAGTATAATGTTGTACTCCGTTTTTGTTTTTGTTTTTTTGAGTCACTTCGACTGTTATAAAGTGCTATTACAAAGAGACGTGTGCTGTATACTATTTGCAATCATTTGGTGTCTAACAGTACTGTAGACATACAAGTGCTCAAATCTATGCTATTTAGTAAAAAAAAAAAGAAGCAGTTTGAGGCCGTGGAAAGAACTGCTAGCCCAGGCTGTGCCACTCACTGTAAATCTTTGGATGAAAAAATGTTTCCTTTTTGGCTTTCAGTTTTTTGGCTGCGGAGAATAAGATGTTTTCAAGATGTTATAGAATGTAAAGGACAAATATGAGACATTTTTCCCCGGGGTGCCGTTTATTCATTCTCTCCTGAGATTCGATTTTATCTGAGAGATGCATATATATGCATATATTAAGAGCGCGAGTTCAGCTCTAAACAAACGAGCAGATCAGCGGCTGACTGCCTGCGCCGCCTTCCCAGAGAAGCTGCGCGGTTTGCTGGGCTCAGGACCAGGACCCGGAGGCCGAGAGGCGCTCTGCCGTCACTGCGCTGGGCGGCCCTCTGCCCACGTGGTGCGGCTCCTCGGCCATCTTTGTGCGGGGCTCCGCTTTCATCCGCGCAGCAGCCGGGACTCCGCAGTTGGGCGGCAGGCGATGGAGCTGGGTGCGCCCTCCCAGCTTTGGTTGTGGCTGCTTTTGCTACTCCTGCCCCCGGTGCCGGGCCGCGAGAAGGAGTCAGGTGCGCTCCGGACAGGGCCGGGCCCACCGCTGGGGCTCCGGGTCTGGCCGCGTTCCGGGGCGCTCTTCCGCGCCCCTCGCTCTCCCGTGCTGCCGGCGCCGCTCTCGTGCTGTGGCCGCTGCGGCGCAGAGCTGGGCAGCGGGCACGGCGGCTCTTCGGAGCAGAGAGTACCACTGGGTGTCCGGCGCTGCTGCTTCTGCCCAGAACCCTGGAGAGTAACCCATCCTCCAGAGTTCAGAGCGATAGTGGGTAGGGTAGGGCATGCCCACAACGGGTATGGCCCACGCTTGGCTACCCTGCACCTCCCTAAGACACACTGGGGGATAATTCGTGTGTGTGTGTGTGTCTGTGTGTGTGTGTGTCTGTCTGTGTCTCTGTGTCTGTGTGTGTGTGTGTGTGTGTGCGCCGAGTGCTGGAGAGCTGTAGAATGAATCCTTCCTGGCTGTCCATTTCCACCAGTGGGATGAAAAGAGGGTGTCTAATAAAAGTTTTGGCTTTCTGTGGATTCCACTTACCTGCTGCTAGTGAATAAGAATACTCAGGGGTGTTTTGTTAACCTTCATTTTTTTTCACTTTTTGAAGGTTCAAAATGGAAAGTATTTATTGATCAAATTAACAGGGCTTTGGAGAATTACGAACCATGTTCAAGTCCAAACTGCAGCTGTTACCACGGGTGAGTTCTTTTCTTTCACCCATCTTTAAGAATTTAGATCTTGTCAGGAGGAAATCCCCTAAAATCCCGCAGAGACCTTGGTTGCAGTGGTCAGAGAGCAGACTGGGTCCCTGAGGTGGTTTTCTGATTTCTAGGGAATAAAAATACCCTGGGGTAGTAGAGGCCCAGGTGACCTCAGCATTGCCTATTAACTCCCTATTGGAATCTACTTGTTTGCATTCCCCGCTGGACTGAAAGCTGCTTGAGATCAAGGCATATGCCCTGCATTGGCTGTTGTATTCCTGGTGCTGACTCTCAGTAAGTGAAAGTCGCTCAGTCGTGTCTGACTCTTTGCAACCGCATAAACTATACAGTCCATGGAATGCTTCAGGTCAGAATACTGGAGAGGGTTGCCATTCCCTTCTCCAGAGGATCTTCCCAACCCAGGGATCGAACCCAGGTCTCCCGCGTTGCAGGCGGATTCTTTACTAGCTGAGCCACAAGGGAAGCCCTACTCTCAGTAAGTACTCCATAAATACTGAGCATATTTTTAAATGAATCAAATTATGTTTCCTGTCAGTTATCTTTTGATGTATGCAAATTAAGGCTAGAGTGTGATGGTAGATTACTTTGAAATCAGCCTTACATTCTAGTGCCAGATTCAGGTCTCAGATCCAAGGCACTTCTCTAGATATCAGATTCCTTATCAGTTAAATAACAGAGTCCTTTAACTCCTCATTAAGTTAGTTATTTTATAATTCCTCAAAAAATTCACCTGATGCATGTGATACTTAGTAAAAACTTGGTTGTACCAAGCCTTAAAAGGGATACAAAATAGTGTAATTCCTAGTTACTCCTGTCAGTCACACATACTGCTAGAGTATGTGGGGTGGTAGGGGCCAGACAGGCTAGAACGTAAGACTCGGTTTCAAGCTGTAAGGCATAAGCTGTGCCTTCTGTGGGATTCGGAGAAGGAAAGGTCAGTGGGACTGCAGTAACTGGGAGGACACAGGTGTGACATGAGTATTGAGGAATATGCATCAGGCAAGGGAGCGGTAGTCCCAGTGGAGGGAGGGGGAAGAGATGCTCGATACTGGCTTGCTTTTTCGTTTCTGTTGCTTTGTTGTTGTTATTTTAGGTTACCTGTGGTGCTTCTGGGAAAGAGGTTGCTCATTCCTGCTCCCTCTTCTTTCCCGAAGCTTACTATGCTCTCTAATACTAAGCCCAGACCTGCAAATAGGAAGAGGTGGGATGGTACCCCTCTCTTGGCCTGCTTTCCTTGATGATTCCCCTTCTTTTCCAGTGTCATAGAAGAGGGTCTAACTCCTTTCCGAGGAGGTATCTCCAGGAAGATGATGGCAGAGGTAGTCAGACGGAAGCTAGGGACCCACTATCAGATAATTAAGAACAGATTATACCGGGAAAGTGACTGCATGTTCCCCTCAAGGTAAGAGCTATAAGGTACATATATCTTCTGACCTTATTGTTTACTTAATACTAATCCACCTGCAATGCAGGAGACCTGGGCTCAATCCTGGGGTTGGGAAGATCCCCTGGAGAAGGAAATGGCAACCCTCTCCAGTATTCTTGCTTGGAGAATTCCATGGACAGAGGAGCCTGGTGAGCTTCAGTCCATGGGGTCACAAGAGTCGGACACGGCTGAGCAACTGACACTCTAATATAGAGTCCAATTAAAGGGACTTAAAGTAAACCCTCACATTTCAGGAACGCACAATAGTGGCATCTGTCTCCTCTTTCTTTGTAAGGCTGGGGCACACCACTGGTTGTACTGGATGTGGCTGCACCCCTTCTTCAGATACAGCAGCTGCAGGACGCAGGCTCATGTTAACTAGTGTGAGTGAGCTGGGTTGAAGGAGAAGCGATGACTGTCAGGGGACAGCTATTGTTCTAGATACCAACTATTCAAAGAAAGGTGGCAGAAAGGTAAGAGAAATAACTAGGGCTGCAGATTACACAGGCCACACTAGGCAGGACTGGAGCTGTGAGAGCTGAAGTTCTTTATCAGTGGGCTACAGGCTGATGGGGAGGGTCACAGACTGAGCCAGGCAGCATTATTTACAACAAATAATAAACCTTCCTCGTTTGAGCATTTTTTTTTTTTTGGTGCAGCTGCCTGGCTTGTGGGATCTTAGTTTCCAAAATAGGGATTGAACCCCATTTCCGGGGAAGTGAAGTGAGAGCTCAGAGTACTAAGCACTGGACCACCAGGGAATTCCCAGGAGTCCTTTTTTTAAAAAAAAAAACTCAAATCTTTATAAAATTACAAAGGCAGAGTATTCCCTTACTAAGATCTTTTTTTCTAAATGACGTTATGTCATTACAAGTAAACATGCATCTATTTGGTCACAAGGATTTATATTTTGTCATAATAACTTCATTACAAATTAGTGTATTTTTGCTGTCAAAAATACATAAAAACAACAACAGAAAAATATAAAGATCATTTAATATCCCATATTCTGAGGTAATCACAATTTTGGTTTTCAAGTGTCAGGGGCAAGTAAGGTGGTAGTGGGGAAAATCATTGAGATATTTTAAATAGACATTTGTTTCATTACTTGGAGCAATAGTAGAGACTTTAACTATAAATTATGAGTATAGAGGAATTTGTGATTTCTACAAATGAGAAAGAAAATATGAATATAGATCTTTTTGGACTTTAAAAGGTTTTCCAGTGTTTGATAGTTAGCTGAACAATCTCTGGATCAAATTAAATTGTGCTCTTGAAGTTTCTGCAAGGCATTTATTCCTTACTCCAGATCATTGTGGTCAGAATCTTGAGCTCTTAGAAGTATTCTTAAGAGAGGATGGGACCTTTCATTGGCAATAAAATAGTCTGGAGTTCTAATACACTGAAAGTTCCCTACCCCAACTACATACACAGCTTAAGAATTGAGAGTTAAATTAAAGAGAAACAAAAGAAAATATTTAGAACCTAATGAAATGGACACAGTTGTGAAATATCTCAGACTCTTATCTGGGCAAAAGTAGTATCTTTCTAGGTCTAGATACTTTTAATTCACCTAGTTTGAGAAATATCAGTGACATTTAAAGAATTCAGTTCTGAACAAAAGGACATGTAAACTCAGCATTTCAAGGATGAGCTGAAAGATTTTGCTAAGGAACTGGAGCACCATCTAATTAACCCTGGAGATGCATCATTTCAAAGATAGGGAATAGTGGTATTTTTTAAAATAATAGCTTTAGTGAAGTATGGTTGACATAAATTGCACATATCTAAAGTGTACAATTTGATACATATATCAAAATATGTATCTCATATATATATATATATTTGTAGCCAAGATAATGAACCTGTCTGTTACTACAAAAGTTACCTTGTGCCCCTTTGTGACCCTTCTTTCCCCTTTTCCCTATCATGCCTTCCTCCTGTCTTATCCCTGTCATGCCGTCCTCTTGTCCTATCCCTGTCCTCAGGTATCCACTGATTTGCTTTCTCTCATTATAGATTATTTCCTTGGATTTTATATAAATAGAATCATACAGTATGTGATAGAGTGCTATTTTAAAAGCCAGGTGTGAAAGAAAATAACAAATGTTTTAGCTGTTAACATGTAAATGTAAATACATGTCAATGTATTATTGTAATAATATGTAATAATGATTATTATATAATTAATAATATGTAATAAAATGTAATAATACATTTTTAAACTTTGTAACTAGTGATTCTTTTAACATCGAAAGAGTATTATATGCTGCTGCTGCTGCTGCTGCTAAGTCGCTTCAGTCGTGTCCGACTCTGTGTGACCAAATATTTGGTTAACTCAAAAGTATATACAGTGATGCCCTCCACCATGCTTCTAGTCCCTGAGTCTTCCTCTCAAGAGACGACTACAATTGTATATCCTGCCAGAAATAATCTGCATATACAATTGTCCAGATTCACCAGCAAACCAGAATATGCTGTATCTTCTGTTCTGCAACTTACTTTTCCTTTCCATGTATCAATAGATTTTGAAATTGTTCCATAGGAGTAGTACATGGAGAACTCTTTCATAGCAGCATAAAAACCCCATTGTATGGATTTCTTTGTTCAGTCCTAAATCAATGGATGCTTAATTACTCCACATCTCTCCCCTTTAATTTTTTTCCCCCTTTAATTTTTGACTAATGGAAACAGTGCTGCAGTGAACATTCTTGAACTTAGACTTTTGAACACTCATGCTGAGTCGCTTTAGTCGTGTCTGACTCTTTGTGACTCCATGGACTATAGCCCGCTAGGCTCCTCTGTCCATGGCATTCTTCAAGCAAGAATACTGGAGTGGGTTGCCATTTCTTCCTCCAGGGGATCATCTCGACCCAGGGATTGAACCCGCATCTCTTGGGTTTCCTGCATTGGCAGGCAGGTTCTTTATCAATAGCACCACCTGGGAAGCCCCTTTGTAAATTCATCTACAGTACAGAAGTAAAGTTAATTAGGCAAATAAAGTGTTTTTAAATCTCAATAAATAGAAGCAAATTGTCCTCCAAAGAGGTTGTGTTTACACATTCACCACCCTCTTATCACATGCTCAGAATAGACCTCACACACTCAGTAACACTATGTATTATCAGGCTCTTTTGATCTTTGACAATCTGATTGGTAGAAATAGGCAATGGCACCCCACTCCAGTCCTCTTGCCTGGAAAATCCCTTGGACAGAGGAGCCTGGAAGGCTGCAGTCCATGGGGTCGCTAAGAGTCGGACAGGACTGAGCGACTTCACTTTCACTTTTCCCTTTCATGCATTGGAGAAGGAAATGGCAACCCACTCCAGTGTTCTTGCCTGGAGAATCCCAGGGATGGGGGAGCCTGGGGGGCTGCCGTCTGTGGGGTCGCACAGAGTCGGACATGACTGAAGTGACGCAGCAGCAGCAGCAGCATGTAGCTTCACTAGATTTTTTCTTTTGTCATGTTGATACTTTTTAGTTGAAATATATTTAACATATAATGTGTAAGTGTAAGGTGTATAACATGTTAATCTGATAAGTTTATTTTAATATTATTTCTATTGTAGCAACAGTAAGCACCTCTATATCCTGTCACATAATTATTTTCTTTTTTAATAGTGGAAATGATTAAATTCTAGTCTCAAGTTTGATAATTATCATACCATTTTGTTATCTATATTCGCTTTACTGTGCATTAGATCCCTATGGCTTATTTATTGCTCCTTGTAAGTTTGTTCCCTTAAACAACATCTGTCTATCCCCTCCTTCCCCAGCCTCTGATAAGCACCATTTTATTCTGTTTTTATAATTTTGGCTTTGGGGGCATTTATTTGTTAGTAGTACAGTTGACCATCTTTTCTTATGTTTATGAATGATTGATATTTAGTTATCACCCTACATATAAATCAGTCATTATCACGCTGCCAGAAAATTTTGGTCAGACCTTGGAATGTTGCTACCAGTACTGTGCTGGTCTGGACCTCAAGGATGGGGCAGGAAAGTTAGCTTTCAGTGTATACTTACTTCCTTTCCAGAAATCATTTTAGAAAAACTGTTCTGAAAGTTATGTTACAATTTTTGTGATTATGTACCTGGCACTCTTTCTGGCTTGCAAAGTTGCTCTTGAGAATGTTCTGTATTTAGGTTGAAGGTAATGAAAGGTTCTTTATCCTTCCCCGTAAACTATGAGACTTAGTTATGGTGGAAATAAAAATAATGTCCTTGTGAGACGCAAAGCCCAGGGGACATAATTAGAAAATCAGCTTTTCCAGCTCCTATCAAAATTTATATCTTGCTTACTAACTAAACTATTCCATGTAGGAGAAATAAATGCTGGAAATGAAAAGAGGAGAGGAAGTGATAGGAGTAGCAATAACATTCCCATC
The DNA here is from genome assembly GCF_042477335.2 of Ovis canadensis. Classification (NCBI taxonomy): domain Eukaryota; kingdom Metazoa; phylum Chordata; class Mammalia; order Artiodactyla; family Bovidae; genus Ovis; species Ovis canadensis. Next base: position 187,518,628 of record NC_091245.1, read on the forward strand.
AAACTTAGGATGATTTAGTTGGAGAATTTTATTATTATAAGCTGGAGAAGCTTAGCCAGGAAAGATAACTTGCACCACATGAAAGAGTGGAATAGTCCTTTCAGAAGCGTTGCTCTCAGGACACTTTGCAGGAGACTGATGATCTGAGTGCTGGCTTGTTTTACCTTGAAAGTGTCAGTGGGACCCTGCCTTGTCTGAGAGCAGGCGTTGCTCTGGTGAAGTTGTGGTATTTCTGGTTAACAGGTGTAGTGGTGTTGAACACTTTATTTTGGAAGTTATTGGGCGCCTCCCTGACATGGAGATGGTGATCAACGTGCGAGATTATCCTCAGGTTCCTAAATGGATGGAGCCTGCCATTCCAATCTTCTCCTTCAGTAAGGTAAGTACAGAAAGGGCTGTCTGAGGGGATGGAGGGTGGTCTTCTAGGGCATAAGCAGGAGATGACTGAATGTGGCAGAGTCTGATGGGTAATGGTGAGGATGAGGTCTGAGGTCCCAAAGCGGGTCTGTGTCCCTGTTAGCTTCACAGTCATTGAATGATAAGACAGAGGAGAAGGAGGTGAGGACCTGTAAGTGATAAGTATGATTGCCTGGGGTCTTAGGGCTAAGGGTGGAGGGTGAGGAATGAGAGAGGCCTGAGGAACCTGTAAGACATTGGAGGTGGGGTTCAGAGAACCTGCAGAGCATGGCAGAGAGTGACCTAAGAAAGCTCATGGACTTTGAACAAAAATATTTGTTGAGCTCCTACAATGTATATATCACCCATGCTATTGGGTATCATCTGTCTGGCCACTGTATCCCAGGGTCCCAGGCTAATGGTCAGACTAAAGGTGCTCAAATAACCACACAGTTTGCACCCAAACAGTGCATGAGGGGATAGGTCTGAGATGCCTGAGGGGAACATGTGAGAGGGTGATCTTCAAGTCTAGTTATGGAGAGATGGGAGTACTAGGACATTCTTGTGGGCTTGGAGAATAGGGCGCAGAGACATTACTTTGCCGACTAAGGTCCGTCTAGTCAAGGCTATGGTTTTTCCAGTAGTCATGTATGGATGTGAGAGTTGGACTGTGAAGAAAGCTGAGCACCGAAGAATTGATGCTTTTGAACTGGGGTGTTGGAGAAGACTCTTGAGAGTCCCTTGGATTACAAGGAGATCCAACCAGTCCACTCTGAAGGAGATCAGCCCTGGGATTTCTTTGGAAGGACTGATGCTAAAGCTGAAACTCCAGTACTTTGGCCACCTCATGCGAAGAGTTGTCTCATTGGAAAAGACTCTGATGCTGGGAGGGATTGGGGGCAGGAGGAGAAGGGGACAGAGGATGAGATAGCTGGATGGCATCACTGACTTGATGGACGTGAGTCTGAGTGAACTCCGGGAGTTGGTGATAGACAGGGAGGCCTGGCGTGCTGTGATTCATGGGGTCACAAAGAGTCGGACACGACTGAGCGACTGAACTGAATATCTTAGTGCTCAGCTTCTTGCAAATGGTGCATTAGCAGGAATGGGCCTTCATTCCCTAGAGACTAAATATGAAAGCACTTGGGGGCAGGGATGGGGAAGGCTAGAAGAGAGTGAATGGAAAATTCTGTGGGAGAAGAGTAGGTTTGGGAAGACCCTCCGGACTTTGAGAAAGGGAACTCTGTTTCTGATTTGGTGTCTCCAAAGCAGAGGGACTTTTTATCTCCACTTTTTCTTTATCAGAGTTTACTTTCTCTCTAGACTTGTTTATTTCCTGTGTTGCAAGTGGGCTGAGGCCACATTGTGTTGCACATCCCATGGTTTAGCCTCAGTTCTCAAAAGTGCTTGGTCCCGTTATTTGTCATGAAGCCCTCTCAGAAGAACAGATAGAGGCTCCCATGTAAGTCAGTAAGGGTTTATGTTTATTATTTATCTTGTTTTTTCTGTGGATAATCAAGTATTATCATCAGTATACTAACTTTCCTTTCATCTTTAATTCCTTCCCCCTGCTTCTTTTTTTTTTTAAACCAATGACTCCTAGTTTGCCAGGGAGGGATATTAGTCTGTCAGCTTTATAATAAGTATGCAGTTTCTTTTGAGCAGCTGTTATGCCTGAGGTGCTTGATGAATCACATACCATTTTTAAAATATTTGAAAGAAGGCCAACAGCATATTGCATATGTAATTCCAGTGGAAGACAGTAGATTTAGAGGCTTATCAGTGGCCAGAATTTTAACAGAAGTAACCATATAGAGGTTTCAAATGGTTTCAAACTTTTTTCAAAAGGTGTGGGATAATACCCCTACCCTCTTTCTGCCCATCATTACTTTTGACCCTGATCAAAAAAGAAAAATAACCAAAAAATAACTCAGAACTTATTGACCAACCATATGAGCTCAGAAGTGCCACAGTATTAGGTAACATTAACATTTATTGCATTGATCGCTGAAGAAGGCTTTCTTGTCTCTTCTTGCTATTCTTTGGAACTCTGCATTCAGATGCTTATATCTTTCCTTTTCTCCTTGCTTTTCACCTCTCTTCTTTGCACAGCTATTTGTAAGCCCTCCCCAGACAGCCATTTTGCTTTTTTGCATTTCTTTTCCATGGGGATGGTCTTGATCCCTGTCTCCTATACAATGTCACAAACCTCCATCCATAGTTCATTAGGCACTCTATCTGTTAGATCTAGGCCCTTAAATCTATTTCTCACTTCCACTGTATAATCAAAAGGGATTTGATTTAGGTCATACCTGAATGGTGTAGTGGTTTTCCCTACTTTCTTCAATTTAAGTCTGAATTTGGCAATAAGGAGTTCATGATCTGAGCCACAGTCAGCTCCTGGTCTTGTTTTTGTTGACTGGATAGAGCTTCTCCATCTTTGGCTGCAAAGAATATAATCAGTCTGATTTTGGTGTTGACCATCTGGTGATGTCCATGTGTAGAGTCTTCTCTTGTGTTATTGGAAGAGGGTATTTGCTATGACCAATGCATTTTCTTGGCAAAACTCTATCAGTCTTTGCCCTGCTTCATTCCGCATTCCAAGGCCAAATTTGCCTGTTACTCCAGGTGTTTCTTGACTTCCTACTTTTGCATTCCAGTCCCCTGTAATGAAACGGACATCTTTTTTGGGTGTTAGTTCTAAAAGGTCTTGTAGGTCTTCATAAAACTGTTCAACTTCAGTTTCTGCAGCGTTACTGGTTGGGGCATAGACTTGGATTACCGTGATATTGAATGGTTTGCCTTGGAAACGAACAGAGATCATTCTGTCGTTTTTGAGATTGCATCCAAGTACTGCATTTCGGACTCTTGTTGACTATGATGGCTACTCCATTTCTTCTGAGGGATTCCTGCCCACAGTAGTAGATATAATGGTCATCTGAGTTAAATTCACCCATTCCACTCCATTTTAGTTCGCTGATTCCTAGAACGTCAACGTTCACCCTTGCCCTCTCTTGTTTGATCACTTCCAATTTGCCTTGATTCATGGACCTGACATTCCAGGTTCTTATGCAATATTGCTCTTTACAGCGTCGAATCTTGCTTCTATCACCAGTCCCATCCACAACTGGGTATTGTTTTTGCTTTGGCTCCATCCCTTCATTCTTTCTGGAGTTATTTCTCCACTGATCTCCAGTAGCATATTGGGCACCTAATGACCTGGGGAGTTCCTCTTTCAGTATCCTGTCATTTTGCCTTTTCATACTGTTCATGGGGTTCTCAAGGCAAGAATACTGAAGTGGCTTGCCATTCCCTTCTCCAGTGGACCACATTCTGTCAGACCTCTCCACCATGAGCTTTTGTGTAATAAAGTTTTATTAAAGTATAAAGGAGATAGAGAAAGCTTCTGACATAGGCATCAGAAGGGGGCAGAAAGAGTACCCGCTTGTTAGTGTTAGCAATGAAGTTATATACTCTCCAGTGAATCCAAAAAATGTCTGGAGGTTGTAAAGACCTCACCAGACCTACTCCCATAATTTACATTTTAAGATAACAGAATTAGCCAGAAGGTTTAATCCAGAGACTGTCCTCAGGCAGAATACATTGTTGTTATATAATCCTAAGAAGAGGTGGAAGAACTGTACAAAAAAGATCTTCATGACCCAGATAATCATGATGATGTGATCACTCATCTAGAGCCAGACATCCTGGAATGTAAAGTCAAGTGGGCCTTAGAAAGCATCACTACGAACAAAGCTAGTAGAGGTAATGGAATTCCAGTTGAGCTGTTTCAAATCCTGAAAGATGATGCTGTGAAAGTGCTGCACTCAATATGCCAGCAAATTTGGAAAACTCAGCAGTGGCCACAGGACTGGAAAAGGTCAGTTTTCACTCCAGTTCCAAAGAAAGGCAATGCAAAACAATGCTCAAACTACCGCACAATTGCACTCATCTCACACGCTAGTAAAGTAATGCTCAAAATTCTCCAAGCCAGGCTATAGCAATATGTGAACCGTGAACTCCCTGATGTTCAAGCTGGTTTTAGAAAAGGCAGAAGAACCATTGATCAAATTCCCAACATCCGCTGGATCACTGAAAAAGCAAGAGAGTTCCAAAAAAACATCTATTTCTGCTTTATTGACTATGCCAAAGCCTTTGACTGCGTGGATCACAATAAACTGTGAAAAATTCTGAAAGAGATGGGCATACCAGACCACCTAACCTGCCTCTTAAGAAATCTGTATGCAGGTCAGGAAGCAACAGTTAGAACTGGACATGGAACAACAGACTGGTTCCAAATAGGAAAAGGAGTATGTCAAGGCTGTATATTGTCACCCTGCTTATTTAACTTCTATGCAGAGTACATCATGAGAAACGCTGGACTGGAAGAAACACAAGCTGGAATCAAGATTGCTGGGAGAAATATCAATAGCCTCAGATATGCAGATGACACCACCCTTATGGCAAAAAGTGAAGAGAAGCTAAAAAGCCTCTTGATGAATGTGAAAGAGGAGAGCGAAAAAGTTGGCTTAAAGCTCAACACTCAGAAAACGAAGATCTTGGCATCTGGTCCCGTCACTTCATGGGAAATAGATGGGGAAACAGTAGAAACAGTGTCAGACTTTATTTTTTTGGGCTCCAAAATCACTGCAGATGGTGACTGCAGCCATGAAATTAAAAGACACTTACTCCTTGGAAGAAAAGTTATGACCAACCTAGATTGCATATTCAAAAGCAGAGACATTACTTTGCCGACTAAGGTCCGTCTAGTCAAGGCTATGGTTTTTCCAGTGGTCATGTATGGATGTGAGACTTGGACTGTGAAGAAGGCTGAGCACCGAAGAATTGATACTTTTGAACTGTGGTGTTGGAGAAGACTCTTGAGAGTCCCTTGGACTGGAAGGAGATCCAACCAGTCCATTCTGAAGGAGATCAACCCTGGGATTTCTTTGGAAGGAATGATGCTAAAGCTGAAACTCCAGTACTTTGGCCACCTCATGTGAAGAGTTGACTCATTGGAAAAGACTCTGATGCTGGGAGGGATTGGGGGTAGGAAGAGTAGGGGACGACTGAAGATGAGATGGCTGGATGGCATCATGGACTCGATGGACTCATGGACATCTGAGTGAACTCCAGGAGATGGTGATGGACAGGGAGGCCTGGCGTGCTGCGATTCATGGGGTCGCAGAGTCGGACACGACTGAGCAACTGAACTGAACTGAACACTTACTGAGTATTTACTATGTGTCACTGTTCTAAGTTTTCTACATGTATTAACTCATTTAATATTTAAAACAAGCCTGTTAGATAGATACCATTATTGATATTATCATTTCTCTACTTATAAAGATAAGGAAACGGAAGCCTAGGAAGATTAAGTAACTTGCCTAGAGTTGGAAAGAGGGGGAGTCAGATAATCTTTCTCAAGAGCCCACACTCTTAACTCTTGCATTGTATTTCCTAATTCTTGCTCCTAAAAGACTTACCTAGGAAATAATTAAGAACTGGTAGGACCATATACACTCCAAGTATGATATCAGTTAAAAGATGAGAAAGCTATGTGGTCATTCAGAATTGGGTATATCATTTCCTTAAACTAAAACCTCCAACAGTATATGTCTTCTAGAAAAATAGAACTTTTGGGTACTGGAAAAGTTGACATTTAGTGTGATTTCATATTCTGGGATTCAGTCAGCCCATGATTTTTAACCCATGATCATTTTTGCCTTTTAGCATCCAGAGTCTAGACTTGGATATGTCTTTGATGGTATAACGCAGGGGCAAGGCCTTTTCCAGATCCCGTGACATGAGTGCAGTTTGCTGCTTCTTCCTCTGCTCCAAGACTGATTTAAAATAACCTCTCTGTTTCTGTTGAAGACATCAGAGTACCATGATATCATGTATCCTGCTTGGACATTTTGGGAAGGAGGACCCGCTGTTTGGCCAATATATCCTATGGGTCTTGGACGGTGGGACCTGTTCAGGGAAGATCTGGTAAGGTAGGTCCTCTGCTGCTGGTAGGTCCTCTAGAGAGGTTTTATTTGTCCCTCTTTTTGGGTCACCTTGAAGTAAATGGTTAAGTATAGACAATTATTTTCTCTAAAATGACTAACTTTTAAGCTAAAAGTAAAAGACACACAAAAAAACTTTATAGCATAAGCAATTTTATATGTGTATAGAAGTATTTACATATCCATAGAAAAAGAGCAAAAGAACTTACCCTAAAATGTCAGCAGTGCTTCTGTGGGAGGGATTATAGAAGCCTCTTTTTTTCTTCTTTAAATATGTCCATACTTTTAAGATTCTTTAAGAGTGAATTCCTTTTATAAGTAGGAAAGAATAAATGATCATATTGTGGGGAAGGATAGAAAATTACTTGGGAAAAAAAAAGAAAATTACTTGGAAGAACATAAATGTACTTTATAATTAAGAGCCAAGTTCTTCAGGCAGGGATGGGGTGGGCATAAATGTTCCATAGGCATCTCAAGTTCAAGCTTATTCCAGATCCTCTCTAACTGAGGATTAAAACCTGCCTTGGCCTGTTGTCTGCATCCTGCCCTCATTTCAGAATTTAGATTATCTCATTCATCAAGCTGTAGATATTTCTTTCCTAGCTACATTTTACATTAATGATCCAAACAACATTGGTACCTAATTAGTAAACTTCTAGAAACATAGTCTTTCTAGTTCTTCTCTCAGATGTAGAGAAAGCAATAATTCAACTTCATTTTCACAAATATCTATCACCTGTATTAAGTGTGACTACATATTTAAATGAGATGAAGAGAACATCCCGTTTCTGGAGAAGCATGTAGGGCTGTAGTCCTCTTTGTCAGCTAGAGCCACTGGTTAAATAAACAAGTCAATTATTCAGTAGATATAATTGGGAAATTATTTTTTAAGATAACTTGACCTCATACATCATTGTTCTTGTCTAGCTCGCTTTTTCAGGGATGAGGGAATGCAAACTCAGAGAAGTTAAGTGACTTTGGTCAATGAACCAATTTAGGCCTGAAATCCAGGTTTCTAAGTGCGTTATCTTCTCCACTAGTTAATATTTCCTGTGTCCTCCAGACTGTGAGACTGTCATTTTTTATTTAGCACTTCATTTTGAACATAATTTTGAGAGAGAGAAAAATAAAAATGTTAACTTTTTTTCACCAAGTTATTCTTGACGTTAGTTTTCTTATTCTTTTTTTTACCCTCAGGTGCTTGCAAATACCCTTTTCACATTCTTCTTTTTGTAGCTTTTTTCCCACCTGCTGTACATCTACTTTGTTTTTAAAATCTCTTTAAAACAACTTTTTTCTGAATATGAAAACTTTGTGTGCTTATAAAAATTTATCAATGTGTCCCACCTAGGCAACTTTTCCTGCCGGGGTCCAGCCCCGGTGGATCCAGGGAATTCGAAGCGAGGACGGAGTCGGCGTCCTAGGAAAGAACTTATTTAATTACAGATATAAAGAGAGATTAGGAAAGAATAGTGTGGTAGGAAAATTAGTGGAGAAAAGAGGCTGAATAACTTGGTTTACGTGGAAAACGAATAAAACTCCAAGACAAGGAGTTTTCACCACCTACGTAGGCCACCGGTGCCTGCTTGAATAGCAGAGGGTGCCCCTCCTTGGGCTCCCTCTTGTGTGGGTCTTAGAAGCCAGGGCAAGTAAGTAGACATGGCGAGCCTCCACGCTCCAGATGGGAATTCAGCCAGAAAAGAAGAGAACAAGAAAAGACCAGATGGGGGAAACCAGTCTTTCCAGGAACTGGTCCGTTTCTTTATTTTCCAGGTCCACTTTTATACTTTTAGTTATACGTAGAGATAAATGCAAGAAACAGAGTCATGCAGGGTCAGCTGCTCTGACCCTTATCTAAAGACAGTGTTCTCAGTATATCTTTGTTCTTACAAGGGTCTTAGATTTGATATCTTCTGGTCTGGAGACCTATCAACATTTTATGGCCCCACCTTACTTTCTGTTGATAAAGGTTAGTTGATCAGAAAAGTTGTTTGCCTTTAAGATCTACTTAGTCTTAAGATAGTGATAAAGTTACATTCTTACATAGCAAGGACATAATGATTTATAACAGAGAAAGAGGAGTACAGTGATCTATAACAAAGAGAAAATTCATTAACTCAAAAGTCTAGTATTGCTAACATCAAAACTACTATATTTCTTTTTCTATATTCCAATTACATCGATTAACATACTCCCAGGTGCCTAAGGATATGGAGGCCTGGCGGCAGTCATTAACTCAGCAATGAAACCCTTCACCAACATGATTTTTATCTTTAGAAAAACCCTATGCTAACTAAGACTTTCAAAATACTCCAAACTCTCTGTGCTGTTTATGGTTGAGAGGTTGTAAACAATCATGTACATAGTAGCAAGAGTGTGGATAATCCTGTCACACTAGCTAGTCTGCCAGCAGAGAGGTTTGACCTGAGACACTCCTTTTATATGCAGGAGACTATTAACTGGAACTCTAAGTTAATTTTCCAGAGAAAGGTGGTAGGGGACAGCCCCCCCTATAATGTCAGAAGAGCAGGCGAAAAGCACAATGCAGTAAGGCAGGCAGACTCTGGTTTGGGGGCAGATGCATGAGCAGATCCAGAAAGAGGCTCCCTTAAGGCCTGACTCACCTTTGCCTGTCGGGCCCCTTAACCTTATGACCTTTGCCACCAGCGGGACTCCTCGTGCTGGCTCCTGGCATTTTCCCTCACTTATTGGTGTGTCTTAGAAATCGTTCCATGTCAGTACGTAGGTGGAGAACGAAATGGCATCCCACTCCAGTATTCTTGCCTGGAGAATCCTGTGGACGGAGGAGACTGGTGGGCTGCTGTCCATGGGGTCACACAGAGCCAGACACGACTGAAGCGACTTAGCATGCATGCATGCATTGGAGAAGGAAATGGCAACCCACTCCAGTATTCTTGCCTGGAGAATCCCAGGGACAGAGGAGCCTGGTGGGCTGCCATCTGTGAGGTCGCACAGAGTCGGACACGACTGAAGCAACTTAGCTGCAGCTGCTGCTGCAGTATCTAGGAAACTGCCTCATTGTTTTAAACAGTTGCATGGTATTCCATCAGATAATAACTTGATTCATTGTGTCCTTCAATGTATGTGTAGGCTGCATGTGTAATATTTGCATAATTTCTTATTTTCTGAAGTATTAGACAGTATGCTGCATACTTTATGACTCTATACCGCTTAATTCTTTGCTGCAGAATTCCTAAGAGCGAGAGTGTTACCTTTATAACTACATTGCAATTATCAAATACAGGAAACAATGTTAATTCAACATTGAACTGTCATAACAATGTCCCATAAGACACATTTCTTCTCAGATACAGGATCCAATCCAGCATCTTGTGTTGTATTTAGTCCTTACGTGTCTTTAACTTGTTTTAATCTGCAACAACTCTTAAGTCTATCCTTCTCTTTTACTGTGTGGTTACTCTCTTACCATTTGCAAACTAATAAGCAATTTTTAGGGAGATAAAATATGTTTTAAAAATCTAACATGTTAATATGTTCTTTTTTTGATATCTTCACTTTTAATTCTTGAGCTGAATTTATTCATGATTTTAGAATTGCAACTTTATTTTTTAGAGCCCTCCATTCAGAATCCCTAGCCTCGTGATTTCATTTCTTACCTTGAAACTTTAGTAATCTGTTTGCTGATCTGCACTGGTGTCTGCCTAGCGTGTTTCCATCTTTATACTCTTCTGGGAATTTGTCCCCATTGACTGACTTTTCACCCGGTAGAAGAATTCAGTGTCACTGTGGATTTAAAGAATCCACTCTACTGTGAGCAGAGGAGTGGGGTTATAAAAGAGGGCTGGGGCAGCACCAGTGTTAGTGCTTGCCCAAAGACAAAAGTCCTAACATGGGTCTTCCAAAGGGGTGGATAGGTGGGTAGGAAAAATGAAGGAGAGGGAAAACAGATGATACGTGGTTCAAGTCTGTCTATATTAAATTTAGCTTTCCCAGGGACTAAGGAAATTTATACTCAAAATTTCAGTATTTTTGGTTGGATAGTTGAGCAGTATATCAAAATGTAAAATGTGTATATCCTTTGACCCAGCCATTTTACTTCAAGGATTTATCCTGAGAAGATAATTAAACAAGTATGCAAAAAAATGTGCATACAGGGATATTCACTTCAATGTTGTTTCTTAAAGTAGAAAGTTTAAAACTACCTGAAAGCTCACCAGTAAGGAATGGAGTAAATTATGACATGGCTATAAAATGGATATTGTGCATGAATGGAAAGTAAAGATAGAATAGGGCTTAAAAACAGGGACTCTGGATTTAAACCTTACTAGCTGTGTGATGCTGGGCAAATTGCTTAGCCACTTAAAGGCCTCAACTATGTAAAGTAGGGATAGTAAAAGCCATCTTGTAAGGTTATAAGAATGAGATGTGTGTGTGTGTGCGTGTGTGTGTGTGTATAATGTTTATATATATATATATGTTTATGTTTGATCCCAACCCAGGAATCAAACCTGCATCTCTTATGTCTCCTACATTGGCAGGCAGACTGTTTACCACTAGTTCCACCTAGGAACCCCCCCTCCCCCACATCTCACCCCCCAGTGCTACAGTAGTTCTGATTTGTTAGGAAGGAGTATGGGACAGAGCAAGAAATAGTTGGACTGGAGAATCAGGTAGCCATTTTCTTCTCCAGGGGAACTTCCGACCCAGGGATCGAACCCAGGTCTCCCGCATTGCGGGCAGACGCTTTAACCTCTGAGCCACCAGGGAAGCCCAAAGATGATCCAGTGAGAAAGAGCTGGAAGATAAGCCAGGAAAATATGGAGGACTGGCTCACTTAAGAGAAAACGAGGACTTCCCTGGTGGTCTAGTGGCTAAGACACTCTACTCCCAATGTAGCGGGCCTGGGTTTGATCCCTGGTCAGGGAACTGTATTCCACATGCTGCAGTGAAGACATGAAGCAGCCAAATAAATAAAATTTTTTAAAAAGAGAGAGAAAATGAGTAATGGGATGCTATTTGTATCTGAACAGTATCTCTTCCTGAAAAGTTTGCGTGCAAAGTTTCTCCATTATAGCAAACAGCTCACCAATCCCTCATGAACTCCACTTCAGTTTGACCCCCTCCGTTTTCAGAGAAAGATGCTGCAAAAACTTCTGTGAAGTTGACTCACAAAGTAAGTTAAGAATGGTGCATCTGTCACCTGAAACTATCACAACATTGTTATTTGGCTGTACCCCAATACAAAATGTTTTTGGTGTTTAAAAAAAAATGATGCATCTATGAGCTAGCAGTTTCAGCAAGGGAAGCTGGTTGTGGTAACTGGTATTGAGAACTGAATTTTGGGGACTTGGTCTTTATGGAGCACTAAGTACAGTTTGAGGATACCAGAGTGCTTTGCAAAATCAGACTAAATCTGATGATACTTTCTATGCATCTAAAACATAAAGTCAGAAAGTGATTTATTTCCTTGCCCTTGATTCGGTATCTGATATTTTCTGCAATTATTGTTGCCTAGTAACTTTAACAATCAGTTCAGTTCAGTCGCTCAGTCGTATCTGACTCTGCGACCACATGGACTGCAGCATGCCAGGCTTCCCTATCCATCACCAACTCCCAGAGCTTGCTCAAACTCATGTCCATCAAGTCGGTGATGCCATCCAACCATTTCATCCTCTAGACTCTTGCTTAAAGTAAGGAAAAAATCCTGATTGTACTGAATTAAATAGCCCTAAACATGTCATTTACTTTGGGGAACTTTTCTTTCAGTGTTGTTAACTTATTAACCAAACAGTAGATTTACACATATTGCTAGCTAGTATCTCCAGAGGATAGAGTAATAATAAAAGGGAACATAGTGTCATTTAGAGCTTTTTATTTTGAGTAGCCTTGTTGTTCAGTCACTAAGTCATGTCTAACTCTTTGCAACTCCATGGACTGCAGCACACTAGGCTTCCCTGTCTTCCACTATCTCCCGAAGTTTGCTCACACTTGTTTCCACTGACTCAGTGATGCCATCCAACCATCTCATCCTTTGTCACCCTCTTCTTATTCTGCCCTCAATCTTTCAAAGCATCAGGGTCTTTTCCAATGAGCCGCTTTTCACATCAGGTGGCCAAAGTATTGGAGCTTCAGCATAAGTCCTTCCAATGAATATTTAGGACTGATTTACTTTAGGATTGACTGGTTTGATATCCTTGCAATTCAAGGGACTCTCAAGAGTCTTCTCCAGCACCACAATTCAAAAGCATTAATTTTTCAGCACTCAGGCTTCTTTATGGTTCAACTCTCACATCCGTACTGACTACTGGAAAAACCATAGCTTTGACTGTATGGAATTTTGTTGGCAAAGTGATGTCTTTGCTTTTTAATATGCTGTCTAGGTTTGTCATAGCTTTTCTTCCAAGGAGTAAGTGTCTTAATTTTGTGGCTGCAGTCACTGCCTGCAGTGATCTTGGAGCCCAAGAAAATCCATCACTGTTTCCACTTTTCCCGTATCTGTTTGCCATGAGGTGATGGGACCAGATGCCATGATCTTAGTTTTTTAATATTGAGTTTTAAGCCAGTTTTTTCACTCTCCTCTTTCACCCTCATCAAGAGAGTTTAGTTCCTTCATTTTCTGCCATTAGATTGGTATTATCTGCATATCTGAAGTGTTGATATTTCTTCTGGCAATCTCGAATCCAGCTTGGAATTCATCCAGCCTGGCATTTTGCATGATGTATTCTGCATAGAAGTTAAATAAGCAGGGTGACAATATACAGCCTTGATGTACTCCTTTCCCAGTTTTGAACCAGTCCATTGTTCCGTGTCCGGTTCTAACTGTTGCTTCTTGACCTGCATACAGGTTTCTCAAGAGGCAGATAAGGTGGTCTGATATTGCCATCTTTTTAAGAATTTTCCACAGTTTGTGATCCACATAAAGACTTCATAGCCAGTGAAACAGAAGTAGATGTTTTTTGGAATTGGATTTCGATAATCCAACAGATGTTGGCAATTTGATTTCTGATTCCTGTGCCTTTTCTAAATCCAGCTTATACATCTGGAAGTTCTCGGTTCACGTACTGTTGAAGCCTGTCTTGAAGGATTTGGGGCATTACCTTGCTAGTGAATTTAGTAGCCTGGGTCAGACTTACTTTAAAATGTAAAGCTCTCAGCTAAGCCTTAGAAATGATTCAAACACATCTTTATATAGTTAAGGAAGAGACACAGAAACTAATGAAGTCTGTTTTTAGGTCAGCTGCCCAGTGGCCATGGAAAAAGAAAAATTCCACAGCATATTTCCGAGGATCAAGGTGATTATACTTTCTGACATTTTACAGAGGTACTCTTCTGGCTAATGTGTAAAATTTTGAGGGTGTGGGAAACTAGTTCAAAGAGAAAACTAAGATAACTAAGAAAAAGACATAGAATCACAGAATTTTAGGCTAGAGAAGAACCCAAATTATTGGCCAAATCACTTTTAGCTGAACTGAAATTCAAAGAAGTAAAGTTCATCTGTCCAGTCATTCAGCAAACATTTACAAAGTGTGACGAGTGTGATGGGCTTTAGTTATTTAATGCTGAATAGACCAATGAGCTGTCCTCTTGCCTGAGAGATTGCATTTTCCTAGGAGTACTTTATGATTGTGCCCACAGACTCTCTGCCACTTAATGGCAGAGCAGGAACAATCACTAGCTCTTCTAAGTGTCTTTTTCATCAGACCATGTGGCTGCCAAATAGTGGTGGAAGCGTAGACTGGAACTGATGAAAATTGAGAGAGCTGCATGGAAGGAAGGTAGAGCGAAAGCGAAAAGGTTGGGGAAGACTGAGTCCATATTGTTCAGCTCCATATCCCTGGTGTTGAGAACAGTACCCACCTTGTACATGCACAGTGAGTATCTGTTGCTCAGATGAATACCAAGGAGAATGTGAAGGGAGAGAGTTTTGCAGATTTCTTAGTGTGTCCTTGTCAGAGGTCACTCTCTCTTCACTTGGTGGTGGACTTCAGAGTGCAAATGAGCCCAACAACCACTGCTTATGGTTCCTTGTCAACATCTCTGGTTCTCAAATCTTCAGATTACAGATTCTTTACTTGGGATCCATGTGTGGACTTCAAGACTTTTAGGAACACCTTGAAGTTATATGGGGATATGTAGAGAGGGCGTCCACAGTTATCAGATTCTCAGGGAGTCCATGACCCCTCAAATGTCAACATCATCTGCTGCTAGAACCATAACTAGGACTTTTTCTACAATAAGTTTTCAGGTGTTTGAGCCCTTCGGTTTTCTTTTTAATTTAAATGTTATACTGGGGCTTCCCTGGTGGCTCAGAGGTTAAAGCATCTGACTCCAATGCAGGAGACCCGGGTTCGATCCCTGGGGTGGGAAGATCCCCTGGAGAAGGAAATGGCAACCCACTCCAGTATTCTTGCCTGGAGAATCTCATGGACAGAGGAGCCTGGTAGGCTGCAGTCCACGGAGTCGCAAAGAGTCGGACACGACTGAGCGACTTCACTCAGTTTTCACTGCATTTTACAGAGCACACCCAACGAAGGTCATGTAGCTGTTTTGGTGACTGATGATTACCTAGTCACACAGCTGTGAGTACCAGTGATTAGAGGTTACATGAAGCTTCTAAAAGGAAAATAATTCCCTGGGATGTGGCTATAGTATCCAGAATAACATAATCCTAAAGACTGGATGCAAGCAGAGAGGGCCAAATACTCCCCTTCCCTGAAGGGTACAGTGGCAAACAGCCAGGACCACCTAGATGCTGTAGAATCTAGTATCCCCCTCCTCTTCTATTAAATAACCCATGAGTTGTTCATCTGTGCGTATAGTCATCGCATTGGGTCCAATTACTGCTTACCTTTCAGTGATTGGGAGTGGTCTTATGGTGTAGGAGATGTAGTTCTATGTCATGTGTTTCTTTCCTAGGACAAGTCCAGAACGAGATCCTCTCATTCTTCTATCTCGGAAAAACCCAAAACTTGTTGATGCAGAGTACACCAAAAACCAGGCCTGGAAATCTATGAAAGTAATCACCAATCATCTGACTAGAGCTACAGCAGTGAACATTCTCACTCCAAGAGCATTGCACCTGGGTAGAACTTCACATTAGGTTTCCTCTCAGTGGTGGGATGAATGATGAGAACGTTCCATGGACTAAAATTAGTATATGTGTAAATTATTCCTTTTCAAACTCACGTTGTGTTTCTGGGCCCTTACTATGACTCATATTTTATATTATTTTGAAGGTTTAAACCAGAGGTCACAAACATTTTCTGTAAATGGCTAGATGGTAAATATTTTAGGCTTTTCAGATCTTAACAGCCTGGGTTGCAGTTACTCAGCACTGCCAGTGCAGTGCGAAAGCAGTCGTAGACAATATGTAAACAAATGAGCATGGCTGTGTTCCAATAAAACCTTATTGAGGGCATTGAAATTTGAATTTCATAAAATTTTCCCACATCATAAAAATATTGTCCTTTGGATTTTTTTCCAGCCATTTGCAAGGTAAAAATAACTTTAGTTTATGGGTTGTGCATTAAAACAAGCAGTGACCCAGATCTGGCCTATGGGTGCTAAGTTTGCCAAAATCTGGTTTAAACCATTGGTTCTCAACCCTGACTATACAATGCAACCAGAGAGCTTAAAAATTAATAGAATAAATCAGAGTCTCTGGAAATGGTGTATAGACATCTTCATTTGTTCAAGATTCCCTAAGTGATTCTAAGGTGAAACAAGCAATGACAGGCTCCTTTGGTTGAGCGTCCCATCTCTATCCTCTTAACTCTGTCTTTCTTGCCTTATTCAAAGACCCTTAAGTTGGAAATGTCCTCATCTGAAATTTCCATATACCATTTGAGGATGATAGGAGAAAATGTTTAAACTTCTTGTGAGAAAAACTAAGTGAAAACTAAGAAATACTAAGTAAAAATGCATGTATTTATTACATGAACATTTAATTGAAACAGAAGCAAATGCAGTATAAGAAACTTTGTTAAAAAATAAAAATATGAAAAAATGTATCCGTTCATGACAGCATCTACTATGGGAGGCCACAGAAGCAAGCAAGACTTGTTCCCCACACCATCTGCTAAGATGGCTGGAATATGGATAGGGAATAGGGGGTCTCAGACTCTGATGCCCCCAGGCGCAGCAGTAGTGAGCGGGAGAGAGCGCTGAAGGTCCAGTCATTTCTGCCAAGGAGAACAGGAGCTCTCTTTGCCAAATCCTCCTTTTTTTTCTCTCTCTCTAAGAAAAGTGGAGATCTGGGGTTTTCTAAGAAAGTATCCTGCCACTTACAAATGCTGGGCAGTGGTTTGAATATTTATTTTTCAAGTACTTTGCTAGTGCAACAAAATTTGTTTGTGGGCTACACCTTTAAGCCCACCAGCCACCATTGTAACTTCCTTTGCCATATGATGTATACACAGTGAGTTGTGCTGCAGGCCATGACCTCCTGAGTGCAAGGAAGAGTCACATGGCCCCAGGGGAGCTTAACTCTAAAATCACACAGACCAAGTTAAAGCCCAAGCTCTTCTACTTAAGGCTGTGTGACCTTGAGCAAGTCTCCCAACTTCTCAAAGCCTCAGCTGCTTCATCTATAAAGTGAGACAGTCTTGCCTCCTGAGTCTGTGCATTCTGAGACTTCAGTGAGTTCATGTTGATGAAATGTTCAGTGACCCTTGTTGCACAGTGGTCTTCAATGAATGCTCCTGCTGCTAATACTAACAACTTTCTTTTCCCTGAAAGGATACCTTGGGAAAGCCAGCTGCTAAGGATGTCCATCTTGTGGATCACTGCAAATACAAGTAAGATATCCAGGACTCCTGACTCTTATGGTTTTCCCTATTGCTTTTGGAATAGCTTCTCTTTGGGTGAGAATTTTAATACTAGGGTCCAGCTGGGGTTTGTGAGAGTCACATTAATTCATTTAGTTATTGTTTACTGAGAGCCTGCTGTGCACAAAGCTCTGGACTGGGTTCTGTGGGAACTGCAGAGACAATGAAACAGGGACAATGGTCCCTGCTTCCAGGGAGCCTGCATGCCCATAATCAAAGGGATAGGGTCCACTCTCTGCACCCCACACAGCCAAGAACTGAAGTTAGATCAGTCATTTATTAAGTTAATAAAAATAGTTTAAGGTTCAACATGAATGAGGCATATGTAACTAATGTATTATATTTAAATGGCTATTATATTTAAATGCCAACACTAAGAATGAGATGAAGGTAAAACAAGGCCAGGAGGTGGGCAGTGGGAATACTCAGAGAAATGAATGGTGATTACACTGGACAGTGGGAACTACAGAGGAGAAGCAGCTCTGGTTAGAGACAGGTACCAGAAATGCTGAAAAGAAAATGTTCTTAGTTGTTAGCTTTATTTTCCAGGGGGCATTTCTTTGAAGATTGGTTAGGCATGCCTGGTTGTCTTCTCCAGACTTCTTAAGAGGAAACAGGGAACAGGGCATACCTTTGACCAGATAGGGAACACTATGGGAAAAACCACGCTTTGCGGGGGCACCATGATGAGTTCGAGACTTTAGGCCTAGAAAAACTTGTAAACAAAGGGTGAGATATTGTTTCCCCTGGGCCTTGTATCCGCTCTGCCCAGCACCCAGCTGCTGGCTCTATCTGTCTCTGCCTGGAGAAAGTATTTTTCTTTCCCCCTCACGCTGATATTCCCAGGAACAGGCTCTAACCCCTGGAATAGCAAGGAGTTTATGGAAACTCTACAGGGACGTGCTGATGGGTCCTTGAAAATTGAAAGTGGAAAGAGAAAGAAGAGAGGATAATAAAAGGGGAGATAAAGAGGGGATAAGAAAAAAATGTCATGTGTGGTAGCAGGAATATAGTATCAAGTATATTTTCCTCTCTCTTTTCCAGGTATTTGTTTAATTTTCGGGGTGTCGCTGCAAGTTTCCGGTTCAAACACCTCTTTCTGTGTGGTTCACTTGTTTTCCATGTTGGTGACGAGTGGCTGGAATTCTTCTACCCACAGCTGAAGCCATGGGTTCACTACATCCCAGTAAAAACAGACCTCTCCAACGTCCAGTAAGCAGCCGTCCCTCAAGCAGAGTCTCTGATGACTCCCACAGTCTGCCTCTAAGTCCCCAGCCATTCAAGATATTTACTCCTAATGACTTTTTCCACTGAAAGCTTTTTTTTTAAAAAAATTTCATTTTCAAAGATAGTATTGTATTATTATCCAACTAGACTGAGTGGGATTTAATTTTTTAAGTGTTCTAATGCTGATTCAAAATGTAACATTCAGATAGTATGCAGTGAAAAAGCACTAACCTCTCAAAGACTAAATAGATAACGGCTATTCAGTCGTGATATATTGTCAAAAGGATTTTCAGATACAGTGTAAAAACTGACCTCAGTGAAATGAAGGCAGATTTCCTCTCATGATGGCAAGAGCTAGGACGGCATGTGGAGAAGGGCCAGAAATGTAAGCCCAGTGCCCTCTTCTTGGGACCAGAGCAAGAGACAGGAGGGAAATTTTTTCTTCACTATTGATTTTTGGTGTGTATCGCTGAACATTTCTCTGTTTT
Organism: Ovis canadensis; assembly: GCF_042477335.2. NCBI lineage: Eukaryota > Metazoa > Chordata > Mammalia > Artiodactyla > Bovidae > Ovis > Ovis canadensis. Next base: position 187,537,558 of record NC_091245.1, read on the forward strand.
CCCAAATATGTTCCAAAACTAGAACAGATTGTTTCGCCTATGTGCAAAGTACTTTTTTTGTTGTTATTTTGATCTTATGAGGACCCGATAGCTTTACTTAAAAAAAAAACCCCAATATCCATATATCTAAAGATTAACTACAGGCCTCAGTATGTGATCTCTCTGCTTAGTACTAATGAGCATGGTCTGTATTTCAAAACCTAATAATTCTTTCCATTTTAGGGAGCTGTTGCAGTTTGTAAAAGCAAATGATGATATAGCTCAAGAAATTGCTGAAAGGTACGTTCTGCTCATTTTTCTTTTTCCACTTTAATCATTCCTACTTTTCCCAAGCTAGTCATAAGAATGTTGTTACCATAGTGCTATCTGAATGTCAGCCTCATTATACAGAGATAATTAGAATCAAAACTGTCCTGGGGAAAACCACATAGTCACCTATGTCCAAAGCGCATCCTTTGTAGAGTTAGACTGAACTCTTTGAAGTAATTCAAGTACCCTTTCTGAGGATTGGCTCTTTGTTTATTTGTTTTTAAGAAAAAAAATGTCTATTTCCAAGTGCACATGTATAGTAGATATTATGGAGAAGGAAATGACAACCCACTCCAGTATTCTTGCCTAGAGAATCCCATGGACAGAGAGCCTGGTGGGCTGCTGTCCATAGGGTCACACAGAGTCGGACACGACTGAAGTGATGTAGCAGCAGCAGTAGATACGATGGCTGCAGAGTTGGTTCTGAAGATCAAAGAGTTAATTTACATGAAGTATTCTGAACAGTGCTTGGCACAGGTAAGTACTCAGATGTAAGCTACTAGTTTTATTAAATGTCATGCTTTAACTGTTCTTGTTAATCTTGTCTCTAGGGGAAGCCAGTTTATTCTGAACCACTTAAAGATGGATGACATCATCTGTTACTGGGAGAACCTGTTGACCGAATACTCTAAATTCCTGTCCTATAACGTAACAAGAAGGAAAGGTTACGATCAGATTGTTCCCAAAATTTTGAAAACTGAACTCTAGTAGTCATGATTGGGCCATAGTCCTCCCTATGGCATCAGACCTCAGATATCCTATGGTGAAAAGCTTGCTGTGAATGTGACACCTATACCTTGGATACTGTTACCAAGTCAGATATCTGGTTTTCCTTATCATGCTGTACCAGGAGCAACTTTGGAGAAAGATCCAAATAGTGTGTAATACAATTAGGAAGTTGCTCAACATCTTTGCTAAAGAAGGACCAGAAATCGTGAGATGTGGGTTTTGAACCTGATTCTGCCTTTCATCTTCTTAGGACCAATCACAGCTTGTGCCTCAGATCATCCATATATGTATGCCCACACTGTGAAACTGACTATGTCCATGGGGTGACGCCCTATGTCTAATTCTTTTGAGTAGAAAGTCACTCATATGAAACTAGTACAACTCATTATCACAGTTGTGCAGTTATTCTACACTTGATCTCTGCTGCTGTATTTTAACATAGAAAGCCGTTTAGGGTTTATAAAGAATACTTGGGGATTATTTTCTGAAAGGTCTAAGGAAGCAGTAGTGTGCCGTGCAACAACGTAGGAGCTTTCTTTTGTAAAAGCGTAATCTCTTTGGTACTCAGGAGGTTTCTATAAAGCCATGTAGAAAGGGGCCAATTGCATGAGTAGTCATTGCAGTTGGATTTCAGCTTCCCTTTTTGTGCCTTCATCCTTTATGTTCTCTTTCAAAAAAGAGTGATTGAAAACCTCTTGATAAATTTAGGAAATAGTCCTTACTCTTTAAAGGAATTGTGCATAAAACAGCAACTTTTCCTCATTCTTCACACACCCGTAATATTTTTCCTCCTTGAGTTGGCAGCAGTACACGCCTGCAGGGATCTCAAGGAGTCTTCATGTGTGAAATGGTGTCAAGTTGGGAGTTTAAAGCATTCACCTTTAGCACTTACTTAGAAGATGCGTGTTTTAGTGCACATCCTGTTGGATTGCTTCCTTTTCCCTTTTTGAAAAAGACATTTGGATAGTAGTTTAATCTCAGGATATTCTCCCTAACATAGTCAAAAATGAAGAAAAACTTTTAGATTAAAACCCATATAGTCCAATGACTCAGAACCATCCTTATTCTTTAGGCCCCAAATTTCCACTGAGAAATCAACTCTTTTCCTTTGCCTCTTAAGAACTGTTTGGTATTAACTGGTTCCAAAATTAGTAAATGTGAGATTCAGTTATATAAAATCAGGGACTGTATTTCCATTTATGAAACATGCATTTGGCCATTTAAACTCCCTTTCACGAAACTGTAAGCCTATGGACCTTCTTAGAGGACTTTCTGGTAAGATCATTGCATAGAACAGGGCAAATGTTTAAAATTGAATTTTGTCTTTGAGTATTAAAAACTCATGGGAACTGTGTCTTTAGGTGCTATAAATCTGGCAATAAGACATCCAGATTCCTGAGTTGTACTGTAGTTTTGCCTTATCAATAGGAGGCCCTGGTAAATATTATCATTCTATTTTAATTTTCTTCTGACTAAAAGCTTAAAGAGATGGGAATACCAGACCACCTTACCTATCTCCTGAGAAACCTAAATGCAGGTCAAGAAGCAAAAGAACCAGAAATGGAATAACAGACTGGTTCCAAATTGGGAAAGGAGTATATTGTCTGCATATCATCAACCTGCTTATTACTAATAACTTCTATGCAGAGTATATCATGCGAAATGCCAGGCTGGATGAGTTCCAAGTTGGAATCAAGATTGCCAGGAGAAATATTAGCAACCTCAGATATGCAGATGACACCATGGCAGAAAATGAAGAGGAACTGAAGAGCCTCTTGATAAGGGTGAAAGTGGAGTGGAAGTTGCTCAGTTGTGTCCGACTCTGTGATGCCACAGACTGTGCAGTCCATGGAAATCTCTAGGCCAGAGTACTGGAGTGGGTAGCCTTTCCCTTCTCCAGACGATCTTCCCAGCCCAGGGATTGAACCCAGGTCTCCCACATTGCAGGCAAATTCTTCAACAGCTGAGCCACAAGGGTAAAAGAGGACAGTGAAAAAGTTGACTTAAAACTCAACATTCAGAAAACTAAGATCATGGCATCTGGCCCCATCACTTCATGGCGCATAGATGGGGGGAAAATGGAAACAGTGACAGACTTCTTTTTCTTGGGCTCCAAATCACTGCGGATATTGACTGCAGCCATGAAATTAAAAGACACTCACTTTTTGGAGGAAAAGCTATGACAAACCTAGACAGTGTATTAAAAAGCAGAGACATCACTTTGCCAACAAAAGTCCATAGAGTCAAAGCTATGGTTTTTCCAGTAATCATGTATAGATGTGAAAGTTGGAACATAAAAAAGGCTGATTGCCGAAGAATTGATGCTTTTGAATTGTGTTGCTGGAGACTTGAGAGTCTTTTGGACAGCAAGGAGATCACACCAATCAATCCTAAAGGAAATCAACTCTGAATATTCATTGGAAGGACTTATGCTGAAGCTCCAATACTTTGGCCACATGATGTGAAGAGCCAGCTCATTGGAAAAGACCCTGATGCTGGGGAAGATTGTGGGCAGGAGGAGGAGGGGGCGACAGAGGATGAGATGGTTGGATGGCATCACCAACTCAATGGCATGAGTTTGAGCAAACTGCAGGAGGTGGTGAAGGACAGGGAAGCCTAGCATGCTGTAGTCTATGGGGTCACAAAGAGTCAGACACAACTTAGCGACTGAAAAACAAAACTAAGAGCAAAACTTTCCGTCCTTTGGATTAGCAGCTGAAGGTGGATTTCCCTGGAAGTGTTTCCAACTCAAGCATTATCTCTCAGACTCCTTCTTTTCATTACTCTAGGCAGTTAGAGGCTATCGTAATATTTTTCTCAAGCTGTATTATATGACATCACCATCACACTGTACTGTAGTTATTTGACTGTTTCTCTTGTGAGCTTTTTTTTTCCCCCATGAGCTTCTTGATGGGTAGGAATCATGTTTTACTTACCCATTTCTCCATTATCCAGCACAGTGCCTCACACAGAAGAATGCACAGAACAATGTTGGAAGGATGGATGGATAGATGGGCACAGTAGGCTTAACTAAATCCTGTTTACAGACTGCCCAGCCATTGGCTTCAAGAGGGACTGGACAAGACTGTAGGAATTGGGTCAATGCAAATTCTCATCTGTCCTTTGAAGAGTTAATAAGACCATTTGTATTTAAGTACAGCAGATGTTATTCAGATTTTACATGTATTTGTTTACCTCAGTGTAGATGATATGAAGATGGGTGTAATGACATAAATGTATGGTTTTGAAAGTAATTTTTTATCTCCATAACTTTTGAAAGTTGTTGTTTTTTGTTAATACTAGCTGAATTCCAAACTTACCCTTTCCTTCTCAGAGATAAAAGCCACACTTTTCTTCAAGAAAAGAGAATAACTGAGTTTATTTGGGTAAAGTGAGATACTTGGATAACACAAGGAATGATTTTCCTTTATTTGGGGAGTATCATCTGTGTGATGTCAGTGTTCCACCTTATTCTGCTGTTACATCAGGTTTTCTTGGTAGAAGAAAATAGAAACAACCTGTAGCTAAAAGAACTTTTTAGATGGATATGAGGGCACCTTGGAGTATTTGGAAAGGTAGAAAGCGGAGCAGCTCTAGGTATCTCAGCAAGAATTTGCATAGTCTCTAGAGTGCTGCCGTGCGCAGATCCAGAGACTACAGGCTCTGTCTCTCAGTCCAGAATTCCTAAAAAAAAAAAAATGTCAGTAGGCTTCTTTGGGTCAGTTCTGAAGAGGATAATTCCCTACTCTGCACCTGCTGACTGTGAACGAGAGCACACACAGATATGTAAAAACCCATCTTGTGCCACCAAAGATGCCTTCACTTAACTCAATCCCACTGCATCCCAAGGGAGGGTGTGCGTGAAGTGGAAGGGTACAATTACAAATCACTTATTTAATAATTTATCAAATACTTGAGCATTTACTGTGTGCAAACAGTGGGAGATAAAATGTTTACACCAGGCTCCCTAGCATGAAGCAGCTCTCTAGTTGAGATGACCTAGTAGAAACAGTGTGAGAGGCTGCATAGGCAGAAGGTGATAAAGGGGATGCAAGGCCTTAATCACAAGGCCAGTTATTCATAAAGACAATGTGGATTTGAAGTTTAAAGGTAGAAGACATTTCTGTCTGATGCAGATTGGAAACTTCATGGAGGTAAAAATTAAGTTACACTTTGAAGGTTAAATGGTCCCTGGAGTTGTGAGAGTTTACTCTCTTTCCCTGTGGTAACAGTTCATATCATACACAATGTAATTTATGTAGCAAGGGCAGTACCTAGAGAACCTAGGAGGGAAAGGGAACCTGACACCTGGGGGACAATTTATGATGGGGCAAGAGGCTATTGAGTTCTGTAAGCAGAAATCAGCAAGAGGTCTGGGGGTAGAATAGTGGTGGTTCCAGGCAGTGTGGTCACTGCACTGAAATTTTTCTGATGCCTTTACTCTGGTGGCAAAGGTATGTCCTGGGGAGGAGCAAGCTAAATGTGAAACAGAGTGGTCCAAGTGAATTGAATAACACGTTTTGGCTTAATGTTGCTCTGAGGCCCTTCGTAAAAACAGACCACAAAAAAGGGAGAGTATTTCCATAGTGGTAAAGAGAAGGGGGCAAAAGAGGATGAGATGGTTGGATGGCATCACCGACTCTTTGGACATGAGTTTGAGCAAACTCAGGGAGAGAGTGAAGAACTTGGAAGCCTGGCGTGCTACAGTCCGTGGGGTCACAGAGTCAGAGACGACTTAGCAACTGAACAACAGGAAAGGAAGGTAAACCCCAACGGCTTGGAGCAGCAGGAGAGTAGGAGAGTGACAAGTAGTCTGAGGAGCTGAGGTGGAATACCAAGTGTGAGCAGGCCTAGGATCTGGAGACTTCTTGAGTGATCAGATGACAAAGGGAACCTTAAGAAAGAGGCTTAGTTACCCAAGTGAGAAGGCAGCTATGGCTTTAGCAAAATTTGCCTGTTAATCTCATTTGTATCCATAAGGTAGTGAGGGAGCATTTAAGTTGTATATAAATGATTTCAGTAATACCTGCCCACACTCCCACCTTCCAATTCAAAGTCCTCCTCATCCCAGAATGATTGTGGAGTCATCTTAAGCATTTAGATTTTCCACATGTAGACTAGACACTGCACAGTCATTTCCTTGAGCTTTCGCCTTGGGACTTTATATAGTGTCCACCTCTGCCTGTATGGGTTAGGCAGCAATCTGCAGCCAGAGCCAGGAGTCAAGGGATCTAAAGTCTTGATTCAAAGACTTATTTGAATGTAGGTACTGGAGATACAGAAATGCACATACATGATCCCCGACCTCAAAGTTAGTCTACTGAGACACACAGTAAATAGGAAATCATGATGCAATGTAGTAAATGCTACGATGGGAACTGAATCTAATCCCGACTCCCAGACACCAGAGATCTTCCTGGCGCCGCGGACTAACTCAGCTAGTCACTGTTATCAGTCAGTTCCCAGCGCCCTATCTATAGAATTCCAGCTGTCAAATTCCAGAAATCTATTTACCTTATCTCACTAAAGAGTGTAACAGCTTAGACTTAAACCTAGAAAGGAATAAGGATGAGATTGGCAAGGAGAATACGTATGTTTGGTTGCTGGCAGAGCTTAAATGAAATAAACCAGTTTGAGAATATTGTAAATGCGTAATTTTTAATAAAACTATAAAGTATATGTTAATGAAAGCTGTAGTGGCGGGATATTATTGCTATTATAACTATTAAGTCAACACCTGGTAGAAATTCCAGAAAGTGCCCTGCCTTTTGAGAAACAGTAGGCATATAAACTAAGGGGAGTAAAACCTATCTTGTGGAGCCCAGAGTGGATTTCTTTTAAAAGTGTTCTGGAGATCTCCAGGCACCCGGCACCATACTCCTCTTCGATGCCTCGGTCTTTTCAGAGAAAACCAGAATGAACCCCGTCCAGTAGTCTGTGACAGAGTAGGTTAGGATGCATTTGCCCAAACTGCCTTCCCCTTTCCGTACTCCACTGTAATGAACACCGCACTTTTTCTTCTTCACGGCATTTCTGCTGTTATAAATGGCTTCCCTGATAGATCAGTTGGTTAAGAATCCGCCTGCAAGACAGGAGACCTTGGTTCGAGCCCTGGGTCGGGAAGATCCCCTGGGAAAGGGAAAGGCTACCCACTCCAGTATTCTGGCCTGGAAAACTCCATGAACTCTATAGTCCATCGGGTCGCAAAGAGTCGGATACGACTGAGCCACTTTCACTTCAGCGTAAGACCACATCTTCCCGCCTGGAATCTACCTACCACCCTGCTTTCCAGTCGCAGAAGAGTCAGGAGGACGGCACCAGAAGTCAGACTGCGCCGAGCGCGGCTCCTTGTCACTACCTCACTTCCGGCGGGCTGGCCTGGCACTGTCCCGCCCCCAGCAGGAAGTGTGTTCGGCTCCGGTTCCGGCTTTGCCCGGTCCCGCAGCCTTTGCCCTCATTGGGGAGGGACTTCCTGTCTCGTGTGTCATTGTGCCTCCAAAGTTAGGCTTGGCACCGAGGGCCTGTGTGTCAAGCGGTGTGTCGGCGGGTATGGCCGCAAATTAACACGGGTCTAGTGTAAAGATACTCTCCCATTCCTTCTTGCAGTTACCCTCGCTCATCCCCCACCGCACCTCCGAAAGGCCTTGGCCTCCTAAGCGCCCAAGCGAGTGTCTGTCGACAGGTTCGGAGAGGGTCATGGAAGCGCGGCCGCCGGCCCCATGGAGCTTCCTCTGCAGGACGCTGAGTCCTTTCCCTCGGGTGTTTGCTGCCGAAGCTGTGGCCGCCGATCCCAAGGCTCTTGTAGAGGACCAGGAACTGTCTTCCTTCGTCTCAGAACCCCAATACCCGGAATCCGGATGGGACCGCCTCCGGGAGCTGTTTGTCAAAGAGTAAAAGTGCCTACGGTCTGTGGGGAGGGGCTACGAAGGAGGTGACCTGCAGCCTGGGTCGTCTGGGGCGAAGGACCCCAGGGTGGTGTGATTTGTTTTTGCGGGATTTGGAGTTTAATATAATGTACTCCAAGCATGTATCCTAACATTGCTATTCGGTAGTTCTATTGATTGACAGGCGGTTTTCAGATGGAGAGGGTGAGACTAACTGGAAATAGGGACTTTTAGGAGTGTTTAGGGAGTCTAACATAGTCTTTAATATAATCCCCTGACTTTACAAATTAGAAGAATTAGAGTAAGCTATTTAGTGACCCCACAACCAACATCTGGAGGACTCCAGTATTCTTTTTCGTGTATCACTTGATCCCAGATTCTGATGCTTCTTGAACAGTAGCCCTGCTCCCCACCACAAAAATGGAGGTTGGAGAGAGAACACAGTTGTTAAAATTTTTACTCTGCCAAATAAGGAATGTATAAAAAAAATAGTAGCAACTGTTGTTGCAAAGATATTAGCTGGATTCACAAGTAAATTGGTGTCGAATAAATGATAAATAACCCTTTAAATTGAATTAACTTTAATGGAAAACTCAGGATAATTAAACCATTTTTATTCCTCACTTACTGGTGAAAAGTTTTCCCTTTTTATGAAGTACTTTACCATATACTGATAGACAGGGAGGCCTGGCATGCTGCAATTCATGGGGTGGCAAAGAGTTGGACACGACTGAGCGACTGAACTGAACTTACCATATACTACACTGTAGTATCAACTGGTTAAATTAACATTGAAGCTTTATTATGTTGCTGAAATATAGCAGGGGAGCCAGTGGAATTGTATTTAATTACTTTCTTTAGAATTCATCATCTTATTTTAAAGATAATAAGGCCGCCCTTCCATTGGTCATTCCAAATTTATTTGAGATACTTGTGAACGATCCTATGTAGTACACAACAGAAAAGGTTTATTTTTGTTGATTTATTTATTTTTAATTGAAAATAGTTGCTTTACAATATTGTGTTAGTTTCTGCCATACAGCAACATGAATCAGCCATAGGTTCCCTTCCTCTTGAACCTCCCCTCCCAACCTCCCACCCCATCCCCGTGCATGTAAGTTGTCACAGAGCACCAGGTTGAGCTCCCTGTGTTACACAGCAGCTTCCCATTAGCTATCTGTTCACTTTACATATGGTAATGTGTATATTTCAATGGTACTATCTCAATTCTTCCCACCCTCACCTGCCCCTGCTGTGTCTATAAGTCTGTTCTCTATGTCTGAATCTCTATTCCTGCCCTACAGTTAGGTTCATCGGTACCATTTTTCTAGATTCCATGTATATGCATTAATATATGATACTTGTTTTCCTGACTTAACTTCACTCTAACAGGCTCTAAGTTCATCCACCTCACTAGAACTGACTCAGATTCATTTGAAAAAGGTTATTTTGATCAGCCTTATAAACCACAGAATGTTGGAGCCGAAGGAAATTTGAAAGATAATTTAATATAACTTTCATTGTCCCCTGCATGTCATGGGTGAGGAAACCAAGGTTCAGAATGATTGTGGTCTACCTGTAGGTTACTTAGCGGTGGATGACAGAACCAGAACTACAACTCCATTGTTGCTACTTATAGTCTAGCTCCTTTCCACCACTCTTCCCTGTTTGTTTACCATTCATTAGTTCTTAGGCCCAATCATGTAACTTCATAGAGTGTCTGTTGATAATATGGAGAAAAAATATTGCTATGTCATGGAATTTTTCAGAGGATGAAAAAGATATCGTATGCATTTCCTGGCATGTTAAATCTTAAGCTCTTTTTTCATTTTCTCTTTTCTGAGTTCTCCCACTTTTTATGTAAATGTTTTTGGTTTTATTCACTATACAAGATGAAATATAAAGTCCAGATGATAGCAGTTTTTCCTGTTGATATAAGGATTTGTTTCTTAAGAAATTTGTTTAGGTTTCTCACTTGTATATGCGGCAACTATAAGAACTCACTGATTCTGATTTCAAAAATGTGGTTGTTAGAATTAGATAAGCACTTGTACAGTCTCAGAAGAAAGCAAGTTAGTAGTTTGTAAAAAATTAATATTCAGTGGTTTACTTATGTAGGAGGGCCATTACTTCTAGTAACTAAACACTTACAAACTTAGCTGTTTGTTAGAGCAATTTCCAGAGGACATCTTGGAAGCCGCAACATAGCTTCTAGTTTCTAATGCTTTTGAGAGTAATAGAGTGAATGAAATAGTAGCTTTTCCCATTTATTTTAGGTTGGTCTGTGCTGCCCACTGCATCATGAGCTTTCTCACTCAGTGGTCTTTAATAGATAGTACAGGCCCATCTGAGCATGACATAAAAATTAAATATTCAGAAAGATAAAATTTTGGTATTTTTTTTACATATAGGTATTCATTCTTGCATATATTGTCCTAAAATCCCATAAGTTTTTATAATTTCCAAAAGTTACCTAAAAATTCAAAAAGGTAATTGTTAATTTCGGCATCCAGTTTACAAATTCTTTCTGTTTCCAGGGATATAGTAGAGCTGTAAGAGTCATCAAATGAAATAACCCTTTAAAAAAACTTTTTATTGCAGTATAAATAAAATATGCACCTAGAAAAATGTACATAAGTATACCTGTCAGTGACTTTTCACTAAGCATAGGTCTGTATCCAGCCCTGAGAGACTGTTAACAGTGTCCCAGAAGCTCCCCCTTGTGCCCCTTCTCTGTCCTTGCCCCTGCCTTCCCAAGAATACCTACTAATCTAACTTCTGAAAGCATAGGTTAGTTTTAACTGAGATTTGAGCCACTTGTAATATAATTATTTAATTCATCAGAAGATTTAATTGGTTCTGTCCATCATGAAAAACTTAAGTCCTATTTAGCATTTGGGATAATTCTGATCATACTGTCTTTTGGAGAGCAGTATCCATAAACTAATCCCAAACAACATTGTCTTTTTGATGTTTTAGTGAACAGCAGAGAACTTCAAAAGAACTTCAGGATATTTACAAGGCAGCAGCTTCAGCAGGCATCATTGGCTGGGCATATGGGGGAATACCAGCATTTATTCATGCTAAACAGCGCTACATTGAGCAGAGCCAAGCAGAAGTTTACCACAACCAGCTTGATGCTGTGGTACGTACTGGTGTTCTAATAGTATTTGGGGGCATGCCAATTGGGAGCCTGGTGGGCTGCCGTCTATGGGGTCGCACAGAGTTGGACACAACTGAAGCAACTTAGCAGCAGCAGCAGCAGTTTTAGCTGCTCACTTTATACTTAATCATCTAGCTAGGTAGTAGGGTTGAGAAGATTTAGGAAACAAAGTCTACTCAGCAATAGTGGAAGTGCTAATGCTATAGTGCGTGCTCAAACTTTGTCAGACCACTTTTCTTACTAGAATTGATCACCACCGTGGCTCTACTTTCTGAAATATATTTCTAATCTCCTGCTAAATCATCAAGGTTCAGCTGTAGTGTATTTATCCTATTCACAAAGCCTATGTGCAGTACAGTAGCTCACACTAAAATAATCATTAACAATTAGAGCTTTACAGTTTGTTGAGTGCTGACTCATTTGTTGTATCTTACATCTGTATATCAGTTCTGTTGTCCTAGTGAGGAAGTTATGGCTCAGAATTTTTTGTTTTTTAAAATCTATGTTGTTGTTTTTTTTTAATTGTGTCAAGTTTTAAAAGTTGCAAAAGTAGTGCCAGTGTCCTGTAATGTCCAAGAGGGGTTGGTTCCAGGACTCCTGTGGATACCAAAATCCACAAATGCTCGAGTCTTTTATTTTAAAAAAAACCATAGTATCATACGTCCTTCATATCCATGGTTCCACTTCCTCAGGTTCCAACTCTGGGGATACTGAGGGCTGACTGTACAAAGAATTCCTGTGCACCTTTCAGTCAGATTCCCCAAACATTAACATTTTACCACATTTGCTTTCTTATTCTCCCTGCATGAGGCATGCTGTTGTTTTATTGTGAACTGCTTGGGAGTATGTTTTAGGCATGGTGAGTGCTTCAGCATACATTTCCTAAAAAACAAAGACATTTTCTTACATAACCACAATATTATTATGCAGTTCAGGACATTAATACTGATAGAGTACTATTATCTTATCAATGGACTTTATGTAAATTTTGCTTATTGTCCCACTAACGTTATTTTTAAAGTAAACGAGTTATTAATTTTTTTTTTCTGGTCCAGGATCTAGTACCGGATCAGATGTTGAATTTGCCTGTTGTGCCTCTCTAGTCAGTCTCCATTAATTTGGAACAGTTTTTCTATTGTTCTTTGACTTTCGTGACCTCAATATTTTTTAATACTTGGGCCTTTTATTTTGTATTGTAGAATGTCCCACAATTTGGACATTTGATGTTTTCTTGTGATTAAATTTCACTTAAGTGTTTTCACAGGAATACCCTACAGTTAATACTATATCCTTCCCAGTAAGTAATGATAAGAAGCATGAGATACCTATTTGTCCCTCAACTGGGGTTACTTACTTTAATCACTTAAGATGGTCCCTGCCATGTTTATCCACTATAAAATTATTGAGTTTTTCCCTTTGTGGTTAATAAATATCTTAGAAATACTTATTAGATACTTTGAGACTATGCAAATATCCTATTTGTCATCAATTTTTCACCCTCTGGTTTCAGTATTCAGTGCTGATTCTTTCCTAAAATAGTTATTACTGTGGTGGTAACCAAATGGCCATTTTCTAATTCCATCATCCATGTATATTTATTGGTTAGTATTCTGCTGTAAGGAAGAGCTTTCACTTTCCCTCTATTTATCTGTCCATTTATCCATTTATAATTTATTCAGCGGGGACTTGTTGACTCTTATGTTATTCTATGGTTTTATAATCCATTATTACCATCGTTTATTTTGATACTTGGCATCGATTTAGACTGTTGGAATCCCTTCAGGCTAGCTCCTGTGTCCTTTTGATGATGTCCCCGTTAGTCTTTGAGCACATCTTTACTTTGGAGCACAGCATGGTTTTTCTGGTTCATCTTTTCAAGCACCAGCCTTGTTTCTTTTAAAATGGTATTTAAATGACTCAGGGAACTTGGGGCTCTGTGCCAATCTAGAAGAGTGGGATGGGGAAGGAGGTTTGGGAGGGAGGGGACATGGGTGTACCTATGGCTGATCTTGTTGATGTATGACAGAAAACCACAAAATTCTATAAAGCAATTATCCTTCAATTAAAAAAAAATAAAGTGGCAAAAAGAAAACGGTATTTAAAAACCAAGATCTGGGGCTAGGCATGCTCATTGCTACTGAGGTATGATGGTGTCTAGGCAGATAGAGCTAGGAAATGTGTATGTATGTGTGTGATTTATATACATTTTCATACATATATCTCTGTTTCTATATTTGTCTGCCTATTCAGTAAAAGCCATGAGTTTGCACTGATACCTTTCAAAGAGTATACCTGCCCAGTATCGTATAGTAGCTAAGACTACACTTAGGGATTCTGTCAGATTCTTTAAAAATCTAGGCTTTACCCTCACAATATTATGCCAGACTTGCTTCATGATGGTTAATGAAAATGAGCGGTGGACACAGACAACGTAACTTCCAATTCTGACTTTATTCTTTATTGGCTGAGTGATCTTGGTTAGAAACTTCCTCTTTATGCCTTTTAACACCTGCTTGAAGAAAATGTTGTAAAGATTAAATGAGGTAATATGTTAGCAACTTTTACGTAGAAGGTGGTCAGTAAAGATCAGGTTTTTTTTCTTCCTTTCTTCCTCTCGTGCACATCTGTATTACTTTAATCCTTACTGTTTATAGTTTACTCAGTGTTCCTTCTTTATTTTCTGTTTTTTCTTTTCCCCACAATTTCTTGAAAAAAAGCATGTCTAATACTGATTTTATGTCTGCTCATAGTATTTGCCATATGGATTCTTAGTTGCTATTTAACTGATGAATTACTTGGTTGACACTGCATTTCTTAGTTCCTTTTACACCCTGTGATAGAATAGAGTGCACATGGTGCATTTGCTTAAGTTTCAGTAATTGAAGAATGACATTTCTAGAGATTTTCTATTGTTTGTATCTATTTAGGTGTCCCTACCTATTTCCTAGCTGACATTCCTCCACCACAGTTTTAGAACATGGAAAGTATCAAGGTATCTCGGAACCTCACAGCCTTTTTGTTAACTTTAGCAATCTGCCCATCGTGCTGCTACACGAGGCTTCATCCGGTATGGCTGGCGCTGGAGTTGGAGAACGGCCGTGTTTGTGACTATATTCAAGTAAGTTCTCTGAATCGTCATGAAGGACTTTAGGTATTCTTTTAGGAGCACATTGTTTCAACAAATGGAGGTATAAAATCTGAACACCCATATAAAAGTGATCTATGATACCTTTTTCTCAAGAACTGTTATCTATTTATGCAAAAGATTGGTCCAGCTATAGTTTTGTGTCCATGGATGATGGTCTGCCAGGCTTCTCTGGTGGCACAGTGGTAAAGATTCCACCTGCTGTTGCCGGAGATGTGGGTTTGATCCTTGGGTTGGGAAAATTCCCCTGGAGGAGGAGGAGGCAACCCATTGCAGTATTCTTGCCTGGAAAATTCCATGGACAGAAGGAGCCTGGAGAGGTATAGTCTGTAGGGTCGCAAAGTGTTAGACATGACTGAGCACCTTGTACAACTGAGCATGCATGCACATGAAGGCCTGCCAGCTGGTATCAGAATAGATGCAGGGCTGCTAAATCAGAGGGATGCTGCAGAACTTTTCTTTACTTTTCTGTTGCTTTTTGGCATATTATAGCAATCTGAAACAGCTCACTGAAGGAGCCTACTGGAACCAGGGATTGACATAGTAGGCTCGTCTAAACTAACATGTATCACTTTAGTGAAAGTTAAAGTCAAGAAGGTAATTGGGATATGCTTTAAATTTTGTTTTCTTCTTCCTTCTTAGTACAGTGAACACTGGTCTCAACGTTTACCGAAATAAAAATGCCTTAAGCCATTTTGTCATTGCAGGAGGTAAGGCATTTTTGTTCATATTTCATATTTCAATCTCAAATATGATTTAAGAAACATGTAAGGACTTATAAGTCATGGCTACTGAATTCTTTGGTTGGCTTCTCATCACATCTCATTTAACATTTATGCAAGATATATGGAAAATGTGCTTGGTCTTTGGTATACTTAGTGAACAAAACAGAAAAAAGTCTTTGCCTTCGTTGAGTTTTATCATCTAATGTCTATGGGATAAAACAGGTTGCTATGATAAAAAGTAATAAATAAGTGGGGAGGTAGGATCTAATGTGGACAGGTTGATTGACTTCTAAGGAAGTGACATTTAAGCTGATAGCTGAAGAATGGGAAAGAGCAGGCCTTGCAGAGAAGAGTCACCTAAGGCAGGGTAACTTCAAGGGTGAAGGCTCTAAGGTTTCTCAAATGTAGGATAATATGACTGCAACATAGTGAATGAGGGGAAGAGTGGCTTGAGAGAATTGTGAGGTTAGGTAGAGAGGAGCCAGATTTTTATGATAAGAAATTAGATTTTGTTTTAAAGCACTCTGCCTCTGGTAGACATGCCCTCTTTAAAGTGAACATTTTTTAAAAGTGTTGAATATTTTCATTACATTTCTGGTACAAATCTAGTACATTTCCCAAAATGTAAATGAAGTTAACTGTCATTTAGATGCAAACACTCACTAATTCATGTATATTTCCTCACATAAAAGAACATACATATACTTCACATAACAGTTTTTTACTTTTTGTTTGGAAATAACTTCAGGCTTATAGAAAGCTGCAAAAATAAAAGTAATACAAGGAGCACCATGAGCAGTATCCTTTAGTACAAAGATTCTGTTATTGTTAAGAACTTTTTCAAGCTCCCCACCCCATGCCTATCCTGATTCTATTTTTTTCCCATCAACTTGCCATGAAGTGATGGAACCAGATGCCATGATCTTAGTTTTTGTATGTTGTGTTTCAAGCCAGTATTTTCACTCTCTTCTTTCACCTTCATCAAGAGGTTCTTTAGTTCCTCTTCACTTTGTGCCATTAGGCTGAAGTGACAGACTTTATTTTGTTGGGCTCCCAAAATTACTGCAGATGGTGACTGCAGCCATGAAATTAAGACCCTTGCCCCTTGGAAGAAAAGCTATGACAAACCTGGACAGTGTATTGAAAAGCAGAGGCATCACTTTGCCAGCAGAGGTCCGTCTAGTCAAAGCTGTGGTTTTTCCTGTGGTCATGTATGGATGTGAGAGTTGGACTGTGAAGAAGGCTGAGCACCGAAGAATTGATGCTTTTGAACTGTGGTATTGGAGAAGACTCTTGAGAGTCCCATGGACTGCAAGGAGATCCAACCAGTCCATTCTCAAGGAGATCAGCCCTGGGATTTCTTTGGAAGGAATGATGCTGAGGCTGAAACTCCAGTACTTTGGCCACCTCATGCGAAGAGTTGACTCATTGGAGAAGACTCTGATGCTGGGAGGGATTGGGGCAGGAGGAGAAGGGGACGACAGAGGATGAGATGGCTGGATGGCATCACTGGCTCGACGGATGTGAGTCTGAGTGAACTCCGGGAGATAGTGAAGAACACGGTGTGCTGCAGTCCATGGAGTTGCAAAGAGATGGACATGACTGAGCGACTGAACAACAACCACCACCCACCTCTGGCTGCAAAGCATGTGGAATCTTAGTTACCTGACTAGAGATTGAACCCAGGCAGTTGGCAGTGAAAGTGCAGAGCCCTATCCTCTGGACCGCCAGGGAATTCCCAGTTATTAACATTTTAGCCCGTTTGCTTTATCACTTATGCTCTTTGTTTTAGGTGCACTCTTTCTCTTTCTGTGAATACAGAGGCAAACACACATATACATAATTTGAGCTTAACATTTTAATGAAACATCTAACGAGATGTTTAATGAAACATGAAACGAGAAATAGGTATTAATAGCATTGGAGCAGCTAGAACTTGCCCTGTTTTAACTTGTGAAAAATTTTACATGGATATTCTATAGTGCCTATATCCAAAGAAAACGCTTGTGTTTCTGCCTTCAGTTGCTCCTCATATTTACTCCTGCTGTATGTTTTTTGTCATCTACCCTGTTAAATTCCAAAACTGGAAATCAATTAATGATGTGGTTCTGCCCTTTATGTCCCCTCTCCAAATTTCTGGTTCTGTCAGTCTTATTTCTTAAATATTTGGACTCTCTCACCTCTTTTCCCACTGCTACTGCAGGTTTTCCATGGTTCTCATCTCGGTTTGCTTCAGACCTCTACTGTTATCTGACTTGTTTTGAAATATGAGTATGATTTTAGCACTTTTCTGCTTCAGACTCTTCCTTAGTTTCCCATCACACTAAAGTCGATTCTTTTTTTTTTTTTAAGGTCAATTCTTGACCTAACCTTCATGTACCACTCTTCCATGAGCCTTATAGTCTACTTTGATTTATCACACCCAGCATATTCTTGCTTTACAAGAATTCTTGCTTGAATCCAACTTTCCACTCCCATAACTAATTTTATTCAGCTCCATACTTAACACCTGTCTTTTAAGGTTGAGTTCATCTGTCTGCTTCAGCTTCCTCAGAGGGTTCTCCTAGCTCCCATTTTCCTATCTCACGTACCTTTCCCTGTGTTCTCATAATTCACTGTAAACAGTTTTATCAAAGCATTTATAACACTATGTTATAGCAGTTTACTAGTTTTGCTTCCCTACTAGACAACTCACTAAAATTCAGAGAAAGTGTTTGCCTTTTATGTCACAATTGTTTGACATATAGGAGGGTAGAATAAAGGTTTCTCCATTGAATGTAAATATTACTAAAATAAGAATAGGAAAATATATATGATAGAAAATATATTTTTATCTCAAACCATCAACCAACATTAAAATAAATAATATAACACTAAAATTTAAAAAAAATTATCCTTTATCCTGAAGTCAGAATCAGGTAAGGAGGTCTTCCCTCACCACTATTAGTTGGTATTTGTTTGAACACTTATAAAAGTATTTTCAATGTCCAGAGAGCTTGGCAAATCCTTTCCTCCAAAAGTAATAATAAAATTGGACAAAATTATCAAAAACAACCCCTTAAATATCCTGGAACTGAGCAAGGGCACACAACAAATTGAGAAGCATTTATTTAAGAATTTTTACTAAATCTTGGTAAGAACAATGGTAGTCTGTAGTGCTTCAGCCTGAGGCTGCTCCCACCTAATGCCCAGCTCCATGATACAGACGTTCCACAAGGGCAGGGCAGGCTGGGAGGACCAATACTAATGTTAGAGATGACTGACTAGATTTGGAGCAGAACGCAGAGAAGTCTGTGCCTAAAAGGACAGAAATGGTATGGACCTAACAGCAGCAGAAAATATTAAGAAGAGGTGGCAAGAATACACAGAAGAACTGTACAAAAAGGATCTTCACGACCCAGATAATCATGATGGTGTAATCACTCATCTAGAGCCAGACATCCTGGAATGTGAAGTCAAGTGGGCCTTAGAAAGCATCACTACGAACAAAGCTAGTGGAGGTGATGGAATTCCAATTGAGCTGTTTCAAATCCTGAAAGATGATGCTGTGAAAGTGCTACACTCAATATGCCAGCAAATTTGGAAAACTCAGCAGTGGCCACAGGACTGGAAAAGGTCAGTTTTCATTCCAATCCCAAACAAAGGCAATGCCAAAGAATGCTCAAACTACCGCACAATTGCACTCATCTCACACGCTAGTAAAGTAATGCTCAAAATTCTCCAAGCCAGGCTATAGCAATACGTGAACCGTGAACTTCCTGATATTCAAGCTAGTTTTAGAAAAGGCAGAGGAACCAGAGATCAAATTGCCAACATCCGCTGGATCACTGAAAAAGCAAGAGAGTTCCAGAAAAACATCTCTTTCTGCTTTATTGACTATGCCAAAGGCTTTGAGTGTGTGGATCACAATAAACTGTGGAAAATTCTGAAAGAGATAGGAATACCAGACCACCTGACCTGCCTCTTGAGAAATCTGTATGCAGGCCAGGAAGCAACAGTTAGAACTGGACATGGAACAGCAGACTGGTTCCAAATAGGAAAAGGAGTACATCAAGGCTGTATATTGTCACCCTGCTTATTTAACTTCTATGCAGAGTACATCATGAGAAATGCTGGACTGGAAGAAACACAAACTGGAATCAAGATTGCCGGGAGAAATATCAATCACCTCAGATATGCAGATGACACCACCCTTATGGCAGAAAGTGAAGAGGAACTAAAAAGCCTCTTGATGAAAGTAAAAGAGGAGAGTGAAAAGTTGGCTTAAAGCTCAACATTCAGAAAACGAAGATCATGGCTTCCGGTCCCATCACTCCATGGGAAATAGATGGAGAAACAGTGGAAACAGTGTCAGACTTTATTTTTTTGGGTTCCAGAATCACTGCAGATGGTGACTGCAGGCATGAAATTAAAAGATGCTTACTCCTTGGAAGAAAAATTATGACCAACCTAGATAACATATTCAAAAGAAGAGACCTTACTTTGCCGACTAAGGTCCGTCTAGTCAAGGCTATGGTTTTTCCAGTAGTCATATATGGATGTGAGAATTGGACTGTGAAGAAGGCTGAGCACTGAAGAATTGATGCTTTTGAACTGTGGTGTTGGAGAAGACTCTTGAGAGTCCCTTGGACTGGAAGGAGATCCCACCAATCCATTCTGAAGGAGCTCAACCCTGGGCTTTCTTTGGAAGGAATGATGCTGAGGCTGAAACTCCAGTACTTTGGCCACCTCATGCGAAGAGTTGACTCATTGGTGAAGACTTTGATGTTGGGAGGGATTAGGGGCAGGAGGAGAAGGGGACGACCGAGGATGAGATGGCTGGATGGCATCACTGACTCGATGGACAGGACTCCGAGTGAACTCCTGGAGTTGGTGATGGACAGGGAGGCCTGGCGTGCTGCGATTCATGGGGTCGCAAAGAGTCGGACACGACTGAGCGACTGAACTGAACTGAAGGGTGTTGCTGAAAACAATAGCAAACACTTAGGAAAGAACAACATCACACAGCTAACTGGAGGTTTTGGTGGTCTTTGGAGCAAGCGGTCAATTAGTGGATGAGGTAGAGTTTTACCAAAGACATCCAGAGAACCAGAAAGCCAACGGAGACGTCATTAAGAACCTACTAATCCCCAGAACTCCGGAAAATTTCCTGTCTGTGTAAGCACACTCAGGAGAGACTGGGAAGGGCCCCCTAGCAAGCTGCTTATCTGCGAGGCCTCCTGAACACAGAAAGTAAAAGCAGAAGATTTATAAACTGCCTAAACCTTGAGTGCGCTCCTCAAGCCACAGACAGAGCCACTGACAAAAGGTGACAGCCTCACTGGCTCACAGTGTGTGCTCACAGCCACTGGCAAATCGCTGGCTGCCTGCCTAGCTAGTGCGATTCCGGGGGAGCCAGACCTAAAAGTGAAGACCAAGCAGAGACCTCTTCTGGCTGCACTCTACTAAACAAGAAAACCAAGACTCCGCAGGATTGGTCCAGGCAAATCACTACAGCAAAGAACCACAGCCATGCCCCTAGGTAGGAAGATATTCCAGCTCCAAGTTGTAGCAGACAGAAGACTTTAAAGTATTTACGATGATTAAAGTGTGATGATAGTTATCAATCAGAAAATATCCCTAAAGATAGAAATTATTTTTAAGAGTCAAATGAATATTCTGGAGTTAATAAATACAATAATGGAAATTAAAAATTCACTGAAGAGAAGGCCCTTAACAGCCAGTTTGAGAGAGCATGGGAGAATCAATGAACTTGAAGATAGATCGATATAGGTTATCTTTTATGAAGGACAGAATTTTTAAAAATGAAGACAAATGAATAGAGCCTCAGAGATCTGTGGGACACAATCAGTTCAGTTCAGTTCAGTCGCCCAGTCATATCCAACTCTTTGCGACCCCATGAATCTCAGCACACCAGGCTTCCCTGTCCATCACCAACTCCCAGAGTCCACCCAACCCATGTCCATCGAGTCGGTGATGCCATCCAGCCATCTCATCCTCGGTCGTCCCCTTCTCCTCCTGCCCCCAATCCTTCCCAGCATTAGGGTCTTTTCCAAGAATATAAATAACAGAGAGGAAAGGAAAAAAAGGGAAGAAAAAGAATTTTAAGAAATTATGGCCACAGGCTTCCCAAATTTGATGGAAAATATTAATCTACACATCCAAGAATCTCAACAAACTCCAGGAAGAATAAACATGAAAAGATTCACACCTAGGCACATAATAGTTACACTGTTGAAAGATAGAGAAAAATCATGAAATAGGAAAGTTAAAAAATTATTATACTTAAATAAAAAATATACATCTCAAATGTTAATGTTTAAAAATGTTACCACCTGAAATGACATTTATTGTTTTGTGCATAGTGAAAGAGGAAAATGAATGGACATCTTGGGTGTACTCTTAGTGGTAAGGAAAAAGGACCTATGCTCCAGCCACCAGGTGGCAATGTAGGCCAACTGCCCACTTGCAGGTCTGCTGGAGAGGTGAAGCTTAGCAGTACAGAGCTGGTGAGGCTGAGGACGCCCCTGGTGGTATGGCCTTTCTACTGTAGGAGGCACGGGTTCTGTCCCTGGTTGGGGGAACTAAGAGTCCACATGCCATGCAGCATGTCCAAAAAGAAAAAAGAAAGAGCGAAGCTGCAGGAAGACATGAACTGCAAGTGGCTAGGGAAGATTCTTATTGTTTATTTGGAGAAAAGTTTCCTTAAAGCAGGAAGAAATAAGAGGTAGAAGTGAAGAAATAACAGATTTTTAAGGTGAGGTTGGCAAAAAAGCAGAATGAGAAGAGGCTGGGTCCATAGAACCGACTGAGCAGTTCTGTTTGTTAAAGGGACCTTTCTTCCTTTAAACTTGCAGAGTGGATGAGAACCTGGCCGTATGGGAAGTCTAGGTTGTGGTGATATATTAATGTTGGGTTCAAAAAGCTTACTTGGAGATTTATGTCCTTATAGAAGGAACATGTTTAAATGGAACTCTGGTGTTTAAAAATGATTTTATACTGCTTTTTGTTTCTTTTAAAATAGCTGTCACAGGAAGTCTTTTTAGAATAAACTTAGGCCTGCGTGGCCTAGTAGCTGGTAGCATAATTGGAGCCTTGCTGGGGTAAGTATTAACATATTTTGATTCTAAATTAATATAACTTATTAATTCATTAATGCCTTGCTTGTTAAAAATCAGAATCATTTCTAAAGAACAGATTTAATCTTTAGAGGATTTAACCCTGTAAAAGATCTCTAGTCTTGTGTTGAGCTTCCCTGGTGGCTCAGTCAGTAAAAAGTCTGCCTGCCGTGCAGGAGACCAGGGTTTAATCCCTGTTGGAAACATGCCTGGGAGGCGGGCATGGCAACCCACTCCAGTATTCTTGCCTGGAGAATCCCCATGGACAGAGGAGCCTGGTGGGCTGCAGTCCTTGGAATCACAGAAGAGTTGGACGTGACTGAGCAACTAAGCACAGCACAGCACAGTCTTGTATTGGTAGTAGCTTTGATTGTCCAGTTCTTATTGTATCCCAGTTGTTGATTTTACTTCTGGTCTTCACTGGGTAAAAACTGTTTAAATATCATTAACACCTGAAACTAGAGGTTTGAACAAAGATACTTATAAAGAGTAAGAAAAAGGAATAAGAAACAGCTAACAAGCACATTAAAAAAAATGGGGGTTAGGTTTATTTAGTTTAATAAATTTTAAGACTTTTCTTCTCCAACTTTTTACTCTGAAACAGTTCAAACCTGTAGAAAAGTTGAGGTAATTAGTATGTTGAACACCCATATAACCTTCACTTAGATTCACCAGTTGTTCACATTTGTTTTCTCTCTCTCAGTATTTGTGGGGGACATGTGTATATTTCTTTTTGTTTGAACCATTTGAAATATTTGAGACCTCATAATTCTTCAGCCCTAAATACATCAGCATGTATTTCCGAGGAGAAAGAATATTCTCCAATGATTTCACAGTACAATTATCACAATAAATGATTTACCATTGATTCAATATTGTTTAAGATAACGTCCATATTCAGAATTCTTATTATTACAATAATGCTCTATGTGTGTGTGTATGTATATATAATATGTAATTTTGTAGAATCCAGGATTAAATTGTATTTTGTTGTCATGTCTCTTTAGATTCCTTTAAGCTAGACTAGTTCCACACCTGTTTTTCCCCCCAGAATATTTCTGTTTTGTTTGATTATCCCCTCATGATTAGATTTAGGTTTGTAACATTTTCATCAAGATTACAACATAGGTGAAGTTGTGTCCTTCTCAGTGTATGTCAAGAGACATATTATGTCACCCCTTGTAAGTGATATAACTTGATATATTAATTTTCTGTTGCTGTGTAGCAGATTAACCACACACTAAGAAGCTTCACTACCCATTTATTATATCACTTTCCTGTAGATCAGAAGTCTGGATGGGCTCAGATGGGTTCTCTTTTTAGTATTTCACAAGGCTAAATTCAAGGTGTTGGTCAGGCAGGCTCTTACCTGGAGGCTTTGTGGAAAGAATCTGTTTCCATAAAATTCAGGTTGTTGACAGAGCTGCTGTGGCTGTAGGTCTGAATTCCCTGTTTCCTGGGTGGCTATCAGGGACCACCTTGTTCCTAGAGGCATCCACATTCCTTCTCCATGCCCTCTCCATGTTCAAACCAGCAGCCAGCATGTTGAATCCTTCTCATACTTTGAATCTCTCTGACTTCCATTCCTCCACCAACTGGAAAAAACTCTGTATTCAGATGGTTCACACAGGTAATCTCCTTTTTGATTAACTCATTCAACTGATCAGTAACCTTAGTTACATCTGCAAAATCCACTTTGCTGCATAACATAATTTAATCATGGGCATTATTTCTCATCAAATATTCATATTTGAGAAATTAGGGTAGGAAATTTGGGGGGACCATTTTAGAATTCTGCCTAGTGCATTTGGTATCTACTAAATTTCTCCACTGCAAAGTTATCTTTTCCCATTGTGTTTAATAAGTAATCTGTGGGATGAGGTAGTGTGAATTATCTGCCCTCCAGCTGTCTTTTAGTGGTTTTAATGATCCATTGATGATCCCTAATGTAATCAGTTATTATTTAATATAAAACTGGTTACAAAATGTTGATTTGCTAGTTTTGTCATTTCTTCTGTCTTTATTAGTTGGTATTCACCTGAACAGAAAGAGTTCTTCCTCACCTTCCAAATTTGTGTTAAAATTCATCATGTGATGATCTGTTGCTGACATTTTTGTTTTCTTGTTAATATACCAACCTGGTTTGAAGGGGAAAATTGTTGAAATTAGCTGCAAAAATATGTTTTTATTGTGGTTAAAAAACACACATAACATAAAAATTACCATCTTAACCACTTTTAAGTGTACAGTTCAGTAGTGTTAACTATATTCACATTGTTGTGCAACAGGTCTCTAGAACTTCTTCGTCTTGCAGACCTGAAACTCTGTACCCATTAAACACTGTGCTCCCTTCCCCCATCCCCACACAGCCTTTGGCAACCACCTTTCTAGTTTCTGTTTCTATGATTTTGGCTACTCTGAGTAATTCATATTAGTGAAATCATGTATTTTTCCTTTTGTAACTGGCATATTTCACTAAGCATAGTGTCCTCGAGTTTCATCCATGTGACAGGATCTTCCTTTTTGGGACTGCATAATATTCCATTGTGTATACAGTTCCATATTTTGTTTATCCATTCATCAACAAACATTTCCACCTAACAAAAATAATTTTTTAAATGTGGTTACAATGTTAAATAAGGAATTTAAGTTGTATCAGAGTCAAAAACTCCCTTCTCTTTGAAAATATGAACAAAACCCTTGTCATTACTGTGATTATTATTATGTAAGTCATTTTCTTAGTGGGTAACTATTGGCATTCTGGGTCAGACAGTTGTGCCAGACTCTTGAATTTTAGGATATTTTGGCAGCTCCAACCCCCAAAGCCAGTAGCATCCTTCTCCCAACCAAAAGTACCCTTCACATTTCTTGCCCCTTACAGGGTCTGGTACCATTCCTGGTATGAATTTCTTTTCTGAGAAATCTTCAATATAAAGCTGCTAACTAGAACTTATACATATACTTTCTACTAGTTTATTTATCTTTCATGATTAAAAAAAAAGCCAACTTATAGACCTGTTGTTTTTATACCAGTTAAATTTAAGATGTTGCAATGATTGTTTTTCCTGTGTTTCAGACCAGGAAGGAAATTATCTTAATCTTTTTTTATTTGACAAGGATGCTTTAACTGTCAAATGTCCCTGCACCTGTCAGTGAGCCAGTGGTTTGATTAGTGTTACTCGTGCCTGAGCAGAGACCCTGTCATTCTACATGGTCTCATGATGCTTCCTTCTAAATGTTCCCTCTGTCTCCTCCTCAGCACTCCTATAGGAAGCCTGTTGATGGCACTTCAGATGTACTGCGGTGAAACAGTTCAGGAGAGAAAACAGAAGGATCGAAAAGCATTCCAGGAGCTGAAACTGGAAGAACGGTAAGGAGTGTGTTAAGACTGGATTGTTTGGCTTTCGTGTCCACAGACTGATGCTTTCTGAAACAGGTACTCTAAATTGCTGCTCAAGTCAAAGACTTTCTTTTTACTGAGTCTTTCACTTGGTACCCTACTTGGTCTTTAATATTTTTAATTAAGGAGAATGGAATAATGAAAGATACTAATTGAGAACCTTTCCTTAGATACATTTTTTTAAGTTAAATGTTATAAATCTTATTTGGTTGCATATTTTTTCTTTTCCTGTGTTTGTGACTGCATTGGAAATTACATAAAAGAAATGAATAGCAGTGAGTGAGTTTTACTTGGCTTTACTTAAAAGGTGATATCCTTGTTTACACATACGTCTGTGAACATTACATAGCATGTTAGGTCTCCACATTTAATTATTATACTTCTTGCTGTGGCTGCAGTAGGTGTTAGGTACATATAGTGGCTGTTCACAGCCTAGATGCTGCTGAGAAGGATGCAGACTGTCGCTTGTTCATATAGTCACTCCCTGGGATCCAGTGACGGCCAACTTCCTGTTATTCTTTGTAAGATCATCATAATAGTCTGCCGTCTAGCGCTTTGGTGCAAATGATTCTCATGGTTCTGCTTCCTGCCCACTAAGATGACATCTGCTGTTGCTTCTTTGGTACTTTGGTAGATAAGAAGTCTTCTTTTCCCCTTGGTTTTCTTTGAAACTTCCATTTGTGCTACACATACACACTCACATACATGGAAATTCTTAATATCTGTACATCTGTTGTCTAAGGACTTAGGTACTATAGGAGAAAAAGCATTGCTTTGGAGCCAGTGAAACCTTGAAAACAAATCTTAAATACCAGTTAGACTATTCGTTCTATGAACATAGATGTTTTCCTTAACTTCAAGCCATCAGTTTTCTCAGCTGTTGTAAGGGCAGAATCACACCAGCGTCCAACATATGTTTGTTTTGTTTTGTCTTCTTCTCCATAGTAAAAGGGTGAATGAGATATGAAGCTATTTTAAAGCACTTAAAATTCTGAATGCCAGCATAAAATTTGATATTATGGAGGGTTAAAAGCATAGAAGCATTAGCTTATTTCTAGTTCTTTAGGTGTGATGAGACTTTTTTTTTAAAAAAAAAAGAATATTTGAGAAAGGAGTTGGAAAAGTAAGGAAAATACATGATTATTTGAATCTGATATAGGAAGTTATAGAAGAATTAACATTTGGAAAAATATGAATAGTATTCCAGTCAGAAAAAGGAAACCAGAAAAAGAAAGTTAGAGAAGTTGATCAGTTATTTAGACATAGAAAACCTCAAGAAGGGGTAAAAAACTGGATTTATAGAAATGAAAGAGTATTTTGGCAGAAGGAGATAGTGTCACTGTGTCAGTGTCAGAAGTGTTTAGGTTATTTATATGTATATAATGTATATGTGGTATTTTTGAGGACAGTTAATAAATCGTTAACTTTTTAAGTGTCTGCTTCTTTGCTTGAAAATAACTATAGTATAGAGAAATCAACAAAGTGAGAATCTAAAAAATTGCCTTAGTGGGCAGAAAATATAGAACACTGGCTATATTTTCCATAGAGACATAGAAGAAGAAATGATCAAATCTTCTTATGAAAGTCATAAGTGACCTTGATAATCACTTAAAGAAAGGAAGGCACTAATACTTGACTTAGAAAAAGAACCAATCTCGTATTTGAAAATTAGATATTTTAACTGCTAGTAAAAATACGTCTGTAGTGGGGTCCTGACTTCTCTGTATCGAGATTACCAATGTTTTAACCTTTGTGTATGTCCTGCAAGATCTGTCAACAGAGTTTAACAGAGTGGCAGGGGGTTTCACATCCCCCTAGGCCCTGAGGGCAAGAACACAGACTGGTTCCAAGGCTCACACAAAAGCTCAAGGTGTTTTAGCAACTGCCAATTCACTGCCGAGAGAACTCTGGAATATCTCAGGGATCAGAGTTACTGCCCTGGCATTGTCCATTTTGGTAATGTGAGACTCCTACTTGGCTTGTAAGTGAAACAGGTTATGAGAGAGAATAAAGTCTTGTACTTGAAGTGCAGGGAGAAGTATTTGCTCATAAGCTGTAGTAGAGAATAAGATAAATACTATCTTTCTTAAAAAAGAAAAACTCTAAAAGTCAAAAAAATAGAACAGTACTTGCTATATCTTTCTTGTACTTTCATTACAGGAAAGCCAGACTACAATTTACTGAGCTCCTCCCTGAAGAAATTGAAAGTAATATACAGAAAGATCGATCCAAGGATGACGCTCAGAAAATTGAAGCACTGCTAAATCTTCCTAGAAACCCTTCATCAGCAGATAAACAAGACAAAGACTAAACATGCTCTGGACTTGAAACTCAGTGGAGAGCTGAAGAGAGCTCTGTCACCGTCTGTAGCGTGCCGGTTGCTTGGGCTGCTGACACGTGTAAGCACTGGCATCTGTAGTGGCACAGTGACTTGCTCTTGCTTTTTTGTAACCAAAAATTGGGCTCTTGTACTCTTAGTTTACTCTTCCTTAGATTTAAGTACATACTTGTATCTGCATTGATTGATCAATATAGATTTCCTTTCTCCAGATTTTACAGTAGTAAATTAAGATTTCCAAAAAGATTAAAGTTGAATTCTACAGGTTGTAAATTTATTCTTGTAGCCCTTTAAAAGAGTACTGTACTGATCCCTAGGAGAAGGAGAAGAAAGAACCAGGTAAAGCAGATGATCTGCGAAACCCCTGTACCCTTGAGTCCTAGAAACAGTAAAGACCTAAATGTGTAGTTGGGTTTGATTTTGTTTTAACACAAATCAGCGATGGTTTCTATGCCATTTGAAATAAAATAAAACTTAACAAAAAGGAAGTAGATAAGAATTATTAAAGAAACAGCCCGACCTTGTTCTCTCACTCGGTAATGCTGACAAGTATGTGTGTATACAAGAGCTGCTCAGAATACACTGTCTCTATGCTCCTGGAGCTTGCTGCCTGAGAAAGAAGCTGCCCTGCAGAGTATAACTTTTATTAAATGAGAGGGCAGAATGATTGAACCAAGTGTACTGAAATGAGAAAACTGCTAGTGCTTTGTTTTGGGGTTAGACCTCTTAGTTCCTACTCTAACAACACTGTTGTTCCCATGAGCAGTGTTTGTGAAGCAGCCTAGAGTAGTGGCTAAAGCTGTGGGCTCTAGAGGCAGACCACAGGCTTGGAATCTCAGCCCTGAGGCTTCCATGTGACTTACAGCCAAGCCAGTTTACTTTAGGTCTCAAGTTTTCTCATCTGTTAAACAGTATGTATCTCAGAATAGATACTAAATGAAATGATGTGTGTAAGACATAGCACAATACTGTGGCACACAGGACATTGTCTAACAACAGATATTAGCAGTTAAAAGGATATGAGAACCTCTGCACCAACATAATCATCCTATTCATAAATTGCTGACAAATTGGCAGTTTATTGCTTTATTCATGCCCATGTATAGATTAAATCTTTCAAATGGAAATTATAAAATTAGATGGTTGGTTTTAAAATAATTTTATTAATAAAGTAAAATATAACTCCTTTAACACATTTATTAAATGTAATAAGCAATAATTTACTATAATTTATTTAAAGTACAAATAAGCTGTCTCAGGTTTGTACTGGCTGTTACTTTTTTTTAATCATGTCCAAGGATTATGACTCTTAATGGAGCAATTCCTGGGCTTTTTTTTTTTTTTTCGGTTATTGTTTATCTTCTTTAAATTGTTGTAAGGCTACTACCTTTATTTTCTTTTGTAATTTTGTTCTGTAAGCAACCATTTAAAAGTGTACCCCTGTTCCTCAGACTGTATAGAATAATCTGATCCTTAAAGCTACTGGAATGAAACACTTTAAATCCTGCCACATTTGAGAAATTTGGTCAAACTCTTGCTGTCCAACTCCAGATTTTCAGATGAGAATGTCTAATTGACCAGGTCCACTCCTGGTCCAGTAAGCATGGAAGGCAATTTCAGAGAAAGAGGAGTCATAAGTTAAGTCATATAAGAACAGCAGTTGGCCACTTCTTTCTTTTCAATTCTCTGATGTCAGGGGGATCCAGAAATACTGCAGAGAAAAGGCCACTTTAGGGATCTGAGGAAGCCTTATGGAATGCTGTTTTCATTACTTCGATCAATTTCTGCTAAAGACAGCTTACTCTTTAGTACATACACAATGAAACTATCTCATTTTAAATGAGAACCTTCTCATAAAGATTTTACAAATGGGATTAAACTAGCATAAAGCCATTTAAGGAGAGTATCAGTCCAATGTGAACCAAACATTATCACTCTCCAACCTTACTAGTGCTTTGGGGTGTACAGTAAGTCCCCTACATATGAACGAATTCCGTTCTGAGAGCATGTTCGTAAGTCTAACAAAGTTAGCTTAGGTACCCAGCTAACACAATTGGCTGTATACTGCTACTTTTACGCTTGCTTCTGGACATCCTGGGCTTGAAATAAAGATACTGTACTATTGTGCTCTGTAGTACTGTAAAATACACAAAAGCACAGTCGCTTGTAGAGAATGCATGTTACAGTGTACGCCAGACACATGAACTGACTGACATGATTGGACATGCGAATGCACGTTCGCAGTTTTGAAAGTTTGCAACTTGTTAATAAGTGCAAACAGAATGACTTTATTTTTTGTTTTGTGAAGTAAATCATATTTACCAGGTCATAGGTCAAACAAGAATAGATTTTGCTGAATTTTTTTTAATAGGAACAACTGAAAAATCAATACTATGAAAAGTCCAAATGAATGCTTTTTGATAATTCCTTGGGAAAAAGTTGGTAAGCTTTTGTATACAATATTTACTTTTATATACAAAGTAAATATTGTATTAGAGAACAAGGGCATAACAATATACTTAATACACAGTGCCAGTCTTTGTGGTTAAGACTGAGGCTATCAATAAACTGTTAAGGAGAAAAATGCAAATTTCCCTAAGAAAAGATTTAGAGAAAGTTGTGTAAGTGTGCAAAACACACTTTTTTTCTATCTAAAATTTATGATCTAACCAATAACTTGTTCTAGAAAGTAACTACAAATGAAACAGCTCATAGGTTCACTTTTGAATTAAAAATTGGCACAATACCTATTTTGTTACTTCAAAGATTTTTAAAGGAATTAAAATTTATTTTTAGTTAACAGTTCACAAGTTGGCGGAGAAGGCAATGGCACCCCACTCCTGTACTCTGGCCTGGAAAATTCCCATGGGTGGAGGACACTAGTAGGCTGCATGCAGTCCATGGGGTCACTAAGAGTCAGACACGACTGAGCGACTTCACTTTCACTTTTCACTTTCATGCATTGGAGAAGGAAATGGAAACCCACTCCAGTGTTCTTGCCTGGAGAATCCCAGGGACGGGGGAGCCTGGTGGGCTGCCGTCTTTGGGGTCGCACAGAGTCAGACACGACTGAAGTGACTTAGCAGTAGCAGTTACAACTTGGGGGTTCATATGTAAGGGACTTACTGTATAAGTCATTCATCCTCTGTGTCAGAGGAAATCAGTTTTAGATGGATCTACTTTCTCCTGAACCTGGTTGAGAAGTGGGAAAGCCAAAAAGGAGAACACAGTGAAAATAATGTCCTGGCTAAATACCAGCACTATTCCCATTGTCTTCTAGGTCTGCTTACAACAGGCTTCCCATACATGAACATTAGATTGGTTTTTGACAGCATGACATC
Organism: Ovis canadensis; assembly: GCF_042477335.2. Lineage (NCBI taxonomy): Eukaryota > Metazoa > Chordata > Mammalia > Artiodactyla > Bovidae > Ovis > Ovis canadensis. The sequence goes on from NC_091245.1 coordinate 187,568,710, forward strand.
CTCCATTCCTTCATCACACTAAGTCTCTTGAGATGGACCTAACTGATACTGAATAAATTCTGTTTCCAGAAGCACTTTGATGGATACGTGTGTGTATATGCACACAAACCAGTCAGTAGCACAGAGCCCGATTCGTGAAGGAAAAGAACACTAGAGCCAGAGCACCAAATCTGGGTTCTGGCCCTGACCCTTATAATTCAGGTCACCACACAGGACTTCGAGATCCTTGTCATTAGCAAGTGGTTTTCACTAATGTCTCTTCCAGGCCTAAAGAGTTCCATATTTCCAAATCCTTGGGCAAGGTCACCAGAACTACTTCCGTCCCCATCATACTCCTCTAGTCACTTTCAGCAAAGCCACTGGAGTGAAGGGGCTCCTAGAGAACAGATACAGGAAGGTTGAGGTGGGATAATCCTGGCCGTTCACAGAAGCACCAAGAGGAGGCCAATCTCAGATGGAGGTAGGACCTGAAGAAAACATTTAAAATTATTTTTATATTTTTTTATTGCAAGGGTATTCCCAGCTTGAGGTACCATTATAGATACTGATCTTGATGGCTAAATGATATAAAGGCGGGTCCAAAGTATGAGAGAATTTAGGACAGGTCTGATGAATTATACTACAGGAAATACTGAAGTATTATACACCAGCAGTCACCAACCATCCAAACATTATCGATAAAGGCGCTCACTCGGATGTGTGGGACAAACAAAGGTGTATCAGGCATGCTTGCTCTTCTTAGATAGCCTACAATTTGGTAAAGTAAGACACATGAAAATAAACCCAGGGTGGAGAGTGATGTGCCTGAGAGAGCACAACTATAGAGGTCACAGGCAGAGCTGTTTGAACTGGACAGCAGGCCACAGAAGACTTGTGTAGGGGATTGGGTTCATGGCTTCCTTCAGTTGACTGAGCACAAAACTTTTAAGATGGAAGGAAAGTCAGGGAAATGCAAGGTAACTGCAGAACTGAGGCGAATATCCTGGGAACGGCATCCTGGGGAATGAGTAAGTTGTAAAGAAAGCAGAATTGGAAGCTGAGAGACTGCTGTGGGGGAAATACACATAGGCTGCTATGGAGCCATGAAAGGAACCTGAGCTTGATGTCCAGTTTGGGTTCTGGTTTTGCTCTTTATCTGTCTGACTTCAGGCAAATCACTCAATGTCTGGGAGGCGTGAGTTTCTCTCCATAAAACAGATCTTGCTCATAGAGATTTTTATAAGATGAAATAATGCTTTTGTAAAGAAAACTAAGATCATGGCATCCGCTCCCATCACTTCATGGCAGATAGATGAGGAAACTGGAAACAGAGACTTTATTTTGGGGGGCTCCAAAATCACTGCAGATGGTGACTGCAGCCATGAAATTAAGACACTTGCTCCTTGGAAGAAAATCTGTGACCAACCTACACAGCATATTAAAAAACAGAGATATTACTTTGTCAACAAAGGCCCGTCCAGTCAAAGCTATGGTTTTCCCAGTAGTCATGTATGGATGTGAGAGTTGGACTATAAAGAAAACTGAGTGCCAGAGAGTTGATGCTTTTGAACTATGGTGTTGGAGAAGACTCTTGAGAGTCCCTTGGAGTGCAAGGAGATCCAACCAGTCCATCCTAAAGGAGATCAGTCCTGGGTGTTCATTGGAAGGACTGATGCTAAAGCTGAAGCTCCAATACTTTTGTCACCTGATTCGAAGAACTGACTCATTGGAAAAGACCCTGACGCTGGGAAAGATTGAAGGCAGGAGGAGAAGGGGATGACAGAGGATGAGATGGTTGGATGGCATCACCGACTCAATGGACATGAGTTTGAGTAAGCTCTGGGAGCTGGTGATGGACAGGGAAGCTTGGCGTGCTGCAGTCCATGGGGTCACAAAGAGTTGGACACGACTGAGTAACTGAACTGAAAGCATAACCTGCTCTGTAAGTCTTAGATGTTAGATCTCATTTTTTTTTTTTCTTTTTAGAAGTAACTCTGCAGAGTCTGATTTTTGTATGCAGCTGTTACCCTAACCTTCACAAGTCAAAACTGAACTGCTTATGGAGACTGTAAACCATCCTGGTCCTGATATCAGTCTCTTGGATTCTAATGTCCCAATCTTTCTCTTAAAAGACCTGGGGATTATAGAATAGTGCAAATTGGGCTCCCTCAAAGCCCAAAATTGGAGCTTCCCTGGTGGCTCAGATGGTAAAAAATCTGCTTGCAATGCAGGAGACCCAGGCTCAGTCCCTGGGTTGGGAAGATCCCCTGGAGAAGGAAATGGCAACCCACTCCAGTATTCTTGCCTGGAAAATCCCATGGACAGAAGAACTTGGCTGGCTACAGTCCATGGGGTCACAAAGAGCGATCAACACTTGTAATAGTGTTACTCACAAAAGCTGATTCTGTGTTAGGCTCCCTTAACATCCTTGGATGAACAGTAATTACTCCATCATATATATTTAGAGGAGAAGGCAATGGCACCCCACTCCAGTACTCTTGCCTGGAAAATTCCCATGGATGGAGGAGCCTGGTAGGCTGCAGTCCATGCTAAGGGTCGGACAAGACTGAGCGACTTCCCTTTTACTTTTCACTTTCATGCATTAGAGAAGGAAATGGCAACCCACTCCAGTGTTCTTGCCTGGAGAATCCCAGGGACGGGGGAGCCTGGTGGGCTGCTGTCTATGGGGTCGCACAGAGTCAGACATGACTGAAGTGACTTAGCAGCATCTATTTAGAATCAGATCAAATCTAAAGTCTTGGACACCATTTATTGACTAGTGTGTCCACATGTGCTCCTGGAAACTGCCATGTAAAGGACGATCGAAACAACTGAGGATGTTTACACTGAGGAGATACTGGAATATGGAAAGTAAGCTCTGAAGCCTTTCCTGTAGACACTGGGGTTTCTTCTGTTTTTAAGTGAGAAAATGACCCAAAGAGGTAATTCTTTATGAAAATGACACTATGCTTGGGTCAATGGGATGACTATCTTAGTAAGAGGCAGACAGACCAATGAGATGTTACTGAATTAGTACAGAGCTACCCCATTCTGTGTCCCAGTGCTGAGGGATACAGGGGAAACGGAATGATGAGAATAAGGAGTTACCCTAGAAATAGTACATGTGTTTGACAGATACTAAAAGACACTGAGTTGACTGAAAAGAGGGGAACATTTTAAGATAGCAGAATGGCACAACAAAGGAAAAGGTTACACTAAGCAAATTTTATGTGAGGAGAAAGGAGAGATGTGCCAACCACCTGTTGAGAGTACTCTGAATGAGGATTTTGAGAAGGTGGTAGTTGGTAAAGGATCTTAGGTTTGGTCCTGAGAGGAAGAAAACCCTGTGTTCGCAAGCCACAAGATCTCACACATTCCGCATTGGCAGAGAAGGTACCTCCAGGCATTTTGGTCAGTTTCATCCTTCCACAGACTTTATGGAGACAGACCACCTTTCCATTTCCATGTTCTCATTCCTCCTTCTCCGTCTGCATCTTGCAGCATTTCCTTGAAGGCAAGCGCAAGCAATAAAAATCTAGATAGGTAATCTTCCCTTAAATCACACCTATATATTTTGGCAAAACTTCAGCTGGCTTAGAACTATGGCAGTGGTTCTCAACCCCGGGTTTCCACCACCACCGCCCCTTGGGGACACGTGCACTGCTTTGAGACATCTTTGGTTGTCACAACTGGGCCAAGAGGTGCTATTGTAATATAGTGAGAGGAGGCCAGGGATGCTGCTAAACATTGCAACGCACAGAACAATGCACAGTTATCCAGCCCTCAAAGTCAACAGTACTAAGGATGAAAAACTGTAAACTAGAGGGGTAGGGCTGGAAACATATTAGAAGCATCCCTGAGCCCACCAGACCTCTTTATCCTACCCGTGGCATAAGTTGTTCATAACAGAGTCTCTAGTGACTTCCTCGAGCCTTGATTGTTTTGTGTGCTGGAAGTCGGAAAAGTCAGCAGATGTTGATTTTCCAGTTTGCTCAGTGTATAAAATTTCTGCTTCAAGAAAGCTTGGTGTTCCTTCCCGGTGACTATAGCTTTAACACTGGCCTAGCAGTTCCTCTTCACTTAATTACAGAGATTGAGTAGAGCATATGTGTAAGGCCAAAGATTTAGATTCATAGGAAAAAGATATGCCAAATATCTCTTCTTTCCTCAACCACTCCTGATCTTTCATCAAAAAATGAATTCTGAAGAACTGAGAGTTGGTAAAATCACCTGTAGCGATATAATTACTCAGCTACATCTCATTAGTGCATCTTACCCTCCTCCATGAAAATGATTCTTGCCCCTAAACCTTGTCATTCTTGCCTTTCCTCCAGTTCCAAATCAAAGATTAGACTATCACTTTGCATCAGATAATGTTATCAATTTAGTTAGCAAGCCTCAGTATCTCTAAGAAAATACAGAGTTGGGGGAAGATAAACGGACTAAGCTAGAATGTGCTTGAGGGCAGTGATTTCTCATCTGTGTAACTCCAGTGCCTAGTAGAGTGCCAGGCACATAGTAGGTGTCCAAGAAATATCTGTGCAGGGAATGAACAGAACTTGCTGAGACAAGTAAAGGAGACACTAAAGTTTACATCCATTAGCTCGAAAAAGAATGAAATAGGCTTAAAAGTTCAGAGAGATGCTGACCTGTACTGATAAGAGGTTGGGTGTCTAGAATTGAGATCATTACCAGAGTACGATATTACTTACTGCAGGTCAGGCATGCTAGTATAACTGCAATGATCACAGAAATCCCACATGCTGAGACTGGGATAATAATGGTCCAGGGCAGGTGCTGATTAGCAGAGGGGGTTGGTTTTGCTGTTGAGGGAAAAGAACAGTGTCAGCTCTAATGTGTTTCCAACTGCTCAGATACCCTTCATGCCCCTTATAATGACACAACTGTAAAGCATTTTTCACTTCTTTGCCTGATTAGCTCTCCAAAATGCAGCTTCTATCATTTTTCTTGCATAACTCTAATCAGACACATACTTATGGCAACTAATATCAGATGTCAGATATAGATATTGAATGTGAAAAAGAAAATTTAAATGTTTGCATTTACTGAATTAAGTTGGCACAAAGAAAAGATTCTCAGGAGAGCCTTTAAAAGCTACTTTAGGGACTCCCTTGGATGCCCAGTGGTTAAGACTTTGCACTTCCAGCGCTGGGGGTATGGGTTCAATCCCTGGTCAGGGAACTAAGATCGTGCATGCTGTGTGTTGTGGCCAAATAAACAAATATCAGAGCTTAATAAGCAATTTTTTTAAATAAATAAAGTAGAAAAATAAACAGAAGTATTTCTATAGCTGATATTACTATGTACTACTACTAATAGTTGATGTGTTCTAGATGTGCCTTCTAGATTTTCCTTCTCCAGCTCTGTCATGCCTTCTCCCTTTTTGGGTGTCCTCTTTAACACACACACATACACAGACACACCTCACAACAGCTGCCTAAAACTACAGAAGTCACTTTGCATTCATTTTCATTAACACATTTTTCATCATTCAGCCTAGAGCTTAAGAAACCCAGCAAAGAACCAAGCATGGCTGTCGCTTGGTGGTAGGTAGGATCATCCTGGAGGAGAGCTCTGCAAACTGGCTCTCATCTGTAGAACACAGGGAACCAGAAAGAAGAGGGGGCACACGAGGAAGGATGTGGGTGGGAGGAGAAAGGTGCTCCTGATTCCACTCAGGAGCAGCAGCTACACCATTTATTCTTCAACTCCTTTAAGGAATAGTTAGCACCAACATCTGGAGAAAGGGCAGAGACACTAAAGAAATACTAGCAGCTCATCCTCCTCTGATTTCCCTGGAGTGGCTCATCAATAAATATTAAACATTTATCAATACTAGAAATATTAATACAATATTTATAATATAAAATACAATATTTACAATATTAATATTATAAAATTAATGTTTACAATAAATATTAATACAATACAAAGTACTTGATTCTCATTTTTCTGATTATATGCCTTGGGGATAAATTTTGGTCTTTAGCTTATTGGACTTCTCATCAGCATTTGGTCCTGTTGACACTTTTCCTCCTGGGACTTCTGTGACACCACATTCATCTATTTCTGTTTGTTGTGACTCAGTTTTGTTCATCAGCTCTTCTTCCTCTTTTTATTCTTTAGCTTGTCCCCATGGTTCCATCTGTGGTCCCATTCTCTCACTAGCCCTGGTAATCATGGGCAATCTTAACCACACCCAAGGTTGGAAACACCAGCTGATTTCTAAGTCTGTATATCATATTTCTGATCTCACTTCTGAGCCCCAAATTTGTATTTCCAACTGCTAACTAGATGGTTGGATGCCAGCCTATTAAAATTGAACTCAGCATATGTATTCTTTCTAAAGTGTATCTACCACCTGCATTCTCCCATTTCAGTTAATGGAAACACCATCAGTGACCAAGGGAAGGCTTGCCTTCGTGCTCACTTCTCAGTAGCTCCCACTGACTTTCTGTTCTGTACTGAGACTATCTCTGCAACTGATTCCTTTTCTCCAAATCTCTTGCAATAATTAGTTCAGGTTTTTCTGATCTCCAACCAAGTAGCCTTTATGGTTTCTTTGCCTCTGGTGTTCTAGGTGCTAGTAATTCCTATACATTCTGCCACAGTGATCATTATAAAATGTACATTTGACCATAGAGCACCCACTACTTGAAAACTAGGGTAAGTTGTTTTTGTATTTTTCTCTAAAACACCCAATTGCATAGAGACATCCAGTGGTTACCAGGGTTGGCCTCTGCAGACCAAAATGACACCCAAAATAACAAGCTCTTGCTGTTTTCCTGGGAGTCTAGATGTTTCACAGGCTTCCTCTCAGAGGTCACTCCTCATGCATTCTCAAGCCTCACTCAGCCTAGAAGAAGGTAAGTGTTTAAGAGAAAGGAGGAATCAGTAACAGCAATCCCACTCTCTCGTGATGCCTATTAGGAAACTGGCACTACTCCATGGGGAAGACCCAAAATCCCAAGTGTATAGTTGTGCGAGGACATTTGCACATATAGCTCATAAGACAGCCTGAGTAGGTTTCCCTGATTCACCCCTTATATACACACACACACACACCCCCATGCGTTCCAGTACATCAAGGGTTAACAAATTAGGTGGGCCCAGGCTAAAAGAGCCACAGACCCAGTCTGCTTAATTAATAAATTTGGGGTTAAGAGTGGGTATTTAAATAGTAGAGCTTTGCTCACATCCATTCAAAATTGCTATCAACTGTACACTAATTTGGAGGCTCAGATGGTAAAGCGTCTGCCTACAATGCAGGAGACCTGGGTTCAATCCCTGGGTCGGGAAGATCCTCTGGAGAAGGAAATGGCAACCCACTCCAGTACTCTTGCCTGGAAAATCTCATGGATGGAAGAGCCTGGTAGGCTACAGTCCACGGGGTCGCAATGAGTCCGGACATGACTTAGCGACTTCACTTTCTTTCACTATATACACTAATTTACATTTGCTTATGCAGTCACCCCTTGACACCCCCACAGATGCTTTATTTGCTTCTGACTCTGAATGACATTTGCAGCCCAGCTGAAGTATTTAAAGCTGTCTGACCATAAAGACAACACTGGCACCTAGCAAGATGCTTGCTTTGTGACAACTACTTAATGAAGCCTGAATTTAAAAAAAAAAAAAAAAAGATTGAAAGAAGGAATGATTAAACAGTTAATCCTGTCTCCATGAGTCATTGTGAATGTAGACCAAAGAGGACAAAGAGCCAGTATTTTTCATTATTCTGAAAAGGGATACTGCTCATCTTCAGCATGAAGGAAGAGTTGAGAAAAGACAAATTAGAGAAAAGATGATAAAGCTGGGCAGTCTAAATCATCTTTAAATTATAGATCCATCCTTTTATTTAAAGGACTACATTCTATTTCCTTTAAGTTAATGAACTACCATGCGTAGGCCAAACCTGGCTTACCACCTATTTTTTAAATAAAATTTTGTTGGAACACAGCCATGTCCTTCATTTATGTCTTGTCTATGGCTGTTTTCATGTTATAACAGAACTGAGTTGTTGCTAGAGACTATGACCTGTAAAGAATATTTGCTATCTGGCCCTTTTCTGAAAATTTTTGTTAACCATTGCCTCAAAATATCATACATATTCATATTCCAAATATAAATGATGTCTAAAACAAAATATAATTGAAGCTGTATTTATTAACTTCTACCTTAATCATGATGATCTAAAATTGATTAATTATTTATCAATAGAGTGACAAGAATGATGAATTAGTAAACTATCTTTATGATTCAAACTTAATTTTTATAAGCTTTTTTAGGATACATGAAATATGATAGAGATGAGTTTGGACTATTAATAAAATCATATCAACAAAATTTAGTTTGTATCTGAACTAGTTTTGTATCATGTTTCAACAAAATTTAGTTAGTATCTGAACTAATTTTTGCCCCAAATTTTATCTCATTACCCATTACGGAAAACAAAGAACCCACTCAAGATGGAAAGACCTAGAGTTAATCTTACCTACAATAAACTAGTAGACCATCTAAAATATCTCCTCTACTACAAGCAAAGATAAACGGAAGATATAAGATATACTATATATAATATCAATATGTTATACACAAGTATTGTTTTTTACTGTGCAGCCACAAAACATATTGTTATAAGTGGGGTTGGGGGTGGGCAGAGGCCTGGTGATGCTGCATATAATCAGTCAAATGCGCTAGAAATGTATTTCAAATATGTGAGTTCTTCTGTAATAACCCATTGTGGATTTAATATGCATACATTTATGTAAGCCCTACTTTTTCCATTTTATATTTTCATATGATTTCACCTCTTGGGGAAAGAAAATTTTATAAGTTTACTACATGTAGGGTAAATATTTGGTCATGGTTTTGGTCAAAAATGACCACTTTTCAAGCATTGTCCTCTAGTAGTTTGTCATTCACTTTCTTTGCCAGGCTTGGTTCTGAATGAACAAGTATTTCTTAAAAAGCACATTCACCCTCAAAGGACAATGATTTGACATCATGGGACCATCATGGGAAGGGGGCTCCCAAAATGAAAGTGCCACAAAGAGAAACATAGATCAATGGAACAAAATGGAAAGCCCAGAGATAAATCCATGCACCTATGGACACCTTATCTTTGACAAAGGAGGCAGAATATACAATGGAGAAAAGACAAACTCTTTAACAAGTAGTGCTGGGAAAACTGGTCAACCACTTGTAAAAGAATGAAACTAGAACACTTTCTAACACCGTACACAAAAATAAAATGGATTAAAGATCTAAATGTAAGACCAGAAACTATAAAACTCCTAGAGGAAAACATAGGCAAAACACTCTCTGATGTAAATCATAGCAGGATCCTCTATGACCCACCTCCCAGAGTAATGGAAATAAAAGCAAGAATAAACAAATGGGACCTAATTAAACTTAAAAGCTTTTGTACAATGAGGGAAACTATAAGCAAGGTGAAAAGATAACCTTCAGAATAGGAGAAAATAATAGCAAATGAAGAAACTGACAAAGAATTAATCTCAAAAATATGCAAGCAACTCCTGCAGCTCAATTCCAGAAAAATAAATGACCCAATCAAAAAATGGGCCAAAGAACAAAACAGACATTTCTCCAAAGAAGACATACAGATGGCTAACAAACACATGAAAAGATGCTCAACATCACTCATTATCAGAGAAATACAAATCAAAACCACAATGAAGTACCATCTCACACCAGTCAGAATGACTGCTATCCAAAAGTCTACAAGCAATAAATGCTGGAGAGAGTGTGGAGAAAAGGGAGCCCTCTTATGCTGTTGGTGGGAATGCAAACTAGTACAGCCACTATGGAGAATAGTGTGGAGATTCCTTAAAAAACTGGAAATAGAACTGCCATATGACCCAGCATTCCCACTGCTGGGTTATATACACCGAGGAAACCAGCATAGAAAGAGACACATGTACCCCAATGTTCATCACAGCACTGTTCACAATAGCCAGAACATGGAAGCAACCTAAATGTCCATTGGCAGACAAATGGATAAGAAAGCTGTGGTACATATATACACTGGAATATTACTCAGCTATTAAAAAGAATGCATTTGAATCAGTTCTAATGAGGTGGATAAAACTGGAGCCTATTCTACAGAGTGAAATAAGTCAGAAAGAAAAACACCAATACAGTATATTAACACATATATATAGAATTTAGAAAGATGGTAACGATGACCCTATATGCAAGACAGCAAAAGAGACACAGATGTAAAGAACAGCCTTTTGGACTCTGTGGGAGAAGGCGAGGGTGGGATGATTTGAAAGAATAGCATTGAAACATGTATATTAGCATATGTAAACTAGGTCACCAGTCCAGGTTCAATGCATGAGGGTCAGGATGGGGAATACATGTACACCCATGGCTGATTCATGTGAATGTTTGGCAAAAACCACCACAATATTGTAAAGTAATTAGCCTCCAATTAAAAGAAAAATTTTAAAAAATGGAATGCCAAAGCCTAGAGAGCAATTTCAAAGAAGGGCAAATTTTAGTGCTTTCAATAACAACAATATTATTATAATAACTTCCTAAGATGTTGACTTGACAGAACTTACTTGGATATCTAAATTTTAGAATGTTTATTAAAGAAAATAAAATTAGTACCATTATAGTCAAACCTTGTACAGTGACCTTAATAAGTCATACTAACACTTCTTTATTATTTTATTTGCACATCTAAAAAATACTGCAAGTAATAGCATCAGAGTCAATATGCATAATTGTGTAATGTATCTGGCTGAGTTATTTTCTTTTTAGATTCTACACAGCAGAAACTCCCCAGGACAATCACTTACATTCTTGCCAATAGAAGGTCTGTGACACTGTTAAGTCTCCATACTTGACAAGACACAAGAAGCTGTGATTGCTTGTCATGTTGAAATCCAGTTCACTGCTAATCGTGTAGAGCTTGGTTTCAGGATCTTGGGACAGTGTTGTGTTGGTAGCATTTAATTCTTCTCCATTTTCCAACCAGGAGAGGTAAGGCCTTGGAAAACCTCCAGAGGTTGAGCAAATTACCCTTCTGATATTAGGAGATGGATTTCCAAGATCATTTATAGTAGGGACAGGGAAGTCAGCTGAAGAAAGAACAAGAATGTAGGTACATATCATTACATGTTTGTGTATAATTATATTTTTAATACATAGCTTTAATAAGAATAATAAAATATAATTTTCAACTTCCCATAAGTATTAGTAGTTATGTATAACCCAAAGACTAACTTTAGTTTGAGTTGATTATATCAATTCATTACTTTTGATGGAGTGGAGGTAGGAGGGCACTTATTAAAGAACTAAATTCATGTGAATAAATATTGACATAGTGCTTGAGTTTAAAAACAACATTTATTGAGCTGTTAATATTTCCTAGGTCTGGACGTTATCTCATTTTGTCTTTATAACAACCCTAGGAGGTAGGTTGTAGATCCAAAAAGGTCAAATATCAGTAGTTTTGTATTATTTATCCTAATACAATGTTTCCATTTTATGAATAGTCAAATTGAGGTCTAGAGAAATCACAACCAATAAGTGGGAGAACTGAATTCAAGTTTTTCTGATACCAGAGCCTTCCTTTCCGTTGATTTCTTTTCCTTTCTTTTTTAGAGCTTTAAACTTTGCTGTCTTATTAAAACATTAAATAAGACTATATTGAGAAAAAATGTAGCCTCAGAAAAATACCAATGGCATGGTATTAGAGATAGTTATAAACAAGCAGATTTAAATATGTCTGCCTTCTTTTCCTTTCCTTTCCTTCCTTTCTTTTACTTCTTTTTCTTCCCTTTCTACCCAATTTTTGAGGTATACAACCTGACCCTCTTTTATGTATCTATTTATTAATTCATACTATACTGTATACCTGGGAGCCCACCACCCAAGTTGAGAACCAGAGCATTGACAATAACTTACGTAAATCTACCTGTATGGTCTGAACTTTGCTGGCCCCCTAGTTCCTACACCTGGAGTAACACCACTCTAGAGCTTGTTTATCATTACCTTTACATTTTCAAAACTAGTCTTTAATCAGACAGACCTCTGTTCCAATTTTATACTGTTGAGCCTGTAATCTCAACCACCGTACTTTACGGATCCCCTTGCTGTTCTGATACACCTAACAAGGACAGAGAGGCCTTCCTAATATTCCTCCAAAGTACTTGAGGCACTCTTTCATTTGTGTTTTTGACCCCTAATAACATATTAAAATATACACAGATGTATAGAACAGTCTTTTGGACTCTGTGGGAGAGGGTGAGGGTGGGATGATTTGGGAGAATGGCATTGAAACATGTATAATATCATATATGAAACGAATTGCCAGTCCAGGTTCGATGCATGATACTGGATGCTTGGGGCTGGTGCACTGAGACGACCCAGAGGGACGGTACGGGGAGGGAGGGGGGTTCAGGATGGGGAACATGTGTATACCTGTGGCGGATTCATCTTGATATATGGCAAAACCAATACGATATTGTAAAGTTAAATATATATATATATATATATATATATATATATATATACACACACACACACACAAAGCAAAGCATAATGAAATGACTACAGAGGAAACAGGAAAAAACTCCACTCACCTCTTTCTCACTTATTGTGAGGCTTAAAGAATTTATAGTTCTTTAGCATAAGTGTGGGGGACCAATCCAAACGTGGACTTCCCGCGTTGGTGTGTGATGCAGTGGTATATAATTTGCCCACCAATGCAGGAGATGCAAGAGACGGTGGGTTCTGTCCCTGCGTTGGGAAGATCCCCTGAAGAAGGGAATGGTAACCCACTCCAGTATTCTTGCCTGGAAAATTCCATGGACAGAGGAGCCTGATGGGCTATAGTCCATGGGGTCTCAAAGAGTCAGAGACAGCTGAACACACACAGGACTAACCCTCTCATACGTCATCTCATATGTTAGTTTTCTTTTCAGAATTCAGAGCCTCACAGACGGATGTAGTATAATGCACCGTGGTCATCAAGGGCAGGTTCTAAAACCAGTTTTGCCTTTAATCCTGGGCCAATTACTTAACCACTTTCAGTCTTAGTTTGCTCATTGTAAGAAGGGGATTATAATACCTCCCTCCCAGTGTTGTAAGAGTTAAATGGTATCATTTACATAAATCACGTAGACCAGAGACTGACATACAGGAAGTTAGTTAGACTAATGTGAGTCTTAAATGTGTCCTCTCTTAGAGGAGTTCCTCCATGTAAATCAGGTTGCCAGGTGAAAGCTCCCAGGACTGGGAGAGGAGAAGTTATGACAAGTGATTATAATTGCCAAGGAAAGGAAAAACTTGGATCTAGATACAGATAGAGTCACCTTTCTTTTTTGAATTAGTCCTTTTCCCAAATTGTCTGACATTTTCTTAAGCCATTTTTAGTTGACATTATTTTCTACTCCTTTAATTTATCCTGTAAGATCAAATCATTGTAATGGTAGCTAACAAGAATACTCCTTTTGTTTCTTATAATATCAGTATGTCATGTTATAACTTGGAATAACAAATCTAAGTAACACATATCCAAATTATGATTCATGTTCATTTCTGGACTTTGCTTTTCTTAAGAACTATTTAACCACAAGAATGCCACCAACACCAAGGATCGTATTGAAAATCATCTTTTCAAGGTCTGCCTGGACTTAGAACAGCCTAAGCTCTGTCTTCTATTCCTTCTGTAAGATGATCTGTTCAGAGTAGCAGCTCCAAAGGTTTTGCAAGACTGAACCACCGAAGAATTACTCTTTTGTATCTCGTTTCAATCAGTTAACCCAAGTTTTCACCACTCTTAATGGGTACAGTAAGAATATCCTACTAGGAAAGGAAAAGGTGCACACGTTTTAGAAAGGTACAAATTTGTTAACCTAGTTAATATGTTGGGAGAAGGCCATGGCACTCCACTCTTCCACTCTTCCCTGGAAAATCCCATGGATGAAGGAGCCTGGTGGGCTGCAGTCCATGGGGTCACTAAGAGTCAGACACGACTGAGCGACTTCACTTTCACTTTTCACTTTCATGCATTGGAGAAGGACATGGCAACCCACTCCAGTGTTCTTGCCTGGAGAATCCCAGGGACCGGGGAACCTGGTGGGTTGCTGTCTATGGGGTCGCACAGAGTCAGACACGACTGAAGCGACTTAGCAGCAGCAGCAGTTAATGTTAACTAGTATAGCTAGTGCCTCAACTGTGCTGCTTGCTGCAGGTTTTCATTGGTCGTGCAGCACCTTTGAGGAACTAGCTATCCCGCTTCATGATACTATGCTGTTATTGTATCCTTCGGCAATGTAGAGAAATCTTCCTGTCCCAGTTAGCCTGAGACTTTCCCAGTATTAATACCCGAAGTCTCATGTCCAGTGAAACTCCTCAGTCCTTGGCAGACTGGGACAGTTGGTCACCTTGGCCAAATGAGCATTTACTTAATTTCTTGCTTCTCAGACTATAATCCTTAGCAGCAGTACAGGCATCACCAGGGAGCTTGTCAGAAGTGCCAGACCTGCTGAACAAGGTCCCCAAGTCACAGGCACCTTATCATTTGAGAAGCACCGTTCTAATTGATTCAACTGGGAATACCAGAATTGGTTCTGGGTCTAATTAAGCAGTATTTCCCCTTTTGTCTTCCCTTGTCTGATTTTGGCGCCGCATCCCCGTTTGAGGCCATGTTAGCCTCAAACAGCACTCTCCCTGTTAGCCCTTTAGCTGCGTTGGTCTCCAACTATAACCTGCTACTAAGGCCTGGCCTCCCTGAAACTCTGCCTCTTCTCTCGTTCTTGGATCTTCTTCTTTATCTTTCTGTCAAAATGTACATGTTCTGAGTCTGTTTCTCTCTGGATATTCTGTTAAAGGACCGACTATGTCTCTAACGTAATTAACTGATACAGGCTAATATGTCTGTGATGACATCTCCACCCAGGTAACATATTTTCATCTTTAATAGGGATCCTGGAGGGAGGGGGAGGGCTTCCCAGGTGGCTCAGTGATAAATAATCCGCCAGCAATGCAAGAGATGTGGATTCAGTCTCTGGGTTGGGAAGATCCCTGAAGAAGGAAATGGCAACCCACTCCAGTATTCTTGCCTGGGAAATGCCATGGACAGAGGAGCCTGGTGGGCTACAGTCCATGGGGTTGCAGAGTCAGACATGACTTACCAGCTGAGGACACATACATGAGGGGAGAATAGTGCTGAAACTAGTAGGAGAGGCTGTAATAGTGGGAATTGGAGGAATCCATGCAGCTCTAAGTTTTGGAGGAGATCGGCTTCTCAGAGCCCCTCACATCCCACCACATGATCATGGATATTTGTTCTCTCCATGGATAGGGAGTACACAGAGTGAAGTTTAAGATAATCCTGTGTAAATTTGGCTTACTTCCTAAGCTTTAGGTATGATCTGGGTGTTACACAACTAAAAATTCAATATGGCTGAAGACCAAAAGCAGGGAAGAACAGTGAAGAGCTCACTAAGGATCCTCTTAAGCTAACTGTTATCAAGGTTAATTCTTACCTTTTGTTAAAAGGTTTTGTTTCCACTAAAGGCTCAAGTGCCCAGAAAGAAAAAGAAATGTGTTTGAGTTTCAAGTATGAAGGAATGGCCCAGGGCTGCCACTTATCAATGAGGGTTCAGGACATATCAGTGTCCTCTAGCAGGATTACCTGTGATTAAGTCAAGGCTGGTTCCTACCCTACCTTTCACAGTTTTCTAACATCTAACTTTGCAGGAATGACCGTTAGATGAGAGCTTCAAATATGCAGTAAATATAATAGTAAAAGACATTCAAATACTACTTGAAAAATATTTATGCCTGTGCAGCTTTTATACCCTTCAATATACTTTACGAGAATATATTACTGGATCTAGTGCAGTTAACAGTACAACTATGTTATGTATTAGTCGCTCAGTCGTGTCCGACTTTTAGCGACCCCATGGACTGTAGCCCGCCAGGCTCCTTTGTCCATGGGATTCTCCAGGCAAGACTGCTGGAGTGGGTTGCCATTTCCTTCTCTAAAAAACAAACAAAAAAAACAGTACAACTACATCAAATCAAATGTGTTCCTTTATGATTCAGAAGGTGCTTCAGGTCATGAGAGTGCTCCATGGTGGCTGTCATGAGCTTGGACTGTCAAAGTGCAAGAAATGCAACTAACAGATATTTCTAGGACATCCTGAGAAAACAAATTACGATTTACTGTAAAACTAGAGACTCAGTCCTAAGAAATGAAGTGAGATAGACCCCTCTGGTAAAATTTCCACTTAAACCAATAGGAGTGTGTCTTTAAGGACATCAAAGACATACTCCTATCAATGGCTTATTGAAAATCAGAAAGTTCCACTGACCTCTGATCATCAACTTCACTGAAGTCAGGTGCTCCACTTTATAAGTCCCTTTCAAATCAGGCTTCTGAATAACACAGGTGTAGGTGCCACTGTCTGACAGGCGCAGAGCCAGGATCACAATTCGGGGGTTGTTGTTGATGTCAGTGATGGTACGGTTCTCGTATTCAGACCACACCTGCACTTTTCCAAGCAGGATGGCCAGCACCATCTTACTGTCCTTTTGCCAGTAGATCCGAAGGCTTGCCAGTTCTTCAGTGGTCGTGTTGTAATCACAGGATAGCACTACTGTTTCTTTCACTCTTTTGGTCACGCTCTTTGGGGTGATGCCTATGGAGAGGCAAACAAAACAAGATTTTGTATCTATTAAATGTAAGATACCTGCACAAGCAGGAATTCAGAGTTGGCAGTAACAGAATTTTCAGAGTGTTGTGTTTAGTGTCGAAGCAGGATTGGACAGAGTGTTCAGTTTGATTTTTTGTTTGTTTGTTTTGTTTTGGTCCCTAGTGCATTTTTTTCTCCATTTAAACAATCATGATTAAAACAATAACATAGATTTTACCATCTTAACCATTTTAAAATGTACAGCTCAGTAGCATCCAGTATCTTCACATTTTTGTGAAACAGATTTTCCATGCTGTATGCATTAAACTGCTGCCCCTTGTCCCTCCCTTCAGCCCCCTGGTAACCACCACTCAACTTTATGTTTCTATGAACTTTACTACTTTAGATTCCGAATCATACAGTATTTGTCTTTTTGTGACTGGTTTATTCCACTCTGGCATAATGCCCTCAAGGTTCCTCCATGTTTTACGTGTATCAGAATTCCTTCCCTTTTTAAGGAGTGATAATGATGAAGGAAATGGCAACCCACTCCAGTACCTTTGCCCGGAAAATCCCATGTATGGAGGAGCCAGTAGGCTACAGTCCATGGGGTCGCAAAGAGTCGGACACGACTGAGCGACTTCACTTTCACTTTCAATGATGTTAATGGGATGCCCTGGTGGCTCAGATAGTAAAGCATCTGCCCGCAAGGCGGTAGACCCAGGTTCGATCCCCGGGTCAGGAAGATCCCCTGGAGAAGGAAATGGCAACCCACTCCAGTACTCTTGCCTAGAAAATCCCATGGATGGAGGAGCCGGTAGGCTACAGTCCATGGGGTCGCAAAGAGTCGGACATGACTGAGCGACTTCACTGACTCACTCATGAGTCATGACGTTAATGACTAAATATTCCACTGTATGTGTTAATATATGCCACACTTCCTCTACCCATTTGTCTGTCCATGGACAATGAGACAGAAGTTACACTAGTCCCAAAAGAAGAAGGACTTTAGGAGACCCCAGCACATGAATGCCAGCTACTGGTGAGACAGTTTTCTCAGTCCCATGGGGACAGAGAGGTCATAGTTAAGGAATGTGAGGTTTTGAAGGAATTTCCCTGGTCATTCATTTTGGTGGTCTTATTTTATAGACGAGAAAACTACGCACAGGAAAGGAAACTGCTCCAGTTTTGCAGAGAACTTTTTGGATCACTCTCCTTATTTATTTGTTTCCCTCACTTGAGACCCACTCCTAGGATAGGTAAGCCAGCACTGCCTGCTCTGAGCCCGGTCCCATCTTCCAGGCCCAGCTAGACCCATGACTTCAGACTGAAATGACTGTCCTCATCTCCATGTGACAAGACCTCAGTTACACCTCCAGACCATTTCTGCCCTCTCTATCTACTGAAACATATGGCTACCGTATCTTTATCTTCCTTGGCTATCTGCAATCCAAATAGCCGGTCCCCTACAAACTAACTTTGCAAGAAGGTCCCCATTTAAAACATTTGCCCATTTCCCATCAGCATATCACAGAAATTTCAGCATCCAAACTTCATATTTTTGTTAGCTCCTAAGCACTGGGGAAACAGTGGAAATGGTGTCAGATTTTATTTTTTTGGGCTCCAGAATCACTGCAGATGGTGACTGCAGCCATGAAATTAAAAGACGCTTACTTCTTGGAAGAAAAGTTATGACCAACCTAGATAGCATACTCAAAAGCAGAGACATTACTTTGCCAACTAAGGTCCGTCGAGTCAAGGCTATGATTTTTCCTGTGGTCATGTATGGATGTGAGAGTTGGACTGTGAAGAAGGCTGAGTGCCGAAGAATTGATGCTTTTGAACTGTGGTGTTGGAGAAGACTCTTGAGAGTCCCTTGGACTCTCAAGGAGATCCAGCCAGTCCATTCTGAAGGAGATCAGCCCTGGGATTTCTTTGGAAGGAATGATGCTAAAGCTGAAACTCCAGTACTTTGGCCACCTCATGAGAAGAGTTGACTCATTGGAAAAATCTCTGATGCTGGGAGGGATTGGGGGCAGGAGGAGAAGGGGACGACCAAGGATGAGATGGCTGGATGGCATCACGGACTCGATGGATGTGAGTCTGAGTGAACTCCGGGAGATGGTGATGAACAGGGAGGCTTGGCGTGCTGCGATTCATGGGGTTGCAAAGTCAGACACGACGGAGAGACTGAACTGAACTGAAAGCACTCATCAGTAGCACCAAAATCCCTGAAAGACTGTATTTTCTTTTTTTTTTGCTTAGAAAGCATAGTAACTTTTCCCATGCTGTGTTTGACCTAAAAGCAGAGTCCCTCCAAAACCCCAGCACTTTCACAACTGGCCAGCCCCGAAGGCCCCCAGTGCTGACATCCTCCCTTCCGTATCCTCCAGAGCCACACAGAACCCCCCGGGAGGCCCCCATCTCGCTAGGAGTGGGATCTCATTTCCAGGCCTGCTCTCCCTGAACAGCAGAGTCACGAGACACCAGCCCGTCTCCACCTCCCCGGCCATCCTTCCGGCTGACAACAGACTGGATGTGGCCCCACTGCAGCGTTTTAGAAGAGAGTTTTGTGATTGCGGGTATTTTCACAGCAGTGTGAGGTACCTTCGATTGATCCAGGGCACTTTTTGCAGCAATTGTGCTGAACATTGCCAGCCCTAGATTTAGGGAATATAACTGAAAAGAGGAAATAAATGAAAAGGTATACTTTGTTGTTGTTGTTCACTTGCCCAGTCATCTCCAACTCTTAGTGACCCCATGGACTGCAACGTGCCGGGCCTCCCTGTCCCTCACCATCTCCCAAAGATTCCCCAAGTTCATGTCCATTGCATCAGTGATGCCATCCAGCCATCTCATGCTCTGACGGCTCTTCTCCCTCTTCTCCTTCTGCCCTTAATCTTTCCCAGCATCAGGGACTTTTCCAGTGAGTGGGCTGTTCACATCAGAGGACCAAAATACTGGAGCTTCAGCTTTAGCATCAGTCCCTCCAAAGTGTACTCAGGGTTGATCTCCCTTAAGATTAACTGGTTTGAACTCCAAGGGACTTTCAGGAGTCCCTTTATATTTTAGGAGAGCATAAAATAGCTAAATAATCCAAACTCTCTTTTAAAAAAAGATACGACTGAAACAAAACGGTATGTAGAAGGATTCCTATTCACTTGGGTTCTAATCCCAGCTCAGCCACTTACTGATTAACCTGTTTCCTCATCTGTAAAATGGTATGATGCCAACCTCTCAGGATGATTGAAAACTTAAATTCAAATTAAATGGTATAAGTGGAAAAGTCCCCTAGTACCCAGCACGTCTTCCATAAGGGTTTCCTTTCCTCTTTCTCCTTCCTCTCACCCCTCACTCATACCCTCTGGTCTCTCACTCCGGGGTTATGGCAGACACATGGAACACTAGTCTTGCTATGGGCCAGACAGACCCCATGACAGAAAGCAACTCAGTCATCTGGGGTCCTAAATAACTGAGTGCTTCCTGTGCTCTGTTGGTTCCCACCCAAAACGAATCCAGGATTTCTAATTTTGACATGTGGTGACATTAGCAGAAAGAAATCTTAACTGAAACTGATCTGAAAGTTTTCTTCACTGAAAATTTCAATGATGGTTCTTAAGGAGTTTTTGTCCAGCCATCTGAGGAGAAGTGTGGGTGTTTGTGTAAAGGTCAACAGCAAACCATCAATGGGCTCTTCGATGTTCCTATGTGAGATCCCCTTACCAGACTCTGGTGCTGAGGAAGAACCAGACTGAAATGAGGAACCAAAAATCTTCTGGGCAATTCCCGCCAGGACCTGGCTTTCAGACTCAGGGACTCCAGTACACATGGTTACAAGAAAACAGTTGAATGATTCTGAAGGGTTGTGTCTGCTTCAGTGGTTCTGGAGGGGAGAAGCAGGTCTCAGCATTACTGCCTGCAATGTTGGATTCTGAGCTTGCTTTGCCGTCTTACAAATGGCCTAGCAGCACCTACCTGATAATGTGGGTTGAGGTTTCTGTGAGGGAATGTAGGTAAAACCTGACCCAGTACTGGGCACATGATCAGGACCGTTGCCTTTCCCAGACTTCCACACAGCTCCATCCCTTGCTTCCTTCAGGGAAGATGTCCCCTTGTGGTGAGCCTTCTCTGACTCTCCCCAACCAGCACCATCCTCATGCCCCTTTTGAGTCAATTGCCCTGATTTATTTCTCTCTTGAGCTTGTCCAGCTGCTACATATCAGCTGGAGTTACTTTGGGGGTCATGAGAGCAGGGACTTTATCTGTTTTGTTTATTGTCATATCTGCAGAACTAGGGCCTGGCCCAGAGCAGGTGCTCCCTAAGTACTTGCTGAATGCCTGGCTAGGCCTTAGGAGATGGGATTTGATTCTACCTGCTGTGTATTAGACTCATAACCTTTGATTAACCTCCTTGGGCCTCAGGTATAATTTGTACAAAATGGTCATAATACTATCTCCCCAACTTACTTCCCGTAATTACCACAGGTCACATGACACCCAAATGTAAAGTGTTTTATGAACCGTAAAAGCTATACAGTTGTTTTTTTCCCCCATGGGGTTGTTTCTCAGGCGCAGCACCTCCTGTGCCTCCTGCGTTGAGTCACGCCCAGGATGGGGCCAGAGTCACTGTGGTAACTGGCTGACACTTGCACTGAGTCACCGCCCCCAACCAGCACACGGTGCCCATTGTCACCGCTGCCCATCTGTGAGGGGGAGGAGGAGGGACAGCAGAGATAGAAGGCAACCTTGCCCATCTCTCGCAAGTCTGTGTGCAAACCGCTCCCCACCCCCCCGCAGGGCACTCTGGGTGCACTTCAGAACCCCTGCCTTTCCTGACCCCTCTGCCTGCCTCCTGCCCTGATCACAGCAGCTCCCCACTGATAACTTGCCAAGAGAGGGAGCTTTCTGCCAGCAAGTGCAGAGTACGCTAGTTTTCGACAGATAATGTACCTCTCAGAACTCAAAATACAATGGAATATTATTTAACCAGAACAGGTGTGAGGCACTGTTACTGCAACAGAGATGAACCTTAAAAACGTTGTGCTAAATGAAAGAAGCCAGACACAAAGGCCACATATTATATAGCTCCATTTGACAGAAATGTTCAGAGGCAAATTCATGAAGACAGATTAATGGCTACCAAGAGGTGGGGTAGAGGGAACGGAGAGGGACAGCTAATGGGTTTGGAGTTTCATTTCAGAGTGATGGAAATCTTCCGAAATTATAGTGGCGATGGTTTCACTTCTTTGTGATTATACTACAAACCACTGAATCACACACTTCAAAATGGTAAATTTTATGTCTTTGCAAGAAAAACAACCATAAACCCATGCGGGACAGTTGGGAGATATGACAAGAAACTTTAATGTTTAGCTTTAAAGAAATAAAAACCCAGTCTAGGAAGCCATGAGTCTCCCCTGGTCCCTCCAAAGAAGGGGAAGGCAGTGTGGACAGAGGACTGCCCACAGCACCCCTTCCTTATAGGTGAACCCCAGTAGTGGTCAGCAGGGCAGCACCAACACTTCTAAAGGAGAAAAAATCAGGTGCCCATAGCACCTTAGATACCATGTGCTCTTGTGTATCTCGCTGAGGAATGTGGTGTGCTTTTTAAATAAAGGTTTTCCCTGACTCTAAAAGAAACACACATTCAATTTGGAAAGAATGAAAAATAAAGAAAAACATAATAATCACCTATAATCTCACCATTTGGAGGTTTAATGGTCTGTGTGACCTTTAACACAATGGAAGTGACCTTTTGGGACTCTTCTAAGTGCTTTTGATCAAGTGATCCAGCATCCACAGGGCTGGTGTGGGCCCTGGGCTAGGTGCTGGGCACATGAGGGTGTGCTAAAGGTCCAGCAGCTGACAAATTTACCCTGGTGACCTGATTTATGCACTGCTCCCAACTTTCCTCTACAGACCCGGACTGTATGCTCTTTGTAAATCTGATCCTTACTTGTGTGTCTCTCTCCAAAATGCTTGGGGACTTGAACAGCTGGTACCACAGCAGTCATAGCAAGAAGCGTGGCTTTGGGGACGCCTTGGCCAGCGGCATGCAGACAGAACATGGCGACAGGGAAGAGGCCCTGTTTACTGTGGCACTCTGGGGCCCTTTTTCCCTCTAGCTCAGTGTTCCTCAGGCTATAGATTTCCAGGCCAACACCTTTCCTGAATTCCTGGCCTACTCCTACCTAAGGTCTCTCCCCTCTCCTTAGGGCTGTGTCTCCCTGAGAGGACCCTAGCTCTGAGGAAAAGGTACCCATATCAGACAACCACCAGTTTCTGGAGCACATGAGTCCAGTGCTCCTCCCTCTGCAGACCAAACCAGCAGTGAAACAGGAGCCCTGCTGATGCTGCCCTGTGCAGGAAAGAGGTCCCCCTGTCCTGGGTAGCAGCGGGTGGGGACAGGTGCAAGTGTAGCTTTCCTGCACAGGGGAGAAGGGGGGTGCAAATCCCCAGCCCTGAACAAAGTCCTCCCTGATTGCACTGACTGCTCTGAAAGCCATTCTTCATGCTTTGGCAACACTGTCTTTTTCTTTTTTTGTATAATGTATCTTTTACTACTAAACCTAAAGGACTGTGGACCAGCAGCATCAATATCACCTGGCTGATTGTTAGAAATACAGATTTGCTGGCCCCTCCCCAAAGCCCATCTAAGCAGAAACTGCAGTTTAAGAAATACAGATATGGCCTTTATCTTTTACAGCACTTTTAAAGTTCACAGCAAAATGAACATAAAGTACGGACAGTACCCATGTACCCCAGCTCCCATGGGTGCAGCCTCCCCCACTTTCAACATCCCACACCAGAGTGGTACCTTTGTGACAATCAGTGAAGTTACACTGACACATCACTATCACCCAGAGTCCTCAGTTTATGTTATACATCATTCCTGGTGCTGTACATCCTAGTGGGTTTTGACAACTGTGTAATGACATGCATCTACCATTACAGTATCATACCCAGTATTTTCACTGCTCTAAACATCCCCTGTGCTACAGGGAACTCTGCTCAATATTCTGTAATAACCTAAATGGCAAAAGGATTTGAAAAAGAATAGACACGTGTATATGTATAACTGACTCACTCTGCTGTACACCTGAAACTAACACAATATTGTTAATCAACTGTACTCCAACATAAAATAAAAGTTTTTTAAAAATCCCCTGTTCTAGAAGCTGCTTTTTAAAGAGTCCTCCAGGTGATTGGTATGTATAATAAAAGTGTGAGCAGCCGTGGCAGAGACTGTGTCACTCCCCTGCTTAAAATCCTTCCATGGCCTTCCAGTCCCCCAAATAACTTCCAGATCCCTGGCCTTCGAGCCCGTAGAGTCTGGTCTCTGTCTCCCTGCTGCCCCAACACTGCCCACCTTCACTTCTTTGCTCCTCCATGTCCCTCACATGCTGCTCCTTCCAGCTTCACCCAGCTCACTCTCACCACCCTCCCCTCTGGCAGGGAAACACCGTGTTTCTTGGTCATACATTTATTTGAGTGATTGATTCATCTTCGTCTTCATGCTAATGACTGTAAATTCCATGAAGGCAAAAGCCAAGTCAATTTTGCTAACAGCTTGTCCCCAGGACCAAGAAGTGTCTTGTACATAAGAAAGGCTCAGCGTTTGTTGAATACACAAATGATTAAACCAGAAAATGAGTCCCCCACCCGCTGAGTCATCCTCATCTTTGTGCATTTGTCTGTGCTATGGCTCTGCCCAAGTTCTGCTGCTGCGATCCCCATCCTCCACCATAAAGCCTGCCCGCCTTTCCCAGGTCAGGGGCGCTTACAGTCAGAGCCAGGCACTTCTCTGCTTTTCACTTGCCTGCGATTAATTACTTTTGCCTTCTCCAGCTAACATACTCAAATCTCTCTTTGAGAGCAGGAATCTGAGGCTCAGTTTTTCAAGGTTCATCTTTTACACAGTAGGTGTTCAGACAAAAGAAGCTCATGGTTCCTTTGTTGACCCAGTAGAACAACAATAAAATCTGGCTGTAACTGTATAACAAGGTGCTTTCCAAAATACCTTTCTTTAGCTCAAAGTTCATTTTTTTCTATTTGCCTCTGATTTTTGTGGTATAATCGCTAAAGCCTTAGTTTTAATTTTCTTTTTATGCTTTCTCTCTTTTTTATTGTTTCTTTCTTTCTCCTCACCCCACCTCCACCTCTCTCTTTCTTTCTCTCAGACACACACACACACACACACACACACACACACACGCTTGCACACACACCACATTTCTAGGAAGCCTGTAAATTTACTTTTAAATCTTTTAAAGCTCATTTAGACTCCCCAGAAGACTCTAGATTGGGAATGCTGCCTTTAGCTACCCAGAAAAAAAATTGTAACTGTTGGAAATATTACTGTCAAATATGTGCAAAATCTGATGCATAAATTGCAAAACTTGAATCATGGTTCTCTTGCTTCAGCAAGTGTAAAATAGCAATTTCAGGACAGAAAATGTATAAATACCTGCATTGTAGTCATCTTTTTGCTACTGTGCCCATCCCCATCTGTTCCCGCCACCCCCCACCCCAACCCGCAAAGTCATTCTGGGTGATGGCTGCAGTTTAAGCAAGCAGAGCTTAAGACAAGATCCTTTGATATTTGGTTCTTTGAAGACTAGGAAACTGTGCAGGAGGCAAAACCTCCTCTTTATTTTGAGGAAACCAGGTGGTATGCTGCTCAGCAGAAAAGCAGATCTTTTATTTGTTCTGCCTTCTAAAAAAGAGTCAGAGCTACCCTGTCAGCAGAATCAGCACCACCCTTCTCAACAGTCCCCCAAATTCAGCACCTGAGCTGGAAAAGGGCTCCAGAAGTCAAAATAACCTTTGTAGGATGCACTTGAAATACCTTTGTAGTAAGTTAAAAGTAACTCAAAATATGATTTGTACTAAATCTGATACTACCTAATGTCAGATGCCAGCATTGACAAAGGGCATTGGCACCTAAAGCATAAAAGTAAATATTAAGAGAAAATTTTAATTTGAAAAAGGTTGTATGTCACCACTACTTTCTTTTCCCCCTTCAACTTGGAAAGATCATGACTGTCCAGTTTTAGAAGCAGAGGCTGTTAGCTGTGTTGTCTCATGGAAATGTAGCTTGGGAAGCAGAGCCCAAGGCCAGTGTGCCCTCGGTGTATCACAAAACGAAAATGAGCGTCTAGTGGAGGAGATCACAACTCTAAGCTGTCCTTCTGAACTGGCTTTTGGTTTTGCTAAAATAACACGGCCCCGCCTTTCCTTTAAGGTCTGTGCTCCTGAGCTGGCTTGGCCACTGGCTTGTTGTGTGATCGAGGACAAGTCCTTTAACCTTTTTGGACCTGTTTTCTCATCCCTAAAATGGACTGAAATACCCTGAATGTCCCTTCCCTCTTGCAGGGCGACAGAAGGAGACAGCCAGAGAACACCATGTCCTTTCTCTTCCAAACCCCCAAGTGGTGGACTCAGTCAAGTTCCTGGAAGTTGCTTACCTGAACAGAAGTGAAAAAGACCAGCAAGGACCAAGAGCTGAGAGAGCCAGAGGCATGGGCGCTTGGGCAGTAGTGTTCCCCACTTCATTGTGTGACCCATGGCTTCTGCTGGTGAGGATGGAAAACAAAAGCAAACAGTTTCAAGCCACGTGAGAGCTGGCACCTCACAGTTTACGCCAGGCAGGGCTGAAGACAATTCAGTTGCCCCCTGCACAGAGGGTTCCTCCTGTGATGTTTGCAAAACACACTGAGGAGACGCTGGTTGGAGTACCTGGGTATCCAGACTCCTAAAATTAAAAGACAGGATTTATCTTCACAACCTGAAAAGGAAAAGAAAAAAGAAAAGTCATCCAGGAAGGGAGATTGGCCCACCATGCGTTGTAAAACCTGTTAGTTTACTGCCTGAAATGAGTCAGGGACTATAATCTGAGCAACCTCTAAATCACAGCACAATCTTGAGGGAAAAACAAGACTTGACGGACATTTGAGGAAGTGACCCTGCCTTGCACATGTTCCGAGAACCAATCACCGCTCTCCTACTGCTGGGAGATGTTGAAGACTGTTAGAAACAACGAGAACTAAAGGGCCCTGGACACCAGCCAGCCAACCCATGAAAGCTCGGACCCTCTTCAGAACATATCGAGAAACATAGAGCACCAGGGAGGGCGCATTTTGTCCAAGGCAGTACTTAAGTCATGAAACCACTTCTTTCTTACTATATTAACACAGAAAAACAAATGTTTCTGTTTTTAAATGCTTCTACACAAAGACTGTGTCTTAAAGGGGTAGAGGAATTCAATCAATGGAAGAGCGTCAGTAAAAGGGGAAGAGAAAAGGCATACGGAAATCATTACTTGGTTATATTATGTACTACAATGTGAGCAAGCTGATATTTTTTTAGAGAATATATTAAACATTAGGAATGAAAATGAAAGCTGTGCTTTGATATGATCCTCTCAGATTCCAACAGAGACCCAGTTTGGGTGCTACCCAGATGTTTGGGACCCGTCTTGGGGAACCACCCCAGGCCTAGTCTGTTGGCCACATCAGATTGTCTTATCAGCCACACTGTATTTTAATCAGAATTAGCCTGGATTCACTTATTCACCAGAATTTTACTGGTTTTGGAAAACTCAGATTCAGCCTGAAAAATTAATATTTTCTACCATCTAGGGCCATAACTGATGCCCAGGCTTTGCTGGTGGCTCAGGCAGTAAAGAATCTGCCTACAATGCAGCACAGGTTCGATCCCTGAGTCGGCAAGATCCCGTAGAGAAGGAAATGGCAACCCACTCCAGAATTTTTGCCTGGAGAATCCCTTGGATGGAGGAGCCTGGCAGGTTACAGTCCATGGGGTAACAAAGAGTCAGTCACGACTGAGCGACCAACAGTTTCCACTTTCCTTTCCACCTTCTAGAGTCATAACCCTGATTATGATTCTCCAGTATGTTGGAATAAGAGACCCCCAGAAGGCCCTTTGGGGGAGAAGGATGCATCTTGGAGACATGTTTGTTTAAAAAGCAGTCAGGTTGTTGGTAACTAGATCCACCAAGCTATCCCCAAAATTAAGCTAATCCCCATATTAAGCTAACAATAAATGTACTTACTTGCCAAAGAACAATTCCCCTTGTATTAAAAACCGAAGTATGAGGCTCCACTTCTGAGATGTTCCTTTCTTGCCGTCTTCAAACTAATGGCAAGTCACTCGGTTTTTCTTCGGGTGATATTTCACAGAGGTGGCATTTCCCCTCCCAACTTCCTTTTACTTGATAGAGAACTCTGATGTTCAGAAATGTTTAAGTCCAACCAGGGGAAGAGGATAGTGTTCTCTATGTGCAATTTGAGGAAGCTCCCTCTGCTGTCCTGTTTTGTCAGTTCCCTGCAGAAGGTATCGCAGACCGCACAGCCAGTCTCCCTCACCTGCCCCAGCAATGCCTCAGGGTCAAGGGGGAGAGGAAACTGCACTGGGCCACCTGGGGGAGAGGCTAGGAAGGTGCCCCACAGTGGGAGGGGCTGCCCCATCAACTTTGGGGGTAGACAGTATTTGAGCCATAAGCCTGGCTGTTTCTGTGCTTTTTCAAGTTTCATTTCACACCCAGAATTACCCCTCCCTAGTTACAGTCATGCCACAGCAGGAGTGGGCCATCCATCCCATGGGTAGTGGAAACTTTGGGAGAGTGCCTAGCTTACAAGACCACTCTTACCTACACTCCCCCACCCCCACCATCTCTACAGAGTGGCTGGACAGTGTGTCCTACTAGCCACATGGGATAGTAACCCCAGCCAGCCTAGCCTGGCACAGTCACCCTCAGGTAAACAGTGATAGAACCAGAGGGTGAGGTGAGGAAGATTTCAGTCCTCCCCCACCAATTTCCAACCAGCCTGCTACTCCTGTGAAGAGTTCTGGAGCATTTCATGGGAAGGCAGCCAACCCACACTGGTCCAGTAGCTCTCTTTTGCACCCGTGGAAAGTGATAGCCCTTTATCTGGCCCATACCTTTCTTCATTTTCTTCTGGCACTTGAGGGCTCTCTGTTGCTGTCACATCAGATTCCCTGGGAAAGTCTGCACTCAAGCATGTGCAACTTGGAAATACGAGGGACTTAGAACCAGTGGGGCTACTCTTGATCCAAAGGGGCTGGAGGATGATGGATAACTGCTTTCCATTTTCATTACCCAGATGGGGAATTGAGAGAGACATTTCAAGAGGCTTTCCAGAAGGCCCCAGTGAGATGGAGTACCAGTTGCCTGAAGCAGAGGCCAGCATGGTGAGGCACTCTTGTATTGGCCTTTCATTCTTCCCTGTGTCAAATCACCCTGTCTTATAGCACCAGACTCACATCCCCAGTCATCTGGGGCTTTGTAACTAGCTTTGCTTTCTGGAGAAACTAGGCTTAAGGCAGGAGGGACTTCATGTGGTAGACACACAATGGCTTCCCGTCTAAAATAACAGGGTAAAGTAGAAAGGTGACTCCATTTAGAGGAAAAGAAAGCGACAGGAGATGTGACTATACATTAATGTGATAATGCACTTGGCTTTGCCCCTGAACAAAGTGATCGCTCTAAAATGGTGATTCAGGCTAGCCTCTCTCAGCCTTAGAACTGCTTCACTCTCTTCATGCAGATAAAAGCCAAGCTGAGCTAAAACTGTACCACAGGCAGGGTTGGGCTGGGCCAACTAGGGCTACTGCAAAGTCTTTGCCTATTGAGTACTCAGGGTCCAAGGTGCTAGGACAGCTTTTGTTATTGTTATTTAGGACAGCTTAGGTGCTGAGAAAACCTCTTTCCCACAGTGGACTCTTCTGTTGCCAAAAAAACAAACCCATTTTTGCATTAACAAAAATTTTCAGGAAGTTGTATCTTTTCTAACAACACTGGTTGCAATCTCAGCAATGAAGAGTCACAAGAAGCTCTGACCTCTGTTTCAGGTCAGTTCCTCTGGGCACCTACCTGGCAACCAGCACCCTGATTTCTGCCCTGGACTGTGGCTGCAATGAATTTCAGCCTCTCTGTGGAGCCTCTCTGACTCCAGTTCTCAGGTTTATTTAAATCCATCTGTATAGCCTGCACCCAGAATGGGGTGGCCAGACCTGGGCTCTAAGACTATGGTGCTCCCGAGTGATGCCACACTCTGCTAAAGCTGGTGGTAAAGGCCATCAGTGTGAGAGTGGCAATCTCTTCTTCTTTGTATGCTGTCACATTCTTTCTGATTCATGGAGATGGAAATCACCAGAGTTCTTTAAATGAAAAGAGAAGTGGACATTCAGCGCTAACTCTGATCTAAACTGAGGGCTCTTTCCCTGTTGCCCACTGCCCCTCTCCCTTCTGCATTTGGGGCTCTACTCTCTGCCTGAAAATCCTGACTTCACCATAACTTCCTGCACAGCCTTTCCCATCCTCTCTGCCCATCCAAACATCTTCCTTCCCTAAAGGGGTATTCCAAAAATCACTTCCTCAAGAATCTCTCTTTGGCTCTTCTAATCCCCATCTGCTCTTTCTCTCCTCTGAGCTCCTAATGTCTGTACCACTCCTTTGCCACATCAAGCCAGTTCCCCCAAATTTACTGAACGCCTACTGTATGCCTGGAACCGTATCATGTGCTGTGGATGCAAAGATGAACAGAATGGGAGAGAGATAAGAACAAGATGGACAGACCCTAACAAAAGGAAACAAACAATCACAGAAAAAGACCAGGGCATTCTGAGTCTGCAAGATGGTGAAAATGCCAACAAAATATTAGGGAGGTATGAGTGGAAAAATGACATGCCACGGCCAGGAATTATCTTCATTATCTTTGCACATGAGCCCAGACCTTTATTGAAATACCACATTCCATTTCAAACTAAATGTAGAAATGGATCCAGAAAAAAGTAACAAACAATAATAAGAAGGATGTTAAACTGGGTAATTCAGAGAAGAGAGCAAACAGAGGAGAACTGAGATATTTTTAAGATTGGCCAAGGGGATTGGGGGTTCTTGATAATGATCTTTCACTGCCTTGAGGTGTTCCTGTTTATTTGCTTTGAGCTTTTAATGGATGTAAATACACTTCACTTCTGTGGATGACCAAATTAGAGAAAATACTCTTAAATTAAAGCCGGGGATTCGGTTGTGTTTAAGGAAGACTTGGTTTGTGTGTGTGTGTGTGTGTGTGTGTGTGTGTGTGTGTGTGTGATGAGACTGGAAAGGGCAACTTTCAAAGGCACCGGGAGTGTCGTATTGTACTGCCTTTTCAGTCGCTTCAGCCTGTGTCCGACTCTTTGCCACCCTATGAACTGTAATGCACCAGGCTCCTCTGACCGTGGGATTCTCCGGGCAAGAATACTGGAGTGGGCTGCCATGCTTATTACTTGATCCTTTAAGAGAAGAGACAGACCATGTGTCCACGGGAGTTCTCTGCCTGAGGGTAGGGACCTGCTCTTGAATCCTGGCAACTCCATGATGATAGGACTCTGGGGGTTAAGAGTCACCACAGATTGGCTGCAATCTTCCTGCCCACACTGCCCATTAGAGCTGCTGGCAAAGTCACAAAAGCTGCCCTTTTTTCAGTTTGTGTTTCACTTTCCTTGTTCCCCCAGAAACATAGAAAGGAGCCGTCCAAAGGCTGTAGAAGGAGAGGACAGAGATGATTTTGGGGCTCTCATAATGGGTCAGTGCAGCCATCATGATATCAAGCTTGAATAAATGAAAGCTGAAGAGTCAAGTTAGCCCATGAAAGAATTTTTTATTTAATTTTATTTAAATTTAATTTACAATTTTGTGTTGGTTTCTGTCGTATGACAACTAGATTCATGATATCAAGCTTGAATAAATGAAAGCTGAAGAGTCAAGTTAGCCCATGAAAGAATTTTTAATTTAATTTTATTTAAATTTAATTTACAATTTTGTGTTGGTTTCTGAGCCAACCAGAGCTTCTGAGCCTGAGCCTTCTCTCCTGAGCCTCCATCTCCTCCCTCTATCCCACCCCTCTAGGTCATCACTGAGTGCCAGGCTGAGCCCATTAAAGACTGAACAATAGGGCATTTACTTCTTAAACACACTAAACTATTTAACCACCCTAAGAGGCACAAAGAGTTGGAAAGGACTTACCAGCTAAACATCAACAGAAGGAAGTAACCACCTTCCTTCACCCTCCCCTTCTTCTCCTTCCTCCTCAGCTTCTTCCCTTTCCTCCTCTTTCTTCTTTCTGGCATATTTTCTTGAAAAGTGAAATAGATAGCTGCCCTCTGTTTCTTAGTGAAACAGTAATCTAGGGGAAAAACAATCTGTAACCAAAGGTCATGGTCTCCTATTTCAAAAGAAGAGGGAGGGGTTGTGGAGAGGGGTTGCAGGGAGGGGAGTCGTCTAATTTTATGCATAAAATTAAAGAGAAATTGCATGGCTTGAGTGGAAAGAGGAGATTTATCTCTCGTCAACTCTCCCCAGAAAGGGCAACATTTAAAGTATACCTTGCACAGACACTTTCAGCTACTATTTGTACAGGAGAGGAAATCTGGCCACTTGTGGCTCCATTTACACAAGGACGCCTGAGAAGAGCAGAATTTATTTGATGGCATGAAGAGCCAAAGCAAGCCCTCACTTTGACTGCCTCCTGATTCTGGAGCTGACTTCACTGGCATCCGCAGGGGGAGGCTGAGGGACTCTCCAGCGGCTGTCACCATTAGCTAACCTGCCTAAACCAGCTTCCTTTGTGAAGTCTTGGTTTCACTCTCACTCTTTTCAGATTCCCCACCCCAAACTTGAGCTCTCTCCAAAGAGCAGTTGTAGGAATGAATGCCAGAGACGATGAGGGAACTGACACCTCATCAGAGGACAGGAGGAGAGGACTGACAGATGTCCCCTGATGAGGTCTTCCTTTACCTATAGACCCGAGGATTCTTCTCGAAGCAAAATGAGCAGACTCAGGTAGGTTAGCCTAGTCTGACGCTGATGGAGGGGTGGTGGAGCAGAGGATGGGAGGGTGGGGAGGGACCTTAAGCAAGGCTCCCCAGGTGTTTGGCTTCAGTAGTTACTTTCCATTTCCTGGAAGCTATATTTTCACCCACTGAGAGCCAGATTTGTGGGCAGTGAAGTGCTTAGGATGAGCCTGTGGTCAGGAGCACCAAAAGTCCATTGCAAACTCAGGAAGGGGAGCTTGGGGACTCAGCTGACCAGCTGTGGGAAATCCCCATAGGACTGGGAGAGGCAGAGTGGTGGGGGCCATCTGGTAGAAAATGTACCAAAGAAGGTTTCAAAATCTACATGGATCTCCAGATCAAAGGTTGGGAAAAAACAACTTACAGAAGCAAATGAGAGCACTCTGGAGACATGGGGAAAGAGGGGTGGGCAGGAATGTGGACTTCCCCCAGGTCTCTTTCTGTTCTGCTTAGAAGGAGAGAAGCCACTGCCTGCTTTTAAAACACCAATTTGTATCCGCTTGTCTCTCCATTCAGTGTCCCCATGCCCACCTTCTGCCATATTTGATTACTGCCTGCTTATTAGATTACAGCACACATCTTGGATCTTTCTTTAAATACGACTTTTATTCATTTTTTTCTCCTTTTTAAGCATCAGAATTTTTTTTCACTTTATTTATTTTTTTTGGAGGCTAATTACTATAAAATATTGTATTGGTTATGTCATACATTGACATGAATCCGCCACGGGTGTACATGTGTTCTCCATCCTGAACCCCCCTCCCACTTCCCTCCCCATCCCATCCCTCTGGGTCATCCCAGTGCACCAGCCCCAAGCATTCTGTATCCTGCATCAAACCTGGACTGGCAATTCATTTCACATATGATAATTTACATGTTTCAATGCCATTCTCCTAAACCATCCCACCCTCGCCCTTTCCCACAGAGTCCAAAAGACTGTTCTATACATCTGTGTCTCTTTTGCTGTCTCGCATACAGGGTTATCTTTACCATCTTTCTAAATTCCATATGTATGCGTTAGTATACTGTATTGGTGTTTTTCTTTCTGGCTTACTTCACTCTGTATAATAGTAAATACGACTTTTACATTGTCATCAAATGGAGGGCTCTTGTGGAAGGAGTATGAAATATTTTAAAAAATCAGGCTCAGGAGGGTCAGAGCGTTAATGAACTCAATGGTTAGTCTATCATATCATTTCAAAGTTTGTGTAAATGGCAGTACAGGGGATGGAAGAAGCCCTGGACTGAGAGCTCCAATACCATGGCCTCCTTCAGAGGAGAGTTCAGAGAAGGCTACTTCTCTCTGCTGTGTGACTCAAAGGAACTCTCTTTACTTAGTTGGGCCTCCCTTTCCTCACTATAAAGTTATAGGTATGCAAATATCCCTTCTGACTCTGACACATTATGATGTAAACTTTGCCCTTATGTATATACGGATTCTATTTTTAAAAAGTACTTTGGGACCAGTGGCCAGAGAGCCTGTTTTCTTTGATAAACATCTTCGAATTCTTTTCCAGCCTTCTTTAAAATCCTCCAAGAGGATACTTGATTTCCATTGTGCAAATCTAGTACTCAGTCTTACGATGAAGTGTTTGGAAATGATTCAGTAAGACAGAAAAGGAGAAAGCTTAAGACCGTGACCAGTCTTCTAACCCAGTGACAGGCCAGACTGAAAACTAGCTCACGCCTCAACAATGAGGTCAGGCTGAGCACCCATGCATCACTGGGGAGGAAATATCAACCTAAGTCTGCATCGTTGTTTGTACTTTTACTTTTTTAAATCTTTGCTTCTCCTCTGAACTAGCTGTTTGGGTTATTTCTGGGCTTCTGGAAATTTTAGTGTATCTTCTTAATTATTCTCTAAAAAAATAAGCCCAGATATAATTTTCTCTAGATGCCTTCTGTGAACCCTCTAAGCTGAAAATGTCTTCCTCCTATTTGCCGAGCTGGTACCTTGAACAATCTCCTTGGTCACAGTGCTTGTGCCTCCAAAGTCTCCTCTATCCCTGTGATTCTTGCTCTACCGCAGTAACTGCAGTCAGCGCCTAGCATGGTGTCTAGCATACCTTATATGCTGTGATAGGGTTCTCCAGAGAAACAAAACCAACACACACGTGGAGAGAGAGACTTACTGTAAGGAACTGGCTCAAGTGGTTGTGGAGGTCACCAAGTCCAAATCTGCACAATAGGCTAGCAGGCTGAAGACCCAGGTTGAGGTGATGTAGCAGCTCCATGTGAAGAGAGTCTGCTGGCAGAATTCCTTCTTTCTTCCTGTGTAAGATCAGTCTTTTTTCTATTAAGGTCTTCAACTGAATGGGTAAAGCCCACTTACCATGGGAGAAAATTAGCTGCTGATTTCCATGTTAATCTCATCTTAAAAATACCTTCACAGAAACATCTAGAAAAATGTTTGACCCAATATCTGAGTACTTTTTCCTAGCCAGGTGAATACCTAAAATTAACCATCATGGATGCTCACTGAATCTTCTGAAGTGAGTTGATGCTGAATGATATGTGAACAGCCATTTTAGGCTTCCTATTTCTCCTGGCCTAGCTTTCTTCTGTTTTCTTCTAAAACGCCTCTACTTCATTTTTTACCACTTTAAATCATTTTAACAAATTGTGTTAAATTGGGTCCTATTCTGTGGTATATTTTTCTCTGAAACTTTTTCTTATTTTGCATTTGCTGCACAGGTCAGGGGCCCTGTCTATTAACCATTTCCTGTTAGCTCTATCTTTCTCTCTCTCGCTCATTAAAAAAAATTTTTTTTTAGCTCTCAAGATTTCATGAGGCATGGTGGCATGGTATAACACATTCAGGCTCCTGAAGTGATGAAGATTTGTTTAATCCCCTGTTTTTCAACTGTCTATACTTCTGTTTTCTTTCCGTTGAACCAGCCTTGGCCATGCGGTGGCTGGAGAGGAACTGACGATCAGGGCCTCATATTACTTTGTCTCAACATGAAAGGGGGTTTATTTTATTATTTGAACATTTGGATCCAATTGTAGTAATGACACTATTACAAATGACAGAAATGCTTACAATGTAAAGCTTAGTGATTAAAAATAGGATATAATATTGTATATACAAAATGACCCCATTAAAAAAAATGTGCATAAAGACTGTATCAGTCTTTACAGTCTGAGTGGTAGAATGTGGGCTCTTTTTCTATGGCTTCTAAAATTTCTTTCTACATGTAATATGTAAAAATTCTTAATATGAAAGATTAAAAGTTTCCCCTTCTCTCTCTCCCTACTCCCTGCAAACTCTCCCCTTAGCCACCTGAGAGATAATTATATAATCATTAATGACAATGTAACATATATCCTTTCAGTCATTTTACACACAGGATGCACATACATACACACACACAGAGCTCTTTTTTTTTTTTTACATAAATAAGACCATGTATATCCCTCACTCTAAAAGCTGATTTTTTGATTAACAAAATGTCTCCAATTTCTTCCCCTGTGAACCTAATTATTTACCCCAAATCTACTGACTTAAATGTCTACCTTTTTGGAAAAGTTTCATAATTATGCCCTAATTTAAGAGAAGGAAACTCATTCTCCTCTCTAAATAGAGGTTGAGATTATTTCCAATTTTCTGCTGAGAAACAATTCTGCAAAGAAATCCAGAAACATTTATCTTTGTGAACACATGAGAGATACATATTTTAAGAGATATTTCTAAAAGGTTTCTCAGTTTTTCTACTGGAAGTATGCATTATTTTTTTTAATCATAAAAAGAACATTTTATTTAAAAACAAAAAATGTAAATCAACTGCCTAAGATGGGATCCCTTGCATGGGTCCACTCTTAGGAGAGCAGGGTTGTGTTAGGGCGTAGCATCCACGTGGTAAACAGCAGGTGTTTAATGCCTGTAGCAAGAAAGAGAGGCAAACAGAGAAGTCTGCAGAATACCTGCATATAATCTTTAGAATATCTGCATACAATACCTGCAGATAGTGTTTCTAATTCTTTTCAAGAATTTATTCAGGCAAAAATACTCTTAGTTTCCCTTTGCTTTTATTTATTATCAGCATGAAAATATCCTATTCTGCGACCAAATAAATGACAAGAGTTGAAATTAATCCTACCAACCACCCTAAAGAGGTCGGTACTATTATTGCCCCATTTTATGGGTGAGGGGCCCAGAACCGTGACAAAGGCCACTCACGCAATCAGCACCGTTTTCCGAGATCTGGGCCACACACTATTCACTGCCCAGGGGAGCTGGACTGGAGGAAAGGCCGAGGCTTCAAGCCAGGGTCACTCCTGAGTCCTCGACAGGGGTAGGGCGGGAGCGGGGTGAGGTGTTGGTGGCAGAGCGGCGCCATTTCCCGTCGTCCGTGCTCCGCAGCGCCCCCCCACTCCGAACCGAGGGGGCGGCTGCCGCAGCGGGCAGCTGACGCTCGAGCAACTGCAAGCGCCGGGCACCGGTCCGGGTCTGCGGAACCTGAGCGCGATCCGCGGACGCGGCGCTCCACCCGGCTTGGTGCTCAGCTCTCGGCTCGCGCCGGGGTCCGCGCTGGGCCTCCTCGCACCCTGACTTCCCGGCGCCCGGCCCCGCCCTGGGCTCACGAGCGTGACACCCCTCCCGGCCAGCAGGTACCCCTCCCCGCGCTAGGCCCCTACATCCGCGCCCCTCTCCCGGCGGCGACCGGCCCCGCCCGCCCTGCCTTCCCCCACCCTCCCCGCCCGCATCCCGTCCCGTCCCTCGCGCCCCTCTCCCGCGGTGACCTAGGGGCCACCCTCCACCCCTGTCGCGGCTGAACCTGTTCTCCACTCGCCTGTACCCCCACCCCCCCCGCTCAAAAAAAAAAAAAAAAAAAAGCAAAACCGCAGAAGACTGCCGTGAATCAGCTGCCCAGATCTCCGTTTTGAATGTAAAGTTCGGGGACGAGACTGTCAACTGGAAAAGTTAAGCGTATAAAGAATAACAGCGTTCTGGAAAGCGGCAGGCCACAGCACGGTGTAAAAACTCAAAAGAAAATTTCTTCCAGGGTGAGGTGGTCATCGCCCACCACCCCCCAGCCTCACTTGAAACTCACAGAAACACATTCGGGTGGAGCCAGGAGGAATTACAGACAGGAAGCTGAGGACTTCAGAAGAGGGTGGTGGTGGTGGTGGTTTAGTCGCTAAGTCGTGTCCGACTCTTGCGATTTCATGAACAGAAGAGCCTGGCAGACTACAGTCCATGAGATTCTCCAGGCAAGAATACTGGAGTGGGTTGCCATTTCCTTCTCCATTAGAAGAGGGCACAGGGGCTTAAAGATCCGTCCTCAGAAGTCTAGAACTAAGCTTGGTCTCAGAAGTTCTCAGCCTAGGATGGGAGCCCAGGTTGCATCTATAGCTCCCCACTACCTCTGCACCCATCCCCGCAATACGATTTACCGTGGGAAAATTGAGGTCCTGGAAGGAGGTAGCTTGTCCATCATCACACACCTGATTCTGAACAGAGCCAGGACTGTTAGCCCAGAACTCCAGTTCCTGAGCATCATTTATAAACATTAAAATATGTAAGTCATTTTTTTACAAATACCGTTTTGGGGCCAGGAAATTCAACATGATCAGTAACTCGGTAATGGGCTGCTCAGTATGTCCTCACCGTTTTTCTCAGGTGCTTGCCAACCTGCGCCTGCGTTCCCTGGGCTACAGCAGTGCTGCTGGAGCAGGACTCCCTTGGGAAGCCCAAGGATTTGAGCTTAACCCTGAGCAAATAGGTTTTAGGTAAGAGGAGGAGAGTAAGACATCTTGGATGGGAAAGAGCTGGAGCTGAGGAGAGAATGAGCTAGTCCACCGGCATTTCAAAGTGTTTTCCTGGCCTGATAAGTGGAGTGGATGATAGACTGAGGACAGATAGTGCAAGGCTCTGCCGGTGAATGCTACAAGCTGTAGGGGACAGTGGGAAACTAGCACTTTACTGCGCGTTAGGTTGGAGAAGAATCTTGAGAGTCTCTTGGACTGCAAGTAGATCCAACCAGTCGATCCTAAAGGAAATCAGTCCTGAATATTCATTGGAATGTTCATCAGTATTCACTGGCCACCTGATGGGAAGAACTGACTCATTGGAAAAGACCCTGATGCTGGGAAAGTTTGAAGGCAGGAGGAGAAGGGGACGACAGGATAAGATGGTTGGATGGCATCACTGACTCAATGGACATGAATTTGAACAAGCTGTGGGAGTTGGCGATGAACAGGGAAGCCTGGCATGCTGCAGGACATGGGGTCGCAAAGAGTCAGATATGACTGAGTGACTGAACTGAACTGAACTGAGATTCATGGAGATAGAGTGTTAGCTGAGACCCCAAGACTCTACAAGTCAAACATTTAGAAGGAACACAAAATTTAAATACTGCTGTAAAGGAAGATTGTGGGGAGAAAGTACAGTATTCTAGTTCAGTTAATGGAAAAATCATTTCCCCTGGTTGTGTATGAATAATAAAAAATACTCCTTATTATGTGCTAAACACTGTTCTAGGTACTTTATAAAGATTAATTCACTGGGACTTCCCTGGTTAGGGAACTAGATCTCACATGCTGCAACTGAGTTTGCATGCTGCAACTAAAGATTCAGCATGCTGTGACAGAAAGGTCCCAAATGCTCCTGTGGTCATGTATGGATGTGAGAGTTGGACTGTGAAGAAGGCTGAGCGCCGAAGAATTGATGCTTCTGAACTGTGGTGTTGGAGAAGACTCTTGAGAGTCCCTTGGACTGCAAGGAGATCCAACCAGTCCATTCTGAAGATCAACCCTGGGATTTCTTTGGAAGCAATGATGCTAAAGCTGAAGCTCCAGTACTTTGGCTACCTCATGCGAAGAGTTGACTCATTGGAAAAGACTCTGATGCTGGAAGGGATTGGGGGCAGGAGAAGAAGGGGACAACCGAGGATGAGATGGCTGGATGGCATCACGGACTCGATGGACGTGAGTCTGAGTGAACTCCGGGAGATGGTGATGGACAGGGAGGCCTGGTGTGCTGCGATTCATGGGGTCGCAAAGAGTCGGACACGACTGAGCTACTGAACTGAACTGAAGCTCCTCGGTGCTGCAACTAAAAGAAACTGCATGCAGCAACAAAGATGGAAGATCCCACATGCCACAGCCAAGACCTGGCACAGCCAAATAGATATTTTTAAAAAGAACAACTAAAGTTATTTTTTAAGTTAATTCATTTACTACTCACGACAAACCCATGAGGTTATTACTGTTTGTGCCATTGCCTTACAGATATGAAGGGTAAGACATAAAGAGATTGCTCAAGGTAAGTAGGTCTGTGCTGAGGTGAATGGCCCAGAAACAGAAGATTTGGATCCCAGTGTCTCCATCTGTTGCTTGCAAGAAGTTACTCTCTCTGGCCCTCAGTTTTCTTATCTCTGACATGCAGACGGTGATCCAGGCCCTCTGATGAGACTGAAGGTGCAGGTGCTTTGCGAACAGTACCTCATGATACCAGTGGAAAGTTAGCATTTACGGAAAGGAAGGATGCATTCCAAGGCCAAATTCAACCGAAAAGAGAAAATGGTTGATTTGCAGAATTTAATGGGCTTGCCACTCACAGAGAGGCAAAGATAGGGTCCTAGTTAGTCTTGCCTAACTTGACAAGACAAGACAAAGTTCTGATCTTGCCTGGGAAATCCCACAGACAGAGGAGACTGGTGGGCTAGTCAAGGCTGAAAAAGACTTGGACATGACTTAGCTTAGTGACTAAACAACAACAACCACACAACAAAATGGGCTTATTCCACTCCCCATAGAGCTGTTGTGAGGATTAAATGATATGGCCTTAATACTGTGCCTGCAAGGAGTGAGTAATCAGTACAATGTGATGTGTGTGCTCAGTCTCTCAGTCGAGTCTTAGGCTTTGTGACACTTTGGAGTGTAGCCCACCCGGCTCCTCTGTCCATGGTATTTCCCAGGCAAGAATACCAGAGTGGGTTACCATTTCCTCCTCCAGTTGATCTTCCGGACCCAAGGATTGAACCTATCTCCTCCATTGGTAGGTGGATTCCTTACCACTAAGCCACCAGGGAAGCCCCAGTAAAATGCTAATAGGGCTATTATTTTTTCTAATTTTTTTTCTCCCCATCCTCTGTGTGTCTTTGTATTCCCCCAGAGACAGCTTCACCATGTGTGGGGCCCTGATGGAGAGGTATGTGGCAGCCATGGTGCTGAGTGCTGCTGGAGATGCCTTGGGATACTTCAATGGAAAGTGGGAGTTCCTCCGGAATGGGGAGAAAATTCACAGGCAGCTGGCCCAGCTTGGTGGCTTGGATGCCATAGATGTGGAGAGGTGGAGAGTCAGCGATGACACCGTGATGCACCTGGCCACAGCAGAAGCACTCCTGGAAGCTGGCAAAGTCTCAGACTTGACTCACTTGTATTCCCTCCTTGCTAAGCATTACCAGGACTGCATGGGAGACATGGATGGCCGGGCACCAGGTGAGAGAAGCCGGTGGAGATCCTGGGCAGGTGGAGAATTAAAACAGACCCAAGGAAGTCACTTAAAATGTTGATTGGGGTTTAAATATCAAAGATACTAGTTTTTTATTTTTTAATTAATTACTTTTTTTTTGCTGCACCCTGAGCCATGTGGGACCTTAGTTTACTGACCAGGGATCAAACGCATGCCCACTGCACTGCAAAGCAGTCATAACCTCTGGACCACAGGGGAAGTCCTGAGACATTAGATTTCTTAGTTATGATAAAAATAGAAACAAGCTAAATGTTCTGTCATTTATTTAATTATGGTGACACATCTGCAGCCATTTAAAATTACACAGATAAGTATTTACTGATATGGAAAGATGTTGTATATGAAGTAAAGTAGATTATGAAACACTGTGTATCTTATGAACCCATTCTCATTAAGAGTATGTATGTATATCTGTTGGGAAAGATATGGGTGATAAGAGTATTTATAGTTTCCTATTTTCCTTTCAATTATTCATAGTTTCTAAGTTTTCTTTAATATCTATGAAGACAATTTTTTTCTTTTTAAAGAAGACTGGAAAAGGTCTTGTAGAGACTCTTTTTCTGGTTCCAGGTCTGCTCACAAGTGGTTCTTGCTCACTTGTCTATAGTCACTTGGCCAACAGCTAATGTGAACCACCTTTCCCCTGGCTCTCGTATTTATGAGCCTGACCTGCCAGAACAAAATACCGCAGATTGGCTGGGCTTAAACAACAGATGTCATTTTCTCACCGTTTGGAAAGCTAGAAGCCTGAGAGCAGGGTGTTGGTTTCATTTCTTCTGAAGGAATCCTTTCTGTTTGGCTTGCAGACCATGCTGTGCCCTCTCAGAGCATACACTTCTGGTGTCTTTTTGTGTGTCCAGGTTTCCTCTTCTTATTAGGACACTGATTGATTAGACTGAACTGGGGCCCGTCCTAACATTCTCACTTTAAATTCATCACCTTTGTAAAAGGCCCATCTCCAAATATAGTCACATTCCGAAATTCTAGGGATTAGTTCTTCAACATATGAATTTTGGGGAATACAGTTCAGCTCATCATCAATACAGTTCAGCTCATAACATT
This sequence comes from Ovis canadensis, assembly GCF_042477335.2. Taxonomy (NCBI): domain Eukaryota; kingdom Metazoa; phylum Chordata; class Mammalia; order Artiodactyla; family Bovidae; genus Ovis; species Ovis canadensis. The sequence continues at coordinate 187,610,812 of NC_091245.1, forward strand.
TCCTGATGAAAAGCCCCTCCCACAAACCCAACAGCGTCTAAATACGCTTGTGTAAGTAAGGCACAGTGCTGACTTGGGGTTTGGAGTTGGGGGCCTTCATCATCACACGTTCTGGCTTTCCCTTTCCACCCAGGAAAGCTGGAGGCAGGGCTTGGTTCTCTCCTCCTGCCAGCCTTTTGCTTCGGTTACCCTGACCCCATTCTCTGCCTGACTCTTCCCAGGGGGTGCCTCAGTGCAGAACGCCATGCTGCTGAAGCCAGACAAAGCCAACGGCTGGAGGATTCGCTTTAACAGTCACGAGGGTGGCTGCGGGGCCGCCATGAGGGCTATGTGCATTGGTCTCCGGTTCCCTCACAGCAGTCAGCTGGACACACTGATCCAGGTGAGCATCGAGAGCGGCCGGATGACCCACCACCACCCCACAGGCTACCTGGGAGCCCTTGTGTCTGCTCTTTTTACAGCCTATGCTGTGAACGGCAAGCCTCCCCAGCAGTGGGGAAGAGGACTGATGGAAGTACTTCCGGAAGCTAAAAAGTACATTGTCCAATCAGGCTACTTTGTGGAGCAGAATCTTCAGCACTGGTGAGTCTGCAGGTGCACACTCCTGCTAGAAAATGGTTGAGTCTGTGTGCACACCTGCATGCGTGTGTATGCCTACAACTCAGCCTTGTAGCAACCATCATCGGTCTCCCACCCAATTTCATCATCCACTGCATCCAGCCCTCTCCCCACCCTCCTGCTAAGAATTCTAAATACAGTCCCAGCTGTGATGGCCACCAAGGAGCCAAGTGAAGACCTCAGTGAGTAGGGCGGCTGCACTGCTTCCCTCATGTGTACAGATCCTGTTCTCCAGAGTTTTGTGGCTCTTCCTTTTCGCTCTTTTTTTTCCTGGCCATGCCACACAGCATGTGGGATCTTTGTTCCCCACCCAGGGATTGAACTCGTGCCCTCTGCAGTGGAAGAGCAGTGTCTTAACCACTGGACCACCAGGGAAAAGTCCCTGTGGCTATTCTTTACTGAGATGAACTTTCCTGATTATTTCCTGGAACTTGTTTTTTCAGTGTTGTCTTGACAAACAAATAATATTGTGAAATCCTTGGTTAAAATGACCTAAAGATAGGTTTTTCCACCAGGTAATTAACAAGTGGTAAGACCACATCTTCCCCTTTTTTGAATTTACTTCACATTGCCTTTCTTAGAATAAAAATGTCCAGAGGCTTTCTACTGAAATCATCTACAGTCATGATGTTCTGAAGTTCCCTCTTAAAAAAAAAGTAGCTGTATAAGAAGATGATATGTTAATTTGGTTGATTGTAGTGATCATTTCATTATGCATATGTATATCAAATCATCATGTCGTACACCTTAAATATGTACAATTTTGTTAAGAAAGTAATATAAGATAATAAAATATATGATGACAGATCTGTCATATAAATAAATAAATAAATAAATAAATAAAGTTCACCATTGAAAGTTGACGCTTGACCTATTTCTCAACTCAGGAAAAACAAACCTACATTTCTCACCTTTAACTTGCTGTATATCTTCTTTATGCATTAATAGCAACAGATATCAATGCATTATTTATATCACTCCTTAGCAAAAATGTATTGAATGAAGGTCACTTAGCATTCATTTTGATTTTTAATATATCATATTGGTTCTAGAGGTTGAAGTCATGTTGGAACTCTCCCTGTTTACATGTCCCTCTGGTACCTTTCCTGATGGCTTTTGACTTTATTTTTTCAATTGACTGTAGTCTTTTTTTCTTCCTACAGGTCTTACTTCCAAGACCAATGGGAAAAGTACCTAAAACTCAGAGGAATTTGGGATGGCAAATCAGCCCCTACCTTCCCCAAGCCCTTTGATGTGAAGGAAAGGGATCAGTTCTACACTTCTGTGAGCTACTCTGGCTGGGGCGGCAGCAGTGGACATGATGCCCCCATGATTGCCTATGATGCCATCCTGGCTGCAGGAGACTCCTGGAAGGAGCTTGCCCACCGAGCATTTTTCCACGGTGGAGACAGTGATTCTACCGCTGCAATTGCTGGCTGTTGGTGGGGAGTGATGTATGGTTTTAAAGGAGTGAGTCCCTCCAACTATGAGAAGCTAGAATACAGAAACCGGCTGCAAGAGACAGCTAGGGCTTTGTATTCTCTTAGGTAATTACCCTAGGGAGAAGTGACCTTCATTTCTGGTGGTTTCTCCTCTCGTGTAGTCCCTTTTCTACTATTTCACTTTTTTCAAAGTCAAGAGTCTTAACCTTGTACTCAGGGAATTTTGAGGTAACAGTCCCTTGGGCACCTGAAACTCAATGTTTCCAAACTTATCCTGTCTTCACCAGCCCCTGCCCCAAATGTACCCCTCTTCCTATCCTGAAAAGTATATTTCTCAGTTAATGGGATCAGCATTTCCCAAGTTAGAAATCTTATAGCCTCATATTTGGGTTTCCCTTTTTAGCATCTAATCTTTCACTAAGTTTTTTTTTTCTGTTTGTTTCAGGTTGGGTTCCCAAAAGTGGATTCTAAGACAAAGATCTGAGTGCAAGTAGTTTACTTGGGAGGTGATTCCAGGAAGGACTGTTAGGAGAATGGGGAAATGAAACAGGGAAGGGAGAGGAGCCAGGACAAGGTGTGTTGATGAGCAGGTTCCCACTGGAGGCACTTGAGATGCAGTCCGCCTGGATCTTTTGCGTAAGGCACTCAGAGTTGCCCCACCGTCTTCCATCTGATGTTGGTGGAGGACCACTCCCAGGGGTGCTAACCCCCTGGTGCTTCCTGGCATGCCTCTTATAAAGCCAAACATGAGTGTACTCAGGTTAAGACTCAGAGATGTTTGCAGTGGCAGGCTGTAGGGTGCATGGGAACAGTGAGGTGTGTATGTGGGGGTCCCCACAGCATCTGCTAGATGGTTCTACATCCTGAATATCCTTCAGATCTGTCATTCTTTTACCTTATGGCACCACATATTTTTCAGCTGGATTTCTGCATTGCAAACTATTTAAGTCTGAAGAGATTCTGCTCCTATTAATAGCTGCACCCTCTAATTTCCTAGGTATGACACTTGACATGGTGCCAGCTCGTTGTCACCTATTTGACAGTCTTTATTCTCCTCTAGACAGAATCTAGCGTGGTGCCCAGGTGCACAAGAGATGCTTCATCAACATATATCAAATGAATGTTATTTGTTAGCCTCCTGTCTGGTGCCTCTAATTCCAGTACTGCCTTCCGCATTGCCCTCCAGCGAGAACTTTACAAATACATAACAAGTTGATCATACTGCGCTTCTAATCATGTACAGTGAACACTTACCTTCTGCTTCTACATTTCTGGGTGCTCTTCCTTCTCCTCTTTTACCTTCAAGTTCCAGCTCAAGTAGCATCTCCTTGATGAAAACCCACTCTGACTCTTCAGGCTCTTGGCCTCTCTCTTCAAAACACCCACAGCCTTCTGTCTCCAGCTCTGTCACCATACTGAGCATGTTGTGTGGTCACTGTGGGTCTTCTGAGGACCTTCCGAGGCTCCTTGTAAGGGCTTGTATCTTACCCTCTTTGTGGTCTTCCTGTCTAGCCTATTGGAGACATTCAGTGTATACTGTGGAGGTTCATCCGTTGGTTTTGATGTGAATGCTTTGAGCATGCACTGTCTCTTGTGTTTCAGATACCCTCTACTCCATAACTATCAGGAGTGACCTGTGCTGGCCTGAGAAAGATGGAGGATTTGAGGCTTTAACCAGGCCTGTGTGCTGACTTCAGTGAGACAGAGATCTCAACTCTATATCTGAAGCAGGACTACAGCAAAGGCATCAGATTTATCATTCTTTTGTATGTAAAGGGAGAAGAAAATTCCAAAGCTCTTTTTCTGTTTCAAAAACCTCTCATGTGTATTTATATATTTCAGAAAACAGATGTGTTTTAAATAATGAAACTAGTACAGTAAATTCTTCAGCAGGACAATCAGAAATTGCAGACTCTTAGGGGTGGGGATTTACCATTTACAGAACATGGTACTAATCTCTTAAATGCAGGTGTCTTAAATCCATGTGCACAAGAAGACTCCTCTGTAGAAATATTTTGAAGACAGTTTTAGAATAATAGAAAACAGTAAATACATATTTACACAGGATTCTTGAACAGAAGATTAAGATGGAGACTTTTATGACTGTTTTTCAATTTCCCACTTGATAAAAAGTGACAGTATAGTTCAGAATAGTGTGTACTTTTCTGCAGCTGTAGGAAAAAAGGAGACATTTGTTCCCTGTCTTTCTGGGGTTTCTCTTACCAGTAGTCAGGAGAGCTTGCAGTATTTATTTATTTGGCTGCACCAGGTCTTGCAGCCTGTGGGATCTTTACTTGTGGCATGCAAACTCTTAGTTGTGGCTTATGGGAGCTGTTCCTTGACCAGGGATCAAACCCAGGCCCCCTGCACTGGGGGCAGAGTCTTAGCCACTGGACCACCAGGGAAGTCCCCTGCCTGCAGTTTTAGGGTGGAGCACTAGAATTCAGTGAGCACTGACCAAGCGGCAAAACGGAGATGCTTAAACCTTGTAGTATAGAAAAGGGAAGAAGAGCATTTTAGCATTTTAGTGGATTCTGAGGCATGACCTGTTTTACCTCTATAACTGGTTTGATGAATTGTCTGAATTTAGTGGAAGCAAACATGGAATGATTTTCTTTTTCTCCAGCCACTGCCTTCGTATAAGCTGCTTTTCCTGCTCCTTAGTGTCTTTTTAGTTTTGTTAAAACTGCTTTCCCTGCTCCTAAGTGTCATCTTCTTAGTTTTGTGTGGAGAGTGGGGTGGTGAAGGGTATTAAAAATCCAAGCCAGTCCAGATTTTTTTTAAATTTCAGCTTTACCGAGATATGAATGAATGTAAAATTGTAAGATATTTAAAGTGTACATTGTGGTGATTTAATGTACATATACACAGTGAAAGGTTTCCCTTCATCTCGTTAATGAGCGTATCTATCACCTCACATGTTTACCTTTTTTTGGTGAGAACATTTAAGTTCTACTCTCCCAGTAAATTTCAATTTCACAATATAGTGTTATCAACCATGGTCACCATGTTTTCCATCAGATCTTCAGACCTTATTCATCATAAAAGTTTATACCCTTTTACCAACCTCCCCTTATTTCCCTCACCACCACTGCCCCCTAACCAGCCCCTGGAAACCACTTTTCTACTCTCTGTTTCTATTAATATGGATTTGACTTTTTTTTTTTTTTAAGATTCCACATATAAGTGATATCATGTAATATTTGTCTTCCTCTCTCTGGTTTATTTTAGTTAGCATAATGCCTTAAGGTCCACTGATACTGTCGCAAACATCAGGATTTCCTTCTTTTGCATAGCCGAATAGTATTCTATTGTATATATGTACTGCGTCTTATCCGTTCATCAGTTGACAGATACTTAAGTTGTTTCCTTATCTTGACTATTATGAATAAAGCTGCAGTGAACATGGTGCACAGATACCTCTTTGATGCCGTTTTCATTTCCTTTGGATATATACCCAGAAGTAGCAAGCCCCATCCAGTTTGATCAGTTCTAACACTTTAAAGTCATGTCCTCCTTCCTGCCCACCACAGTCAGTCCCGAGCCCAAAGGGCTTAGAGGAGAAAAGGGGACGTGGATGCCGCTCTCATTCCTCGCCTTCCTCTTTCGGGGTTCCCTGTCTCCAGTGTTGCCCTAGACCACCCTCACCAGGGGAGCCCTGAGGGAAAAGAGTCAGCTTCTCTCTGGAAGGTTCTCCTCATCCTTCCTGGTCACAGCAGAGGGGTGCAGGCTGGGTCCCCCTGGCCCCCTGCTGCTCTCTAGACTCCGCCCATCCCTCTCCAATAGGACAGACCTGGAGGCCGGGGAGGTTGCCCACCTTCACGTGATCGCCCTCACTCTCAGCCGGTACCCCCCCCTCACTCACTTGTGAAGCAGAGCACCGCCTTCCTCCCCTTACAGGAAGGAAGGGGAAACCGTAGAACTTAGGATTCTCGCGATTTCTCCATCAAACCGCTGACTTCCTGCAGAGGAAAGTGGGGAAGGGAGGTCTCCTAGAGCAGTTCAGCTGCCTCCCATTAAGTCCTCAGGGATTTGTCCTTCCAGTCTCCTTAGAATGTGGTGGTGGAAGTATGTGCATGTGGGGAAGGGGGTCGCGGCAGAGGAAGAGGGTGGGGACTTGGCGTTTTTTGTTTTCTAGTCACCCTTCAGCTGCGATTGGAGACGAGAGCGAGCATCTCTTTAAGAGCCTGTTCTATTTGCTCTGCAAATTCTCACTCTTCACAGCAGGCGTAGTTCAGAATGAGATCAGACTTTCAGATTCCTTTTTCTCAAAACCTCGTCTCCAAGCTTGACTCTGGGTTGACAGCTTTGCTTCCTGTTCCCCTGAGAAAATAGAAGCAGTCAGGAGGGAACAACTGTCGGGCCCATCACCTCTGCCTCTGCCCACCCACACCTGGGCCCTGCCTTCTCTCCCGACCTGTGAATGTTGGTGTGTGTGTGTGTGTGTGTGTGTGTAAAAGAGGGAGAGAGAGAGAGGAGGAAGAACCAGAATGAACACAGGAAAGAGATAACAGATGTAATCATATGCATAATGTTAGAATAAATTGAGAAGATGACCTGAACCACAGTGTGAACCTCTCATGCTAATCAAGTTAATATGTGTGTCCTGGAAAAGAGAAAAGATCATGAGTAACATTACAGGGATTAATGGTATTTTTGACCTGCTAAATGATGGCACTTCACTTGCTTTGTTACCTGATGGCTAGATGTTCTCTAGAAGTCTTGGCGATATGTACTTTTTAACCTGCAAAATTAGCATTGGTCTCATCTCTGGGCTTCTTCAACCACTATTCTCCATTCTCAGTGAAGAATGAAATAGTCTCCATTTCCTCGTCTGTCTCCACCCCTGCAGAGCAAGTTAATGTGTATCTTTATAAAACAGCCAGAGCTCCTGGGAGCATGATTTCAGTCAGCCATCCCCATGGATCACCTCCTCAAGGAATGTGGTCAAATTAAGGACCAGGGGTCATCCAGCCACCATAGAGGGGGCAGTCTTGCCATCGTTTTCTCATCCTTGGAGTTTGGGTTTGAGGAAACTGACACCTAGGGAGTTGGTGAGACCTTCCTTTGGGGAAGGAAAGATAAGAGAAGGAAGAAAGTTGCTAAGCGATGAGATAGAGCTGGGGCTTAAACCCAGGTCTGCTTGTCTTCAGTCATACTACACCCTAATTATTTGCTATAATTAGAAAGTGTTTCCTTAATCAAAGCCAGAATGAAACCCAAGAGTTAGATGTTGGTGGCAACAGCTGGTGCTCTCTCTTCACCTTCCTACAGCTATTAGGTGGCGTCAAAAGGGAAGTGAGTGGTGGGTTTGAGATGCGCGTTGGGCTTTTGTACTTCTTAATTTAAAAAAAATCATACACGTGCAGAACTATTAAAAACCACACTTGAAAAAATTAATGTGACCTCATTTCGTAGTCATAAACAGGTGAGGCCCAGAATTAATTAAATTTATTAATTAAATAATAAAATTTATTTTATATTAGTGTGTTAGTTTATATTCCCCCCACTTCCAACCCAACCCCTAAACTGAAGGCCTGGGATCCTGAAGGAAGATGAGGAAGCTGGGTGTCTGAGTTGGGAACAGGCAGGCAGGAAAGGCTGGAAGGGATTCCGTGGATTCCAGGGGTTGAAGCCTATAATTTCCTCTCTTTCTCTCTTCCCTTCCACCCCCCATCTCTTCCTCCCCTCTCTTTCTCTCAAAACAAGTGTTTAATGAGCACCTCCTATGTGCCCGGCAATGTTCTAGGTAGCAAGCACACAGCAGAGAGCCTGAGCGATGAGCGCTGGATATTGAACCCAGCATCCTCAATCTCTCATTTGCCTCCCCATGTTCCCAGATCGTAGGCAAGTAAAACCATCTGATTCCACTCCAAGAGGCCTCCACGTGGTCTCAAGATCAGGCCCTTTCCCACGGCCCTTCTCTAAATAAGCATGCCCTGCAGAGTACCACCCCCCCCCACCCCCTCCCCTTAGCAAATACTGAGCACTGGCTGAGTGGCAGGCGCTGTGCCAGGTGCTTGGGGACACCTCAATGAACAAAAGAGACCAGAATTTTGCCTTCTGAAGGCTGATATTCTCCCTGGGGGAGACGGGCCATATACACTGATTAGCAGCTGGTCCCCACCAGTGTCTCCTGTAGAAAAATCTCTATCCTCACCTTCTAAAACATGTCGCTTCACTTTCCAGGGGTACCCCGCTTTCTTGGTGCCCTGAAACAGTGCTTCTAGGCCACTGGTCTCTGTGAGCGTTGGTTTCCTCACTGGTCACATGGAGACGGCCTTGGTAAGAATTAACAGAAGACTAGTGGCTCTGGCATGAGAACTGCAGAGTCCTGGGCACAGCCCCAGAGGTTCTCAGTCAGGGTGTCTGGGTTGGGCCCAGAGTCTGCCCTCGGGCCCCGGGGTGATTCTGAGCAACTTCCTGAGCAGTCCTCTTTCTTCACAGATGCCAGCCCTCCATCACCTGCAGGGTCTCAGGGTTCTCCCTGCCGTCTTCTATTCACAAATGTTACCCCCGATGAGTCTCTTGCACATCTAGTCCCACCCTGGCTTCTCTTCTCTGAGGACCTAGAGCTCTACACCTGGCTTGGTCTCTGACACCAGTCGTGCCCTGTCTGCTGCCACTCTGCTTTCCTATGGTTGCAGTGCCTGAGCGGTGGGATCACGCACAGGAGGGGAAGCGAAGGCTGGCCCTTCCAAAAATCATTTTATTCCAGTCTTGGGTGGCCCTAGCACAGCCTGTTGGTGCACTGGTTGGTGCAGCCTGTTGGTGCAGAGGTTCAGGGCATGGCCTCTGGTGCTAGCTTGTCCTGCTTCAAATCTCAACCCTGCATGAGCTTGTGCAGGGTATAAGCCCTCTGTGCCCTGAAGCTATAGATAGATAGTAGTCACCTCACAGAACTGTGGTCTGGAACGTTCCGTGCTGCCCTGTTGGCGGGTTCTCATCCTCACAGCAGCATGCTGCAGTTTCAGGAGTGCTGGGCAAGCACCGTGCCTCCCCTTTCCCTGAGCTGTCCGGAGCGAGCACTCTGTGGTTTCTGCTGCTCCTCTGGATGAAGAGGCCAAGCGGTACACTGGAAACACCCTGGTTCCAGGCCAGCTCTGCCACTTCCAGCAGCACCATCTCCTCTCCATAGGTCATTTTCTTTCTCTATTTCTTGGTTCCTTTATCTGTGAATTTAAGAAGCTGAACATCTCTTCTTAGAGGTTGGACTTACTTGTAGCCTCAAGATTCTGTTAAGAATAGTACTCTCAGAGGCCAGTTTCATCTTCTTTCATTCTTTCTGGTAAATGTACACTAAACACATACTGTTGACTCAGCTCTGTGCTGGACACTGGGGACTGAAAAATGAAAACAGAAGGTCTTTGCCCTCAAGCTGTTCAGAGTCCTTCTAGGGGAATAAACATATCCACAGATGACTCCAGGACAATGAGGGTTTGTGATTGCTTAGAGATGAAAGACTTCTGCCTTGGGTTTTACTAACATTTTATAATGAGAAGTGGGAGAGGTGCAGGAAATTGTTTCCTGATGATGTTTGGTTCAGAGAGGAAGGACAATGTGTTTCAATGTCCCTTACCTTAAAAAAAAAAAAGACTATTTATTTTCATTGAGAAGAAACAGAAAAACTGGGTAAGTTAAACAAAGAGGGAGAGTTTTCTTTTACAGGTCATGAGGCCAGTTAATGATTAGTGAGACCCAAGTGGGTGTTTGGTGAGAGGCTGGGTTATGCGATCTCTTTGTCATTAGAGGTCAGTTCTACACCAGCTCTGAGACTTCCAGCTCAGTGATGCCCCCAGACTTCTGGGAGAGATGCTTCTGGTTGTGGGGTCTCCTTTTGTGGCTCAGTGTTGGAAGTACAGGTAAGTTGGGGGCCAGGTTCTTGGGTGAAACTTCTTTCAGTCAATAATTCTGTTTTTATCATGCCATCTATTTATGCAGCACTAACCTTTGGAAGGTCCCCTGTAAGTCCTCTCCTGAGATGAATTTAAAAGAGGGAGGAAAAAACCTTCAATCATAAGGGGAATGACGGCATGCCCTTAAGTCATAAAAACTAAACTTCTTCTAGCTGTTTTACTCATTTTTCTAAAATCTACATTACTCCTTTTGACCTTGCGCAAGACAAGAAGAGTTTAAGGAAATAAATGCGATTAACTCCAAAATATGATTCATTTCCACACTATACATACTCACTGTTCCAAGATGTATTTAATTTTAAAATCAAAATTTTCCAAACTAACAACGGTTTTGTCACTGAGATTGTTAGAGGTTTTTTCTAATCTTGCTGACCCAACTCAAGTTCAGGTTTGTCATCCCTCCTGGTAGGACTATGATAATTAGTCTGTTAAGTCACAGATGACCGGCAACATTTAGCACAATTTCCCTCCGATGTGAAAACCCCACCCACCACTCTCCCTTGCTTAATATAGCAAATCTAAACTCTCCTATGGCGTAGACAGTCCGGGAAGAGTGAAGATCCCCTTCTCTGACCAGCAGTGGCATCACCCTTAGAAAGCTCCCTTTCCCCTGCCCCCAGTAGCCGACTGCTCTTCTGTCACCTCCACAAGACATTTAATTCTCATTCCCCAGCTTTACAACGTGTCTGTCTGCCTTCTGCCTGCAGTTGCTCATACTACCTTTTCTGCTCTTCACGTCTTCCAGGAAAGCTTCCATGATTGATACCACCCTTGCAGTAGTGCTTACCCCTTTCCTGCCTCCATGGGTGATGTTGAAAAGGTCTACTTACTTTTATGTGTGTGAATGTGTGTGTGTGTGTTAATCACTCAGTTATGTCTGACTCTTTGCAACCCTATGGACTGTAGCCTGCCAGGGCTATCTATGGGATTCTCCAAGCAAGAATACAGTTCCTTCTGCAGGGGATCTTCCTGACCCAGAGATAGAACCCAGATCCCCTGCATTGCAGGTGGATTCTTCACCATCTGAGTCCCCAGGGAAGCCAGTTTTATGTGTGCTTTTTCCCTAACTCAGTCATATATTTGTGTGGGTGAGTGTGTGTGTATGTATAAAGTGATGGTATATCTTGTATTGTGAAGTGGCTATTTATATACTATACACTAGATCTAAAAGGATGTATATCTTATGCATTTTTGATGAATGTGAGAAAAAGTGCCTTATAAGGAGGTTATAACTGTTGATTAGTATGTGGGCATGTTTGCTTCCCCATCTCTCCACCAACACTTTGTTAACGTTATCAAATGTTTTTCGTATTGTCAATCTCATAGGAAAAGCAGTATAACATTATTACCTTAATTTTTATTTCTTATTACAATTTGTGTTTCTGATGTCTTGTTTAAGCAATCTTCTTATAATCTTTCATGTTTTCTTCTAAACTCTATGGATTTAAATGAAGATCACCAGGGGCAAATCTTTTAGTCATGGGGTATTTTTTTCCTATTCCCATGGGGTATTTTTAAATATGATGTTGAATTTTATTTGCCAACATTTATTTTAATTTTTGAATATATTTATTATTTTGTATATTCATAAAGGAAACTTATCTATCATTTTCTTTTCTTTTATTGCCTTTCTTTGGTCTTGATGGTGCTGCTACTAAGTTGCTTCAGTCATATCTGACTCTGCAACCCTGTAGACTGTAACCCACCAGGCTCCTCTCTCCATGGGATTTTCCAGGCAAGAATACTGGAGTGGGTTGCCATTTCCTTTTCCAAGATGATTATAACTGCAGGAAATAAGTGTGTTCTATGCAACAGTTTTATATTGGGTTGGCCAAAAAATTCTTTCAGGTTTTTCTATTCTAGCCTCCAGAAAAATCCAAATGAACTTTTGGCCAACCCAATATAAGATAAAGGTTATTTATGATTTATAGATTTTGTGGACTTCTCAAATAAAACCATCTGGCTCTAGCACATTTTATGGTGAGAGAAGACTCTTGATTACCAATTCAATTTTTTTTTTTTGGTATTTATTAGGATTTTTATTTCTTTCTGATTCAGTTTTAGGAAATTATACTTTTCATTGCTGTTAAGTTTTCCAATGCATTTGTCTATGAATTTTTAAGAATATCTGTTATACCTAACGTTTTGCAGTTTTGCTATCACCTGTCTAGTATAGACACATTTTAAAAAAATCTTGCTCATTACCCTGAGTTTAACTTTTGATTAGAAAAATCATATCTCTTTTTAGTTATAGAAATTATTTGCAGCACAACTTCTTTTCCCATCCTCTTGCCTTAGAAAGCAGCCACTAGATAAATGTTGGAGCTTCTCCATGTGTTGCCTGTACTTTTTAACTGCACTTTCTTATTAAAAAGCTTCTTTGACTTCTTCTGTACTAGACAACAGTGTACTGATTATATTTTTATTTCAATGACCTTTTCATTTCCAACTTCTAATTAGCTTTTTTTTTTTTTTTTACTGTATATCTTATCGCTTATGCCTATATGGCACCCCACTCCAGTACTCTTGCCTGGAAAACCCCATGGACAGAGGAACCTGGTAGGCTGCAGTCCATGGGGTCGCTAAGAGTCTGACATGACTGAGCGACTTCACTTTCACTTTTTACTTTCATGGATTGGAGAAGGAAATGGCAACCCACTCCATTGTTTTTGCCTGGAGAATCCCAGGGACGGCAGAGCCTGGTGGGCTGCCATCTATGGGGTCACACAGAGTCGGACACGACTGAAGTGACTTAGCAGTAGCAGCATGCCTATTTTATTTAATAATTTCCTATGCTCTGTTTTTATGTTTGTCCTTGTATATAATCTCAGCTTACTCGTTTTAAACCTTTGTCAACAATTTCTTAAACTTTATTTCACCTGGATTAAATCAGTGATTCACTCATTGACAATCTTTGTAAATGTTTGATGTCTTTATATATTTGTTTGCAAGCTTTTTTAAAGATAAATTTGTTATTGAAGTACAACATGTATACAAAAAAGTACACAGATTATTAATACACATATTAATGAGTTTTTAGAATGATCATCCAGATCAAGAAAGAAAACATCACCCATTTCTTAAAACCCATTGCCCATATCCCATCTTAATCACATCTGCTCCAAAAGTAACTATTACTTTGACTTCTAACACAATAGATTAGTTTCACTTTAATTTTCAGTCTCTCTTCGTCTCTGTGTCTTCCTTCCTGAGCTCCCATCTTTGCCCTCTCTCCTTTGGGGGCGGGGAGGGCGTTGTTTTAGCTTCTGTTAGTGAGGCTTTGTCTTTCCATCTATCTTCCTCCATAAAGCTATTGCCCCAGTAAAAAGTTACTGTGTGTGTTGTTTTTAGTTTCCTTTCTCGAGCTGGGAAGTCCTTCTCTCCATTGCTGGCTACAGATGGGTCTTCTCTGCCCCTGACAGAGCACTTTGGACCCCCTCAAACCTCACAGACCTGAATTCGTACAAACACTGCCTTCTCCCAGACCTGAAACCCAGAACCATTTTGCAATTCTGTTCTTGTTCGTGGAGATATTCTTTTTACATTTGAGATTGTCTATGTCTCTTTCTCTCTGTCTCTTTTGGGTATTCATCTGTGGCTACACTTTGGTTGAAGTGGTGCATACACTGGGCCATGCTCCATAGCCTTGAATGATGGACAGTTTCATTCTTTAAAAAAAAAAAAAATTATTTTTATTTATTTATTTCACTGTGCTGAGTCTCAGCTGTGGCATGTGAACTCTTAATTGTGACATGTGGGATACAGTTCCCACACCAGGGATTGAACCCAGCCCCCTGCATTGGGAGTGTGCAGTCTTAGCCACTGGACCACCAGGGAAGTCCCTGAACAGTTTCATTCTGTCATCTGCAAATATTGGCAATTTTTCTCCCCTTTTTCAAACATCATAACTTTTATCCTATTTCATTATCTTGTTTTACTAGCTAGGACTAGAACTTCCAGTCCAATATTTAATAGGAGCACTGATAGCATACATTCTCATGTTCCCAGTTCCAAATGGAATGCTTCTAACATTTCACCAGTGAGTATAATTGTTGCTATAGGCTTTTGGTAGATAGCCTTCCTTTCTTATGTTAAGGAATATTGGGTACTGAATTTTATCATTTTTCCCCCTACATCTATTGAGTTGAGCATATGTTTTTTTTTTCTTTAATGTGTTCACATGTGAATTACATTAATATATTTTCTGATGTTAAGCCATCTTTTCATTTCTTAGACTAAACCCTTCTTGGCCATGATGTATTTTAAGTTCTTGTTACCCTTGAAGGGTTTGATATTTTATCTAGGGTTTTTATGTCTATGTACAATACTGAAACTGGCCTTTAGTTTTCCTTTCTCCTTCTTTATTTGTCCAGTTTTGACATTTTGGCTATTTTCATAGAATGAGTTTGGATTCTTTCTCTCCTTTTCTATTCTCTGAAATAGTAAGATAGGAATTGACCTGTTGGTGGAATTTCTATGTGAAATCTGTCCTGATATAGTTTTTTGATGAACAGATTTAAAACTACTGTTTCAATTCCTTTATGTTACAGCTTTAGATTTGATTTTCTGTTTTTTTTCTTTCTTGACTAAGTTTTAGTAAGCTATTTTTCTAGGAAATTATTAGTTTAGGGAAACATCTGTATTTTTAAACTGTTGGATGGGTGTAAATATGCTCCTTTGTGGTTTAAAAAAATTTGCTGTGTTTACATCCCCTTTTAATTCTCTATATTATTTATTTGTGACTTCCCTCTTTTTTACTATGTCTTATAGAGAGTCCTGTGGATGGAGGAGCCTGGTGGGCTGCCATCTATGGGGTCACACAGAGTTGGACACGACTGAAGCGACTTAGCATGCATGCATACTTTGGAGAAGGAGCTGGCAACCCATTCCAATATTCTTGCCTGGAAAATCCCAGGGACAGAGGAGCCTGGTGGGCTACCATCTATGGGGTCGCACAGAGTCAGACACTACTGAAGTGACTTAGCAGCAGCAGCAGCATCAAAAGTACATCTTATTTTTTTAAGTACATCTAGTTTATTATCCTGTTCAAAGAACTACTTTTTGGTATTTATTGTGTGTGGCAAGTACTAGTCTATAGTAGAGTGAACAAAATAGATAAAATTCCTCCCTTCTTTGAACATATCTTCTAATGTGGGAAAATTAATAAGCAATACATTTAATAATAAACTGGTAAATAAAAACTTGATTAGGTGATAATTGCTATAAAAACAAATCAGGATAAAGAAGATTCAGAGAATGGAGGTGAGGCACTTAGTTTGTGTGTTGTGTTCGGTCATGTCTGACTCTGTGACCCCATGGACTGCAGCCCACCAAGCTCCTCTATACGTGGGATTTTTCAGGCAAGAATACTGGAGTGGGTTGCAATTTCCTCCTCCAAAGGATCTTTCTGACCCAGGGCTGGAACCTGCGTCTCCTGTGTCTCCTGTATGTAGACAGATTCTCTACCAGCTGAGCCATATGTTTCGGGCACATAGGCAGATGGCAATTTTAATGGGGGTTAGAGGAAAGGAGATGACATTTGACAAGCAAAGGCTTAAAGCAGAAGTGGGAATTAGCCACGTGGATGTCTGGAGAAAGACATGCCAGGCAGAAGGAATGCCCAGTGCACAGAACCTCCAACAGGAACCTGTCTAGAGTGAGGAAGAGCTAGGAGGACAGTGGCTGGAACAGAGGAAGCAATCGTGGGGCAGGAGAAGGCTCCTCAGGAGGATGGTCTAGATATTTAGGGCTTTCTTCCACTGTTGGGACTTTGGATTTTATTCTGAGTGAAATGCCTTGGTGGCTTTTGCACAGAGATGTGACATGATTTAATTTACTTTTCTAGCTGCTGCTGCTGCTGCTAAGTCACTTCAGTCGTGTCCAACTCTGTGCAACCCCAGAGATGGCAGCCCACCAGGCTCCACTGTCCCTGGGATTCTCCAGGCAAGAACACTGGAGTGGGTTGCCATTTCCTTCTCCAATGCATGAAAGTGAAAAGTCAAAGTGAAGTTGTTCAGTCGTGTCCAACTCTTAGTGACCCCATGGACCGCAGCCTACCAGGCTCCTCAGTCCATGGGATTTTCCAGGCAACTGTGCTGCAAATAGGCTGAAGAGGATGAAGGCAGGAAAAGCATTGCAGGCCACATCATTTTGAGAAATGATGGTGGTTTAGACCAAAGTGGCACCAGTGTAGGTAGTGAGAATGGTTTAATTCTGAATATTTTGTTCTGAGGATTTACTTACCATTTGTCTGGGGGTGGGAGAAAGCAGATCTCTCCAGGAAGGTGGACCTGAGCAACTGCATGGGCTGAATTGCTCCCGATGACATTCTTATTCACTTTTTTCTTTAATATTAATTACTTCCTTTGTATTTATTTCCCTACATTTTATTTGCAATTGCTGTAGTATTCTTTCTCAATTTTCTGACTTACAAGATTAACTTACATGATCTGTATCTTTCCCCATTTCCCCCTCATATTTGCATTTAAGGTTATATTAATAGCTATCAGCCTAGTACTGTTTTAGTTACTTTAACTCAAGTTTTGATATTGCATTGGTTTTATTGTCTTTAGTTTTTAACATTCTCTAATTTCTATTGTGATTATTCAACTCATTCATTACTTAAAAGGGAATTAAAATCTCCAAATGTATCTTTAAATAATTTTGTTATTGATTTCTAATTTTTATTACCGCTTATTTAGATAACATTGTCTGGACTATATTGATTCTGTGATGCTTGTTGGGCCTTGCTCTGTGACAAACTATGTTTGCTACATGACCAGTAGTGCAATGCAGTCATGTATGTGGTTCAGGTCTCCTGTTCAAGTAGAGGCTTTTCATCTTTTCTTCCAAAAATTAGGGGAGGCAGATGAGGTGGTCAAGTCATGACAAGTCTATCTTGGGTCATAGGAGTGCAAGTTGCCACAGGCTGAGGAGCCTGCACTGTCAGAGTGGGCTTCACTGCAGGGGTGTCCGAGGTCTGGCTGGTGAGAAGGGAGATGTGAGGGGACTCTGGGACCAGGCCTGGGGCTCAGATGCAGAGGTGAGGAAACCACTGCTGGCATGCTGCAAGGGTGGGGCGCCCACATTCTGCTCACAGTACCATGGCCCACTGCTCTGTAGATCCACAGGCCTTCTGTACATGCCCCCCAGTTACCTTTGAAGGCAGAGAACTATTCCAGAAACCTCAGAGAGCTGTCTTCCTTGTGAAGAGGGCTGTGCAAATCAGTTTGCAACCTAGACCTGTCTTCTGATGTTGCAAATGGCTTTGTCCTGTGGTAGGAATGTGAGGTTGCTGCTAACATTACCAGGAGTGGGGCCCTGTGGCCACTCGGTGTATGCCCTGCAGCTCCTGCCAGTCTCTTTCTGTGAGACAGCTGGGTGTTAGAGGCCCCCCTCTTTATCACAGGCATGAGAGGGGGCTGTTGGGTCTTAAAGATAGGCCAGATTTTCAGCTCCCTGGGATGCAGGAGTTACAATATGCTGCCATTTCAGTTCAGTACTGTAGAAGGCCCTTCAGTGACCTTGACTAATAAAATATCCTATTTAAATGTACCTGTTGGAAGGTACTGTTGAATACATGTAGCTCATTAAAGGCCTTCTCTATCACCTGGGCAGCCACGTGCTGGGCACTGCAGGCTCTGGAGTGGCTCTGGACTGCTCCTAAGGACCAAAGGTGATTAGTGAGAAGTGATCACTCTGGGATGGGATGAACAGACCAGAATAAGCCTAGTCCCCAGGGCAACTGCTTATTTTATAGCCCAGGGTTCTTTTCAGAAAACTGTATTATTTAGTCAGGACTGTTGTAAGAAAGTGCCAGAGATGGTAGCTTAAACAACAGAAGTTTATCCTCTCACACTTCTGAAGGCTGCAAGTCTGAGATTACGGTGGTGGTAGGGTTTGTTCCTCCGGAGTGTTCTGAGTGAAGGATCCATTCCCGGCCTCTCTCTTTGGCTTGGAGATGGCTGTCTACTCCACATGTCTTCACGTCATCTCTCTTCTTTGTGACCAAATTGCCCTCTTCACCTAAGGATATCAGCCGTATCAGATAAGGGCCCACCCTATTGGTTTCATGGCCTTCCCAGGAGGCTCAGTGGTAAAGAATCTGCCTGGCAGGAGACGCTAGTTTCAACCCTGGGTCAGGAAGATCCCCTGGAGAAGGAAATGGCAGCCCACTCCAGTCTTCTTGCCTGGAAAATTCCATGGACAGAGGAGTCTGGCAAGCTACAGTCCATGGGGTTGGAAAAGCATCAGACATGACTGAACACACACGCAATGGCTTCATTTCAATGTAATTACCTCTGCAGGGACTCTGTCTCGAAATAGAGTCACATTCTGAGGTTTTAAGGATTAGTTAGTCCAACACATGAATTTATGGGGGGAAGGGGACTCAATTTAGCCATGACAATATCCATTTCATCATGGCCTTTAATCTTCTCTAGTTGAGCAATATTTTATTCTTCTCTGGTATCTTATCTTTACATAAGATAAAAAATCTGTGAAAAATATTCATAGATTTTGGTTATAGAAGTGATGCCTTTAATAAATGAGTCATTACCCTTACTGATTTATGATCAATCCCTGTAAGCCCCTGTTTCTTTCTTTCTTCCTTTCAAAAGCACTTTTCTTCTTTTTAAGAACAGATGACCTCACCTTTGAAGTTTCTTGGGTTTTATTTGTTTTTTCTTCTAGGGGATGCACCTCCTACCCCACAGACGAATTGCACTGACTTCCAGAATGCCAATCTCCTCCGAGGCACCAATCTCAAAGTCCAGTTTCTCCTCTTCACTCCTTCGAATCCCAGCTGTGGGCAGCTAGTGGAAGAAAGTGGTGACATCCAAAATTCTGGGTTCAATGCCACTCTAGGAACCAAGCTAGTTATCCATGGATTCAGGTGGGAGCCAACCAACCAATAAGATCACCTCTGCTAGGAACTAGAAAATGACCCTCATGCCACAGGAAGTTAGTGGGGAGCAAGAGGAGAAATGGATTCATTGCCTGTCACAGTCCCCTTGTTCACCTTCTGCTGGCCTTGAAGAGGTCTCATAGCAACATGAACACACAATGTGTTGCTCTTTCTTATTGGTCACATATGTTACTCCTCTGCTAAGTCTCATCTATATACTCTCAAACAGTAAATATGAATGACCCTGGATAAGTAGCACATGAAGCCTCGATTTCCAAGCCTGAATAAAAGGGAGGCTGTAAAAACGGCCTCAGTGATCCTTTCTTCCCTCAAGTGTGGGTTGCATGATTCATTTCAGCCAGTGAGGTCACAGGCTTTGTGCAATGTAACATCATGGTGTTTTTACCCAGGGTTTTATTTCCTCTTCTTCACTTCTACCTGGGTTTCACAACATAAGAAACTTCCACTTCCATCATTCCCAGAGATTAGTGTTTCTCAGGTACTACACCCTTCTTCAATTTCTTTGATGATCCACAGTCCAACTTTTGTTGTAATATATAGTCTCTGAGTCCCAAATCAATCACCATCCTTCCTTCCAACATCTCCTCTCCAAAATTCACTGACAATGCCAAAGACAGTAAAAAGTTGCTGGGAAGAGAAAGGGAGAGAATATGGTGAAACAGTAGCTAGAACAACTGAAATTGGGGAGGACCCAGTGAAGAGGTGGACAGTGAGGCACTGCACAAAGGAGAATTGTTTCCTTATCTCTGACTGGGTTCTCCCTGCCTCTCAAATCCCTAACCCCGGGGTCCCAGACACATCCTCCCTTAGGCATTCCCTCCCATTCTTGGGCCAAAGTCTCTCCTCTGGCAAATCCTGCATTCAGCCACCATCCGAGGCTCAGCCAGACACCTGTGACCCGGAGATAGCTGATGAGTGGAGAGCTCTGAAGCCTTGCTATGCTGTCTGTTCCAGATGCCCCCAAGCCATATTCCCTGGTGTGCACCCGGGCTGGGCTCCTCTGTCCACATGAGCAAGCTCTGTGCCATGGAGAAGACTTCTTTCCCATTCCTAATCTCTTAGGAAAGCTTTCTGAAATTTTTCCTCTTCTTCTTTTCCTAGAAAAGTCCTATTATACTCTAAGTTCTAGAATAATAAAGAACATATCTCATTTTTCTTTATTTCTCAGAAAGCACCCAACACATTGCCTGGCCCATTTGTTGCCTGAAGGGTGAATGCATGAACAAGTAAATGGAAACATCCCCAAGGAAGGTGTCTGTATTATAGAGTGAGAATTAAGATTGCAAATCTTGAACTCTAACACACAAAGCTATCTTTTCTTTCCCATGAGTAACACAAGCAGGGTCAGCACATGTGGTCCATGTGATTTATGCATTGCACAAAGGTACCTGGCTGAGGGCCAGTAGGGCTGAACTCTGACCTGAGCTCTGAGCCCTGGCCCAAGGCTACATCCACCTGGAACAAAGGTACCTCTTTACAGTTTACCCACAGGCTCCACAGGTGCAAGCAGGAGCCCTGCTGACTTCAGGATTATGTCCTCCTCATGCTCAAAGCGCTGCAGGATTTAGTGCTCGTATTTCCCTCCACCCCCACCACACACACACACACACACACACTTGTGACTTTTTTCCTCTAGATTTGTTCTGTTTGTAGAAATGTCATTGTAATTTCCATGATGATGAATATTGACTTGGAAGCTAATTTTCCTAACCTTTCTTGGCCCCACATCTAGGGCTTTAGGAACAAAACCTTCCTGGATTGATAGATTCATCGGTGCCCTTCTGCGGGCAGCAGATGCTAACGTGATTGCTGTGGACTGGGTGTATGGCTCCACAGCTGCCTATTTCTCAGCCGTGGAAAATGTGATTAAGCTGGGACTCGAGATCTCTCGTTTCCTCCGTAAACTCCTGGTAGGTGTAGACCTTAGGGTGAGCTCTGGCTGCTTATGGGGGAGCGAGAGCTCAGGAAGAAAGAAATAACACATGAGGAGGAGCTTTAGGGAGGAAGCAGAGCCACCGGTAGTCTGTGGGTCTTTGGTTCAGATCTCACCTTTACCACTTACTGTGCTGACCTGAGGCGGAGTTTTGAACCTCTCTGAGACTCTAGCTGCTCCTCTGTAAGATGCGCCACTGCATGTTACATCGGGGGTGCCGAAAGCTGGCCCTTCTATGCCTTCAGGAGGAAATGGCTGTGGTCATGCCTCACACACCTTGGGCACCAAAAGTGAATGGGTTGTCCAGGTGGGAAGCCCAAGGAGAGGGCAAGTGATTAACTGGGTGAGATTCTGCACTTTCTCCCCAAAGCATGTGTGGCTTGTATGTCACGCCCAAGACCTTCTGCTTCTGATGCCTCGGAGAAAATTGTTACCCTTGTAACAGGGGCTGGGGTGGCCCAAATGTAACTCTCTGTAAATGCCTGTTCTAGGCGCTGGGTGTGTCAGCATCCTCAATCCACATCATCGGCATCAGCCTGGGGGCCCATGTAGGGGGCATGGTAGGACATTTCTACAATGGCCAGCTGGGACGGATCACAGGTAATATTCTTCCCTGCCCATTCTCTCAGGTTTAGAGAGAGAGAGAACATGCCTGGAAGAGCATTTGCTAAGGCAGGCAGAGGGAAGTGTGTTGGGCCATTGTTCTTATGATCAAGTCATTGATCATCACTAAAATTTACCTACTGTGGCCGTTTTGGATAAGATGGTATTGTGTTGTTATTGCATGATCTCTAGTGTCAGTGTTAGAGGCCATCTATTTCTTTCTGAGCCTCAGTTTCTACAACTCTAAAATGGGTTGTGACAGCTCCTATCTCCTTGGCCACTGTGGAAATCACCTTTACACAGTGTTTCTAAATAGTTGCACAGTGCTGGGAATTTTATGCTTCAGGAACTACCCTCAATCAGTAAGGAGCCAGAGCTGTATGGTAAACACTCTGGCTTCCTAGCACTTCAGTGGGACAATTCTGAGTTGTGTTTTGCTGAGTCCTGCAGGGGGACCCCAGTGGGATGAGACTCAAAGTGATAGTCTAGTCATTTAAATTGTCTTTCATTCTCTGGCTTTTTTCCACTCCCTCATGATGCATTCTGTGCACGCATGCTAAGTGGCTTCAGTCATGTCTGACTCTTTGTGACCCCATGGACTGTAGCCCGCCAGACTCCTCTGTCCATGG